>NW_016823852.1:105497-128094 GCF_001698545.2 Rhinopithecus bieti
CGGCGCCTGTAGTCCCAGCTACTCAGGAGGCTGAGGCAGGAGAATGGCGTGAACCCAGGAGGCGGAGCTTGCAGTGAGCGGAGATCCGGCCACTGCACTCCAGCCCGGGCGACAGAGCGAGACTCTGTCTCCAAAAAAAAACAAAACCAAAACAAACAAACAAAAAAAACTAAACACACTGGTGCAGTGGCTCCCACCTGTAACCCCAGCACTTTGGGAGGCTGAGGCGGGCGGATCATGAGGTCAGGCGTTTGAGACCAGCCTGGCCAACATGGCGAAACCCTGTCCCTATTAAAAATACAAAAATTAGCTGGGCGTGGTGGCGGGCGCCTATAATCCCAGCTACTCGGGAGGCTGAGGCAGGAGAATCATTTGAACCTGGGAGGCAGAGGTTGTGGTGAGCTGAGATCGTGCCACTGCACTCCAGCCTGGGCGACAGAGCAAGACTCCATCTCAAAACAAAACAAAACAAATAAACAAAAAAACCATATTTAATTCACTTGGTCTCTTATATGGGCTTGTTCTATTTAATTTTCCGAGTAAACACAAGGCTTGGCTTTGTGACCCAAAAAACATGGGCAGCTCTTAGGAAGCTGCGTCGTCCAGACTCCCATCACAGTGAATTGTTGTCTTTCAGTGTTTAAAAGCGATAAAGACAAAGTCAAATCAAACATGTAATGACTGCTCCCATTCAGTGGCCATTGGAGATGTTTATTATGACACTGCTTCAGCTGGACACGCAACCATGTGACACTAATGTGTCATAGAAGGTCTCTGCTTTGAGCACTTTGGCTCATTTTAAATAGCAGAATTTTAACAAATATACACAAGGCTGGCTTTCCAATGTTTAAAATCATTGTAGAAACCAATAGGTTGAACAGAAATAGAGAAGTACAGAAAACGGTTTTCCGGCTTTGGTGTTGGTTGTGGCTGCCGAGGAACGTGATTGCTGCTGTTTACACAAGTCCAGACACTGCCAGGTCTGTTGGGATCAGCTCAGTCTGCGACTAAAACAGCTGGATCATGGACTCTCTTGACTTGCCAACACCAACCCATTTGACTGAAAAAGCAGAAAAGACTGTTATGATACACACTGGAGGCAGTAAATTCAGAAAACGTTTTCTTTAGCGTCCTATCTTTCTGCGTAGTTCATCTGGTAAAAAGGGCTATTTTCTCTCCAAATGGAGACAGTTCTAATTTTTAAGTTATGAAGGTAGTGCAGGCCGGGCTCAGTGGCTCACGCCTGTAATCCCAGCACTTTGGGAGGCCGAGGCGGGTGGATCGTGAGGTCAGGAGATCGAGACCAGCCTGGCTAATACGGTGAAACTCCGTCTCTACTAAAAAAAATAAAAAATTAGCTGGGCGTGTGACGGGCATCTGTAGTCCCAGCTACTCGGGAGACTGAGGCGTGAGAATCGCTTGAACCTGGGAAGCGGAGGTTGCAGTGAGCCAAGACCGTGCCACTGCACTCCAGCCTGGGTGACAGAGCCAGACTCCGTCTCAAAAAAAAAAAAAAACCCTTCTATAATTAAAAAAAATAAAATAAATTAAAAAAAGAAGGTAGCACATGTTGGGGGACTGATCCTCCTGCAGCAGAAAACAGGAGTCTCTTCCCTTCTCCCTTGGAAATGGCAACCTTAGTTACTTAGTGGCTGTCCCTGCAGGCCCTTTCTCTGTAGGTGCAAACACCCCTGGGCTGTGAGAGTAAACATACGACACACTCACATGGCTGGGATGTGACCCATCTGTTGTTCTGGATGCGGAGAGGCAGGGACTCCTGGCAAGGTCACACCCACACCCTGGCCACAGGAGCCGCGCTGCCCCAGCTCTGAGTCCTCCTCCCCTCCTGCCATCCAATATATTCCCTTGGTGACCACACTTGGTTTTCTTATTGCTCACCAAGCCCTGCGCTGGGATGTGGGCCCCTTGGGGCATCCAGGGTGCAGGGAGGGTGGCTGGGGATGCAGGGCACCCACCTGCGACTCCCACGTGATTCTCCACAAAGCGGATGTAGTTCTGGGCCTGCGGGGGCAGGTCCTCCCACCTCCTGGCGCCTGTGGTGTCTGCTTTCCAGCCAGGCAGCGTTTCATATTCGACTTCGACCTTCTGAAGCATCTCCTGGTTAGCTGGGGGAAGCACACAGGAGATGAGTGGGGCCCACAGACCTCTTTCCTATCACCAAGGAAGCAAATATTTGGTGACACAGCCACCCCCATCCAGGGCCTCCTTGCTCAGGGACTCAGCAATGAGGAAGGCAGCAAGTGGGCACGTAGCCCAGTTTGATTTTCTCAGTGTTGGGTGGTGAGCAGGGGACAGCAGTGGGGCTCAGACACTGACTACATGCCTTCCAGACCAGAGGGACATGACACATATGTGCTACCCACTCTGCTAGAACCTCCACTGTGACATCAGCTGAGGCACTCCAAGCCTGGGCTTGGAAATTCTAAGACTCTAGAATCCTGAAGCACTAAGGGATCCTGAAGCATCTATGTCCTCCCACCCCAAGAACATCAGCTCCCAGAGGGCAGGGTCCCCCGCTCTGTGCAGGACTCTGTGGCTCATGGTAGAAGACGACCACCCTTACAGATGGAAGATGCTGGAACACAGGTTCTCGCTGCACATGTGCTTGAGCCTTGGAGCCAGGCAGTGTTTGCATGTCCTCCTGGGACCCTGGACCACCATGAGGAGACCTTGCAGGCCTCAGCCGTGCATCCTCTCAAAGGTCAAGGGTCAGGAGGGTCAGGGACACTGCCTGTAAGGACACACACGGCTCCTGTGGCCAGGTGGCCCTCTGTGGTCTACACAGATCTGCTGAATGGAGACCAGCCAGGGGCAGCTCACCCAGGGCTGCTGGGGAGGAAGCCATTGTGGGGGTCAGAACGTGACCCTGGACTGAGGTTGAGGGGGCACGTCCAGATGCACACGAAACTGTGAAACCTAGGAAAATGGCATCTCCTTCATGCTTTCCAGAAGAAGGGGTACACGGGAGCAGAGATACCAGTTAGTTCTTAAAAATCTCACCACAAAGCGTATTTTCTCAGATGAAATAGTCATCCTTTACATCTGCATAGAGCTTTAGGTTTTCCAGAGCCGACTGCCTCCACTCACTCCTGTGTGCCTCCCGTGGCTCCCTGCAGGCGGGCCTTTTCCCCAAGGCAGCTGAAGGACCCCCAGGGTCCCAGGTGCGTAGTCTGTCCCCCTTGCCATTCCCACAGCACTGGAAGGCACCTGCAGCCACCCCTGCCCGGCCAGGCCTCCCGGGGAACATTGTGGGGAGAAACCCATGAGAGGCGAAAGCCATGATGGAGGCTGGTCCCTGGAGACAAGCTGCTTGCCCTGTGTCCTGTGAATGTGGGAACTCTCCCCTCTGAGAAGTCCCAGGTCCCATCTATTCCAATACCCATGAAACAGCCCAGCGGGCAGAACGGCTGCCCCACTTCACATACCTGGGAAATAGGGAATCCTCTTCCCATTCAGCTTGTATGAGATGCCGACTTTAATCTCACCCAGTACGTCCAGGATGTCCAGCTTCGTCAGGGCCAGCCTGTGGAAAGCCAAGGGGCCAGGCAAACCCACGAAGTGGTCAGCAATGCTGAGGTTTCTTCCATTTGCTTTTCACCTCTCACTTCTGTTATTTATAGCACGGGTCCCCAGTCCCTGGGCTGCGGACCAGTACTTGGTGGTGGCCTGTTAGGAACTGGGCTGCAGAGCAGATGAGTGGCAGGCAAGCTAGCACTGCAGCCTGAGCCCCAGCACATGGTGAGGCTGGCGCCATGAACCCTGCGTTGCACATAAGGAAAGTGAGCGTCAGGGACCCCAGACGCCACACCCTCAGCTGCTAGGTTCCTCTGCTTCCTGTTGCCGGGTTGGCTCTACCCACCCAGGAGGGGTCTGGTTAATTCTCGAGGAATTTTGGCTGATGCTGTCAACCCTGGTGAAAGATGTGCGACTCACAGCCTTGGCCTGTCTGACTGAGCTGGAGAGGAAGCCGTGAGCCCAGCCATCATGCAAAGCCTCTTTCTGATCCCTGGGAGACAGCCTGAACAGCCGGGGAGACAGCCTGAACAGTTGGGGAGACAGCCTGAAAGCTGGGCAGCCTGGGCCAGTCCGTGAGGAGCAGAGGGGCCTGCAGAGTGGACGCCTCAACAGGCCGGCACCAGTGCTTCCATCCTCCTAGCAGGATGACGGTGCATCCTTTCGTCCTGGGGACTTCTGGTCTCCACATGAAGCATTTTAACCTTTTACAAGTGCCAGAACGCCCTCATCCTTCATGGCATCAGCCCTGGGGTGAGAGTCTGTGCTCCCAGGGCTGGCTGCAACACACCCTGCACAGGCCTCCATACCGCTCACCCCTGGGCCGTGCTTTGTGGAAGGGTTGAGACCAGTGGGAAACCTTGTCCAAGGAGACTTGGTGGCCCTCAGCCCCTGCGTCCAGTGCTGCTTGCCTCTGCAGGTGTCGGGAGTCAGGGACGGTCCCAGTGGGGATGGCAGCAGCATGGGTTGCTTACGCAGTGAATCCATTGACCATGTGAGCATATCTCAGAATCATCAGGTCGAGCCAGCCACAGCGCCTCTTCCTGCCTGTGGTCACCCCCCACTCGTGGCCGCGGGTCTGCAGCAGGTCTCCAATCTCCTACATGAGAATAGGGCAGATGTCACGTGGACTGTGGTGGGGGCTTTGTGCGGCCTGGACCTGCTGCTCCCCCGCCTCCCCCTCCCCACATGCAGATCTCAGAATCCCTGAGGCTGCCCCGCCTCCGCCGACAGTCCTTACGTCCAGCTCCCCCACATCCCCACATCCATGGTAAGCCTGTCCGGCAGCTGAGGCTCACAACGGGCAGGGCCTGGCCCACAGTGCCGCGTGAGCCGGTGAGCACTCTTCCTGAACACCCCTGACCACTAGGCTTTGTGAGCTGGGGAAGGCACCGGCAGCCTTGCCATCTTCCCCTCCTGCCTTGGGCAGCTGGAGGAGGTAGGCCTGGCCCTGCAGCTTGGCTTTGGGGGTCAGGGGTATGTGTACCTCCTGACACTTATCCCTGCACCCTCTCAAGCCTCTCTGGAGAGCGTCCGCCCTCCCTGTGTTGGCTCTCCCAGCACCTGCCCTTCCTCCTGCTCAGGCACAAGGGCCATGTCCTTGCCCTACCAAGGGTCACAGGTTGAGGCTGAGAGAGGAAGGCTGGGGCCTCCTGAGGATTCTGGGGCCACAGCAGCTTCCAGAAAACTTCCTGAGGCTGGAGAGCTGGGCGGGGTTGTGGGGGTTGGCTTTCAGCCCCAATTCTAGCTTGGTTGTGACAGAGGACCCCCCCCACCAACCTGGGGACAAGGCCGAGGGAAGGTGCTTAGTGTCCTCTCTGAGCCAAGGTGAGTCCACCAGCTACCCCAAATGAGGGTGTCCTGAGGAGCTGCAAGGCGCCCCCACTTGCCTGTGGGCCTCACACTCCGAGGGGAGTGAGGTCATGTGTACATGTGTACATGTGCACACCCTGTGTGAGCTCATGTGCTGTGGCCCTGGGAATAGGCCCACCCCAGTGCCTCTTACTAAGCCCCACCCTGGCCTGCACAGCAGGAAGGGCCCTGGTGGGAGATGGGGAAATGGTACAGGCAGGGTCCCCACAGGCCCCCACCCTGGCACTGCTCACCCCACCCCTGGCACCGCTGCCTGTCCTCCCTGTCCTCCCATGGGGTCCTGAGGGCCTGGGGACTCACGTTGATCTGTTCGGTGGGGAAGGCCCCGATGCCCACGCGTGTGGTATAGGCCTTCACCACACCATACACGTCACCTATGTTCTGCGGGGGAATGCCCAGGCCTGTGCACACGCCGCCCACTGTGCAGTTGGATGAAGTCACAAAAGGGTAGGTCCCTGCAAGACAGAGCAGGTTAGGGGGCTACCTGTCATCCCCTGTAGATTACTCCACCCAGCCCAAGAGGCCTTCTCAGTAAAGGGCAGCGGGCAGTTCAAACCATGGGGGGGTCCCCTCCATGGGGGTCGCCAGCCTGGCCTGTCCTGGGGGAGTGGCCGAATGGGTGCTGTGTGCTGGGCTGTGTGGCTCACATAAGAGTCTGGGGTGAGGGGAGGGAGGAAGTTGCCCACAGCATGGCCTGAGGTGGCCAGGCCGCCTTGGGGGTGAGGGTAAGCTGGTGCGCCCGTGGGGCTGAGGACAGGATATGGCTGTACAGACCGTCGGAAGGGCTGACTCTGACCCACCTTGCCAGGCTCCCTGGCCCCACCCCTGACCGTGTCACCTTGTCACCCTGTTCTCTCATCTCTAGCCCAGCACTTTCTCCTCTCCCCTCCCTTGCTGACAATAGGAATACTAAGGACACGAGGATCATTTCCATGGGCATGGATGGCACTGTGGCCTTGGAAAGCGGGTCTGCCCCTCCCTCCCCCATCTGTTCCCACAGCTCTCCGCAGCTGGGTCTTCCCTGGCAGGCACGAAAGGTCGCTGGCACGCACATCTTCCCGGACATACCGAAGTCAATGTCGAGGAGGGCGGCGTTGGCACCCTCCACCAGGATCTTCTTGGAGGGGCCGTGGAGGGCCTCATACATAAAGTAAACGCCATCTCGGACCATGGGTCTGATCCGCTCAGCAAAGCCCTGCAAGGAAGGACCAAGCAGCAGAGTGAGCCTGTGACCTGGGGCAGAGGAGTCCTGCGTCCCCAGGAAGGTTGGCCAGCCCATAACAATGCCTAAGAACGGGTGTGACCGAAGGGTGTTCAACGAGCACCCGGCAGGACAGCCAGCCTCCCTGGAGGGGGCACTTCGCAGCCCCCACACTGCGGCCCCGGCTTCACCTTGAGCCTTTTGAGTTGGCCTTCAATGTCTATTTCCAGGGTGGGGAACATCGACTGGTGCTGGTGGGCCAGGTTCTTGAATCTGCACAAGGGACAGTCATTGTCACCCCATCACGGTCCACGTGGGTCCTCAGGGCCCTCCCCACTAGCCACAGTCCCTTCCGGCAACCTCTCCCCATCCTCTCCCAGGACTGCAGATGGCTCAGGTACCTGGAGGAAAACTCATCGAAATCTGACAGGAGGTCACAGATGCGGAGGCCCGTCCGGGCAGCTTTGGAGGAGTAGGTGGGTCCGATTCCCTTCTTGGTGGTGCCTATACTGAAAGATGAGGAGGGGGTGCCCATGAGAACCCAGGAGCCCCAAGGAGCTCAGGCATCCCCTTGAGGCCATGACCCCGCCGGCTCATGACTGCAGTGCTCACCATTGCCGCCTGTGTCTGGCTGAGCTGTGAGTGTGTGCATGTGTGGGTGTACGCACTCGCATGGATGTATGTACTGGTATGGTGTGTGCCTGTGTGTGGATGTGTGCACACGGAGTGTGTGCACGTGTGTGAGTGTATGTAGGTGTGGCTGTGTGTACTTTTGTGCATTTGCGTGGGTGTGTGGGCTTGTGCGGTGCGTGCACGTGCATACCTGTGCGAGCATGCGTGGGCGTGTGGTGTGTATGTGAGAGCAGGAGTGTGTGCCCTTGCCTTTGTGGGGCGTGTGGTGTGTATGTGAGAGCGGGAGTGTGTGCCCTTGCCTTTGTGGGACTGTGAGTGAGTAAGTGTGATCGTCACCTCTCTGAGGCAGGACACTCATCTGCCTCACTCCTGTGTCCTTGGCACATCTGAGGTTCTACTAAACTTTTTTAGTGTTCCTCATGTCCTCCCTGGGGCCTGTGTGGAGTCAGGAAAGGTGGTGGGTGTGACAGGCTACGGCAGGGCTTGTGCACTCCTGTGGGGAGCTGTGTGGCAGTGGCAGCCGGCAAGGACAGTGTGCAACCCCAGAGAGAGACGGGCTGGCTCGTCCGGGGGTTGGGTGATGCACTGTGGAATTTTGACAGGTGCCATTCTCCAGGGGCTTTGAGTGGGTGGAGGTACCCTCCTCGTGCCCAAGACCAGACACACGCCACAGTCTACCAGCTTGCGGGCCCAGAAGACTCCCTGAGGGTGAGAGTCCCGGCAGACTTACTTCTTCCCCTCTTGTGCCTGGCGCTGCACTTCCTGAAGTCCATCGACAGCCTGGTGAAAATCGAACACTGTCGGGTGGGCCAGGTGAGGGCACCAGGGAACAGGAGAGAAGCAGAGGACAGATGTTTACACATGGAATTCACCTCCTGCTGGCCTGAGTCTCCTGGGAAGGGGGTGGTCGAGATTTCAAAGAGGACAAACTGGGGTGTGACCATGAGTGTCTGGGGCTCAGTTTCCCCATCTGCAAATGGGCTAGGGATCCCTGACCCAGCTCCCACCTTGAAGCTCTTTAAAAAGGATAATGTACAAGCTAACGGAGCCATGTGGAACAAGAAGGCCTTGGGGACTTCCCTGATCTTGGTGGCCATGGAGGAGCAGGGCCGGCTGGCAATGGTGGGGGCAGGAGGGGCTGTTCCCTGTACCCCAGTGGGAAACGTACCAAGGTGGGCTCTGTCAGAGATGATGAGCCTCTTCTCCCAGTCCTTCAGGCCTGTGGGGACACGGCACGCAGGTGGGTCAGTGTTCACTGCAGCTCACACGTGAGGGGCCAAAGCTGGGCTAGCTCACCCGGCTCCCATCCGGGTAAGGCATGTGGGGGCTGACAGGACCACCTCTGTTGTGCAGCAAGCAGCAGGCCCGCCCTCATTGCCTCCTCCTCAGCTGAGTCTCCCGGACCCTCACTCCACCCCCCACTGGGATGCCCACTCTCATGCCTGCAGGCTTCACCCCCTCCGGGCTGGGGAGCCGGAGCTGGTGTGAGTGTCTGGCCTTCCTCCCTACCTGCAGCCACTCTGAAGGTGACCTGCCCCCTCAGGGCCTCAGTCTGGGTACCCCCTGGTGCCCATGTCCCCAGAATCACATTCTCCTTGCTCTTTTCACACCCATCCTGCCCTTCAGCCTAAGGCTGGAGCTCAGCGTCCTCCCAGACCCACTCAGGCTGCTGTCTGTCCCTACCCACGCTAGGTCTGCCTTGCCCACACCCCCAGCTGGTGGGTCTCACTCACTGCCTGCAGGCCTCTGTGTGCCTGGCCAGATGCTCCTCAGAGTCCCCAGGAGCCACATCCTTCCCTGCAGGCATAATTAGCCCAGCAGTCCAGTCCCCACTTCCCACTGGGTGTCTGGTCCAGGTCCCTGGCTCCTTCCCAGACTTCCTGACCTGAGTTTGCAGGTGCTACCTGCCCCTGTGATGCCGAGGCCGCCAGCGTCTGAGGCCTCTGGATTGCCCGGCTCACTCGCTTTCTGCACAGGTAGAGCCAGTGGGTGATGAGCTGGGCCAACTGTGTTGGGAACCCACCCCCGCCAGTCCCCTCTGTGGGAGAAACCCTCAGGGAGGCTCCAGCCAACACAGCCGCTCAGGGCACTGTGTCTGGGACAGGGCAAGTCTGCAGGAGCTTGGACCTACCTTTCTTTTCATTCTTCTCTGCTTCTTCAAACAAGCCCGGCAAATGGATGACCACCCCGTTGCCTGCATGAGAGACAGAGGCATGAGACGAGTTGTGTCCCAGACACTGGAAAACGTACATTAAGAACAGCATGAAGTGAATGGGTACAGTGGCTCATGCCTGTAATCCTGGCACTTTGGGAGGCCGAGGCAGGAGGATCTCTTGAGGTCAGGAGTTCAAAACCAGCCTGGCCCACATGGTGAAACCCTGTCTCTACTAAAAATACAAAAAAATATCTGGGCATGGTAGTGCCTGCCTGTAGTCCCAGCTACTGGGGAGGCTGAGGCAGGAGAATCACTTGAACCTGGGAGGCAGAGGTTGCAGTGAGCTGAGATCCTGCCACTGAACTCTGGATGACAGAGTGAGACTCTGTCTCAAAAAGCAAACAAACAAACAAAAACAACCCAGCATGAAATGGGCACACCTATGTTCCTAGCAGCATTATTCACAGTAGCCAAGAGCTGTCCATTGACAGATGAATGGATAAGCAGAACATGGTCTATCCATATGATGGAAAAAGTATTCTGCCTTAAAATAGGAAGGAAATTTTGACACAGGCTGCAATGTGGAGGGGCCTCGAAGACATGATGCTGAGTGAAATAAGGCAGTTACAAACGGACACAAACAGGATGATTCTGCTGATATGAGGCCCCTGGAAGAGTCAAATTCATAGAGATAGAAAGTAGCATGGGAGGCACCAGGGGCTGGGAGAGGGAGACTGGGGAGCTGTTTGATGTTGCCGCATTTCAGTGTGTGAAGATAAGAACGTTCTGGAGGTGGATGGTGGTGATGGTTGCAAAACAATCACATTCCTCAGTATTTAAGGAGCTGAAAATTGATGTCCCTGCAGAAACCTGCACATGGATGTTTAGAAGCTCTATTCATGATTGCCGAAACTCGGCAGCAGTCAAGAGGCCCGTCAGTAAACAAAAGGAGAAGTCAGCGGTGGTCCCTCCAGACAGTGGAGTATTATTCAACACTGAAAACAAATGAGCTATCAAGCCGTGAAAAGACATAGAGGAAAGTTAAATGCATATTACTGAGTGGAAGAAGCCAATCTGAAAAGGCAACATACTGTCTGATTCCAACTCCCAAGATTCTGAAAAAGGCAAAACTACGGAGACAGCGTGAGTGGCTGCCGAGGGTTGAGGAGGGAGAGATGAACGCGTTGAGCTCGGGGGTTTTTAGGACGTGAAAAAAGTCTGTATGACACTCTGGTGGCAGACACACAGCATACGTTTGTCCAAACTGGCAGAATGTACAGCACCAAGTGTGAACCCTGAGGTGACTATGGACGCTGGGTGATGGTGATGTGTCAATGTAGGTCCATCGATTGTAACAAATGCACCACTCTGGTGGGGCATGGCAGCTCTTGCCTATAATCCCAACATTTTGCGATGCTGAGGCAGGAGGATCACTTGAGGCCAGGAGTTGGAGACCAGCCTGGGCAACATAGCAAGACTCCCATTTCTCAAAAAAAAAAAAAAAAAAAGCATATATGTACTAGCTGAGTGTGGTGGCACAAGCCTGTAGTCCTGGCTACTTGGGAGACTGAGGCAGGAGGATCCCTTGGGCCCAGAAGGTTGAGGTTGCAGTGAGCAGGACTGTGCCATTGTACTGCAGCCTGAGTGACACAGCGAGACCCTGTCTCAAAACAAAAAACAAAACACAAATATACCCCTGAGCTCTAAACCCTTTGCTTGAAGATGAGGCCCTTCAGGAACCTCTCCAAGGAACCCCTTTCCCTTTGCCAGTTCCTGCTGAGGCTGGCCACGGCACAGGCTCAGCTGAGGGAGACAGGACTTCAGTCCAGACGAGAGTGATCTGGAGTCTACGCAAGCCATGGTGAGCACAAAAGGTCACCCAAATGCCACGGCATCCTGAAATAAACACGTGGCAGAGGCCCGGAGTGTCGCAAGCTGAGGGTGTCTGTGTGAGCCCTGGCACGTCCTGCCACTTGCTAAGCGGTGCCTCCTTGGCCTTGTTTCCCGCCATGTGGGGCCCAGGGCTGGGCAGGACGGGGCTGGCGG
This sequence comes from Rhinopithecus bieti, assembly GCF_001698545.2. Taxonomy (NCBI): domain Eukaryota; kingdom Metazoa; phylum Chordata; class Mammalia; order Primates; family Cercopithecidae; genus Rhinopithecus; species Rhinopithecus bieti. The sequence goes on from NW_016823852.1 coordinate 116,939, forward strand.
CTGGAGAAGGCTTCCTGCAGCACAACCCGGAGGGATCAGGGATCAGGCACTCCCGCTCCTGCGGGTGGATGTGACTCTGCCCTCCTCCCATCAGCCTGGTGTCCTCTCAGCTGCGTTCCCAGCCCAGGCCTGGGCTATGCAGGTTTCTATGCACCAGTGCCCAGTGGGGCAGGTGGAGGCTGGGGTCCAGCCTCCTGCTAGAGCCGTCATCATCAGGCTCTGGTACCCTGTACCCCTGCAAGTGGGGCTCCTGGGCTGGCTGACACCCCCTTTCCTGCTCACACACAGGTGGGGGCAGGGTACTCACCAATGAAGGACACAGCCTTGGTGTTGATGATGCCGCTGGGCAGTAGGTGGAAGTCATACTCCTTCCCATCCACCACCACTGTGTGGCCGGCGTTGTTGCCCCCCTGGAACAGAAACCTGGCTGAGCTGAAGGCACTTGGGTACTGAGGACCCCCCGGACATGGACTGACCCACAGGGGCTTCCTCTGTCCCTGCAGGGCACTGCTGTTGGATTTTGGGGTGCCTGGTTCGGTGGCCAGCTCTGCTGCGTCTGTGCAGGACTGGGATGTGAGCATCCTGCACCTTGCAAGGAGTGCAGCCGTTTGGTCACGGGCCTGTGTCGGAAGGGTCTGGCCCAGGCTGGTGCCAACACCTCCAGGTGGCTTGGTACAGGTCTCTGCAGCTGCAGGTCCCGCTCTGGAGCTCGCTCCTTTCATGCAGGAGTGAGGGCCCAACCTTTCCGCAGAGCATGAGTTCAGCCCCCGCCACGGCCCAACCTGCCCTCACCCTCTTTAGCAGGGACTCCTCCCTTTGGGCAGGCACCTCACATCTAAAATGAAAAGGAAAAAGCCCTTCTGAGCCAGCCCTGTTCTGGGGAACACCCAGCCACAGGCTCCCCTCTCTGGGGGACTCCTGCTGCAGGTGGGGAGAGGGCCTGGGACTAGGATGTGCAGACTCCAATCCCCTCCTGCCAGGAGATAGCCGCATGACACAAGCAGACTGTGCCACCGCCCTGGACGCCACTGCCTTAGGTTCCCAAAGGGCCTCTTGTGCCAGTGGAAGCTGGAGATAAAGTAGGGACCCTCTCCAGGTACGGCAACAGCCAAAGCCCTCCTGCCTTTTGCTTGGCTCTGCTTAGCAGGGCACAGGTCCAGTGGGTGTCCGCTGCTGCCCCCACCCTCTGCTCCTGCAGGCCAGGTGGGCTGGTGGCATGATGATTGCAGGGACACTCCAGCCCCAAGGCACGGCTCATAGGGCTCCCCTACATGTAGGCAGGAGTCCCTGCTTCACAGCTGAGGAAGAGGCAGCATCTCTGATGCCCCACCATGGCCCATTGCCCCTGAAGCCAGGCCCCCACCAATGGCAAGGGGTGTCCCTCCAGCACCTTTTGGTCTTCATGCCACCATAAGAGACCCGTGTAGGCCAGGTGTGGCAGAGCCTGGAGGGAGCCCCAGAAGCTCTCTGCCCCACGAGAGAAGGCCAGGTCTCCAGCCCCATTTCTGGCCAGCCACTGGATGGCATGGGGGACCCTCCCTGTTGCCCTCTCTCCTTGAGCTCCACCTGAAGGGTGAGCAGGGTCCCAGTGGGGTGGTGGGGGACATACACGGATACCCTGCCCCACAGACTGGTCTGGCCTTTCCTTCACTACTGCCCTTTTGGGGCCCACTCTGTCCCCAGGACTCCAGAGCCCAGATCCAGCTCCACCTTCCTGCCTCACGTCCCGGCAGAAAAGCCCTCAACTTGTCTACCCATGGGGGATCCTCCCAGCCACACCACACAGCTCTCTGCCCAGCAGAGGGGTCTCAGCTCCCCTCCCACCCTCACATGCCTGGCAGTGAGGTGTCCCACATAGTCTTTCCTGCCTGCCCAGGCAGGACCCTCAGTGATGGCGTCCCCTCCCTCTGCACTAGCTCCTCACGATGCATCTGGACAAGATTTACATGGAAAGAGCCCTGGCAGCTGGTGCCAGGGTAACCCTGGGGACAGAGGGAGGGCAGATCCGGAGATGCCAGGCAGGGCGCTCGCCCTCCTGGGACCTAACTTCACACACTGGGAGATTAGGCAGCACTCAGAGCCCCGAAGCCCCTTCCCAGGGCAGGAGCCCTCACCTCCACGCCCCGACTTCTGCCTGCCCTGCCTGGCTGGGCCCAGTCCTTGCAGGAAACCAGTTCAGGACAGTGGCTCTGGGCGGGGCAGTGCTGGGTGAACTGGGTGGGGATCCTGGGAGGTGGAGAGATGCAGGAAGCCTGGTGGCAGGAGGGAGGGTGATCTGAGGGCACCTGGAGGCCCTGGGGAAGCTAATGCTGCCAGGCGCCGAGGCGGGGTGGAGGTGGAGGGTCAGGGCACTTCCGCATCCTGGGCAGATGGGCGGGGCTCTCAGCCTGTGCCGCTCAGCAGACCCTGAGTCAGCCCTGGGCGTGCAGGTTCAGTCCATCGGGACAGGGCAGGCCCTGGCGTGACTGGAACAGACTCTGGGTTTGGGGGTCACTGCACCCTCCCAGAGACCCCCACCCTTACTCTGTCCTTGCCTTGGCACATACGTGGTATGGTAATTCCTCTCCGCGGGGGTCACAGAGTAGGTGCATGCCCATGATTCCATCTGCTGCCTTTTGGGGGCAGTCAGGGGTGAGGTCTCTGAGGACAGGTAGGGAAACAGAGATAAGGGAAGCCTATCCCTTGTACAAAGCCCCGCCTGGGGTGGGCAGGCCTGAAGGGATGACCTGGCAGTCAGGGCAAGTGCTGCCTGCCATGGCAGAGTGCCCAGAGCCCATGTCAGCAGGCCCAGGGACGCCCCGCTGGGCACACCCTGGTTCTGTTGGGGGCAAACACAGGCTCCTAGGAACAGGCATGGCGTGTTGTGGGCCAGTGGGTGTCCAATGACCCCAGGGCCAGTGCCAGGCCACTCCCGGGAGCAGGAGCCAGCCCAGGACACTGAGCCTGGGGCCTGCTGACCCGCAGGCCCTCCCAGTTCTGGGGAGCCCAGGACGATGGCCTCGGAGAGACCCCAGTCTGTCCTCCCCATCACAGTTGAGGTCTCAGGATGTCAGGCTGCACAGGCATGTGGTGAGAGGTGGGGGACAAGAAGTCCTCCTGCCCTTCCTCCAGCTTCAGCCTGGTTCCCACAGCAAAGGCATCCAAGGAGGGCTGGACAAAGGGGGACAAAGGGAAGCTGGTACAGTCAGGCCAGGGCTCTGCACAAAGGCAGAGCCTTCAGGTCCAGGCCAGGGTCTGCCTTGCCATGGGAGCCACCAACTAAGGCTGACCATGAGGCTGGCTGCTGAGGAGGGACCAAACATCAGGGCCAGCCCCGCCCTTCCTGGAGAGGCACTGGGACCTTCCCTTGGGGCTGCCTCGGGCTGCAGGTGGATGCCAGGCCCCTCAGCATGGTGTGCAGGGCAGTCTGGAGGCTGCTGCCCTCTCACAGGGCTTCCTTCTCTTGCACAGATGCACCGGTGCCTCCAGCCCCACGGGTCTCCCTCCTCTCCTTTCCTGGCCCCTGCTGGCCCAGTAGATGGGTCTATGGATCCTGCCACAGGGGGCCTCTCAGGGTCTGCTTGTCCCAGGCAGCCCGGCCCTGAGCCCTAAGTCCTGTCACCATCCCCCCAGTGCTGAGCTCCCAGGGCAGCCGTACTCACTCTGTCTTTCCTACCTCATGGAGATAAGTGATGGGCAGAAGAGCCAGGGTTGAGTGTGTGCCACAGGACAGCTCTGCTTAGGCACGGCTCCCACCACAGCCCCTCAGGCCAAGCTCCAGGGTCCTCATGTCCAGCTGGCAGGCCTCTCTCTGCCAGGCACCCCTCGGCTGCCCTGCTCCTCTAAAAGCAGAGCTGAGGCACCTGAGCTCAGGGAAGGCCATGGGCACATCCATCCTTCAGCCACCACTCAGGGTCCTCTAGGGGCTGCAGAGTCCTGCATTTACCTAAGATGCCCACTGCTGCCCCTACAGGTGAAGAGGAAGCCCAGGCCTGTTGCTCCTAGGAAAGGAGCCCCCTGCATGGCCAATGGGCTGAGCCACATGCTGTGAGCTGCCATGGGCGGTCACCCATGTTGCACACTGCACAACTCTGGGGGGTGCTGTCACAGAGCCATGGCATGAATTATGGCCCCTAGAGGTGTAGCAGCTGCAGGGACACATCATACCACCTTTCCACTGTTTACCAGGTCAGGGACAGTAGATTAAGGTACGCCCCCAACTCTCAGAAGCACAGTGATACAAGGGTGCGAGTGAGAGAGAAGATACGAAGATGGACGGTGCAGAACACCTGCCTTGAGTGACCTGTACCCAAAGGCTCAGCTCAGGCTGGGGGCCCAGAGTTAGGGGTATCCAGGGAGCCTGGTGGCCCCTGGCACTCTTTACCTGCCTCCAGGTTTCTCCTGGGGCCTTCCCCTCTGTGGTGGAGCCTTGGGTCAGGACACAGCTCTGAGCTCCCAAGGACACTGGAGTCTCCCCTACCACTCTCTGCCTAGTCTGGCTGGTCACTCAGAGTCCCTAGGGGACATCCCTGCCAGCTGCCTCCCTGGTGGCAGGGAGTTCAGGAAAGGAGGCTGTCTCCATACTGGACGAGGGGAGGTGACAAGGGCCACTCAGGAACCAGACACCGCTCTGACCCCTGCTTTGTCCCTGTGGGTCTAGCCAACTCACCCCTCTGGGGGCCAGGGAAGGCACGGCCCTGTGGCCAGCCCTGTCCCCACTGCCCCACTCAGGACCCTCCCCTCCAGGAGGCTGTGCGCACCCTCAGACCACCCACAGCACATATCGGGGCTGCTCCTCAGTCCTCCCACCATTGCTGGTCCCTCCAGGCATCTTATATATGTACCTATATTTATAAGTAAATCTCTCTCTACATCTGTCTCCGTATCGTCTATCTATCTATAGTCTGCCAGGGCTGCCAAAACAAAATACACAGCCTGGACAGCTTCAACAATGGAATTTTTTTTTTTTTTTGGAGACAGGGTCTCACTCTGTCGCCCAGGTTGGTGTGCAATGGCGTGATCTTGGCTCATGGCAACCTCTGCCTCCTGGGTTCAAGCTGTTCTCCTACCTCACCCTCCCCAGTAGCTGGGATTACAGGCGCCTGCCACCACGCCTGGCTAATTTTTGTATTTTAAGTAGAGACTGGGTTTCACTTGGCCAGGCTGGTCTTGAACTCCTGACCTCAAGTGATCCACCCACCTCAGCCTCCCAAAGTGCTGGAATTACAGATGTGAGCCACCACACCCACCTGCTCCCCTCCAGGTGTTAAGGACCTGGCTCCTGCTGTCCTGGGCAGGCAGGTGTGGCCTCCTGCATTTGACCTGTGGCTCCTCCAAGCCCTTTCCTCTCCCAGCGTCACCCTGGTTGGGCCTCCACAGGCACTGGGAAGGTGACATGTGGGCTGAGCTGGCGTGGAGTGGCCACTCAGTAGCTGGGGACTCCTTGTAGGCAGCCAGGGGAGAGCTGTGCTGTGACCTGGGGCTGGGCTGAGGGGCAGGGCCAGTTCCGGGGGCCTCTGCCCACCTCCTTGCCTCTGGGTTGCCACCCCACAGCTCCTCCCCACCACGCCGGCGCCACGCTCCTTCCCACCACGCCAACGCCACGCTGCTGACACCTGCAAGGCCTCTCCACACACAGGCTTTGTCCTTGCTCCTCACCTCCACACTGCCCAGATGGCGCATGCCCTGCCCCTGCACTGAGCTTGTCACCTGCACGTGTCCCAGCCTTGCCCTGCAGCCATCGTCCTGCTCCTGTCCACCCTGTCCCTAAACCCTTGGGATGCCACCTGCCGTCTGCCTGGCTTGGGGGCTGTCCATTGACCTTTGACCTGCCAGGGCCCCCTTTGACTCCCAGCCCACTTGGCCACTGCCCTGCAATCCACAGGCCCCTTAATGCCATGGATGACTCCTCTGGCCACAGCGTCTGCTTGGCCCAGTGTTCCAAGGAGGCCCCTTTCTCTCCTGCGATGCAGCCCCCATTGTCAGCCCTACCTGCAACAGCACCTGGGACGAGGCTTGCTACCTCCCATGCTCCAGAGCCTTCTCCCCACAGCATTAGCGGACTACATCTCTGACGGTGCCATGCCCCAATGCCACTGCACTCTACCTGCTTCCCCCTCAGCCCTAGCTGTGCCAGGCCCATGCTATACCACCTCCTGGTTAAGCTCTCATGCAGGCTTGGGGAGGAGGGGACAATGGAGTGGTTGTTTGCACCTCTGCCCCTGGAATGGGAGCAACCAGCTCTCATGCCTCTGTGTCCATCCCCAGCCCTGGCCCAGGGCCTGGCTGTCAGCAAGCTCACGCCAGACAGTGAAGCGAGCAGAGTGGCAAGCGCTGGGGGAGGCCGATGGTGCTTCTCAGAGGCTGTGAGGCTCCTGGGGCCCAACCTCTTGGCACTGGCACCCAATGGCAGTTTGTATGATGACCGTGCCTGGCACAGAGCAAGGGGCCCTGGTGCCCAGTGTGCACGCACCTGTGACTACTAGTGTGGTGCAGTGGGTTCACCCACTTACACTGTTTCACTCCCTTCTGGGCTCTGCTTGCAGGCTCCCACCATTCACTCATTCCTTCAACCCAAAGGAATTGTTCTTTGCCCGTTTTGGTAGTGGGGTGAGGCCTGGGACAGAACCGAGGTCACTGGTCCAGGTGTGCAGGTCTCAGCTGCCTGGGACTTGTGTTCCCGCAATGAGGTGGGGCTGTGTTTAACTGCAGGGACCCTCTGTCCTGGAGCCATGGCCCAGTGACCAGCACCATCACCAGTGCAGAGGTGGGGTAGGGGAAGACCTCTTTCTGGAAGCGAGCCCAGGCATTCCCTGGCCAAGGCAGCTGCCCCTCTGGCTCCCAGAAGGTCTCTGGTGCACCCTGGAGCCTGAGGCAAAGCGTTACCTGATGGCCTCTTGGAGAGGGCGCCCAGAGCCACGACAGCCACAGCACAGAGGCCCTCAATGCATAGGACGCCAGCTCCCGCCTGGCGCTTCCACACCACAGAGGACACTGTGGGAGCACCCTGTGATCTCACACCCCTGCATACATGGCCATGGCTTTCCACCCCTGTCTGCCAGCTGGACACTGGCTCTAGCTAGAGCTGGAGGGCATGGGAGGCTGGGAGTGCACTATGGAGACCCAGGGCAGGCCCCTTCAGCCCATGTACGGGGCATGGCCAGACATAAACAGCCCTGAGGTCTGCACTGCAGCAGAAGGACGGGGATTCTATTTTTTTTTTTTTTTTTTTTGAGGCGGAGTCTCGCTCTGTCGCCCGGACTGGAGTGCAATGGCCGGATCTCAGCTCACTGCAAGCTCTGCCTCCCGGGTTTACGCCATTCTCCTGCCTCAGCCTCCTGAGTAGCTGGGACTACAGGCGCCCGCCACCTCGCCTGGCTAGTTTTGTATTTTAGTAGAGACGGGGTTTCACCGTGTTAGCCAGGATGGTCTCGATCTCCTGACCTCGTGATCCGCCCGTCTCGGCCTCCCAAAGTGCTGGGATCACAGGCTTGAGCCACCGCGCCCGGCCAGATGGGGATTCTAAACCAGGCCAGGACTCACCAGAGCCTTGTGGTCCTGGGCAGGGAGCCCAGTTATCCATAGGAAGTAGCTTGGAGATGGAAGGAGGAACTAGGGGGTAAAGGCCAGGCACTGCCAGCCTGGGAACGGGGGCAGGGAGACCCAGGTATGCCTGTCCTCAGCTGCCTATCTGAGGGGTAGGAGCCGGACGTGCAGGTGGGACACACAGGGGAAGGAAACGCCATGGACATGTGGGAGGAAGCACAGGCGGAGGTGCCTGGGGACCCCTCGGAAGTAGGATGGGGTGTCCGTGCCCAGAGAGAAGAGAGGGAACACAGGACCCCAGCACAGAGAGGCAGGCAATGTGATGTGGCCGCAGAGCAGGGAGGGCAGACCTGGCTCAGAGGAGACTCAGCCTGGAGGAGAGAGAGGCTCGGGAGCAGCCAGGGGAGCAGGCAAGGAGGAAGATGGCACAGTGGGGCCAGGGGGCATAGTGCAGCCTAACAGACCCAGAGCCACCCTGGAGTGGAGGAAGGACGGCCCAGGTGTGAAGGTGGGGGTGGGGGCACGAGGTGGGGGATGCACAATATAGGCTCAGCCTGGAGAAGGGAGGCTGCCCAGGAAACAGGTCCTAAAGGTGGACCCAAGGCGAGAGACTGTGGGAGGCGAGGACACTCTCAGGGGCCGGGCCCCCAGGTGCACTCTGACCACAGGCCCCAAACGACTAGGATGGGAAAAGAATGAGGCGAGCCGTGCGGGGCTTTGGGCAGCCCCAGATCACCTCTGGGCAGGGTGGAAAGTCCATGTCCAGGGTGAGCAAAGCAGCGACTCTTGCCAAATGCCAGGGGCCACCAGGGGGCTTGGGAGCTGGGCTCGAAGTGATGGCTCTGCTGGTGCAGGCGTCAGCAGAAGGCAGAGCCAGAGCCTGGGTGTGCAGAGGCTTGGGCAGCCAGGGAAGGAGCATAGCCAACACTCAGGGTGGCCCCAGGCCCAGGCCACCCTTCGGGGACTTCAGCCCTCCTGGCAACCAGCCTGTCTCCCAGATGCGGCCCAGCCCGCTCTGCCCACTGCATGCACTTTTACCACCTGGACCACTCCGCCCTTGCTCTGTCCTCTGCTCAGCCCCTCGAGTGAGAGGGTAGTTTGGCCTCTGTGCGCCTGGAAACCCCATGTCGGGTACCTTCATCTGGCTTCAGGCATCCACACTCCAAGTAAGAAAAGAGGCAGTCTTCCCTGGGAGATCCAGCCAGCTCCTCACTCTGCCAGCCTCTGACGACATGGGGTGGTCAGACATGGTATGCATAAGAACAGGGGAGATGCTGGGAGCCCGGTGGCAGGGGAAAGCCCCCACCGCTAAGAGGAGAGATGGGCACTGTGAGGTCGGGGATCACTGAGCATTTGCAGAGAGCCTGGGGCTGGGGCCCCAAAGAAGACAGGTCCCTGACCTTCCCTTTGCAGAGCAGCACCCCGCTGAGATCTAGCTTGGTCCCCGCACTCATGGGTGGGGACAAAGGGCCAGGCCTTTGGCTATCAGGGTGGGCACGTGGCACCCGTGGGGGCTCCAAACGTGGCAGTGACTCTCATTCCTCCACAGTTGAGCCTCCGTTCCCCAGTGAAGGAGCTCTTCAGGATGCTCCTGCCTCACTGGCTTTTGAGGAGGCTGGAGGGGGACAGCTGTGGGCTCCAGGGACAAACCTCTTTTACTCCCACTGGCTTGGAGAGCCAGGGGCTCTCTCAGGCTGCGGGGTGGCCTGGCGGGGGCGGCCTGGTGGCCCGAGTGTGGATGGGCTCCAGCCTGCTGCGCCCTCCGCGCTCCTGTCTGCAGCTGCGAGTGAGCGGGGCTGTAGGGGGACAGGGCGGGGGCACAGCAGGGAGGGCCCAGATCCAGAACCACCTCCACAGCTGGCAGTGGAGCGGGATGAACGCTTGTAGTGCAGCTGTGGCGGCCCCAGCCCGCCCTGCAGAAGTGCACGGCATCCAGCAGAGCCGGCAGCTCCTCGGGAGGGGCCTGGGCCTCACCGGAGCAGAGGTCTGAGGAGGGCGGGAGCCGCGGCTGCCCCACGCTGAGGGCGCCCTGGAGGGTGAAGAGCGGTAGAGCGCTGGACACGCCCCCTGGCGGCCGGGGACGAGGTGGCAGGGCAGAGGCAGCGTGCAGGGAGCATGGGCTGGGGACCACCTCTAGGACCTGGGGGATCTCCGGAGCGACAGACGAGCTTGCCTGCTGCTTAGGACCGAGAGCGGTCGGGGAGGTCCCCCACCGTTCCAGGAAGAACTTTCTAGGAAGCCACAGTCCCTTCCGGCAGGATGGGCTCAGACAGCCCTGAGCCACACAGGGTGCTGGGTTGACTCCCTTCTCTGACAGGGATCGTCGCGAGCCCCAGCCCTGCTCTCCGGAGCTCAGGAAGGAGGCCACAGAACCCGGAGAAGGGGCTGTGCAGGGGCCCTTGTTCAATTATTGGCAACAGCCCCAGGCGGACTCCAAACCCCAGACGCATGCATCCCAAAGTTGACCCCTTTGTGCCCAGAGCTGTAAGTCAGCCCATGGGCAGCAGACTTGGCTGCCCTGGCATGGGGCAGGCAGCCCCAGGGTGGCAGCCGAGAGAGTGCCCAGTGTCCTGCTCAGTCAGAACAGATGGGGGCGCTGAGAGCAGCCGCCGGCTGGCAGAGGCCCCGCCCTGGGCCCTGGGGGACAAAGCGGGTCTGGCCTCCTCGGTGGCACTGCCAGCCACCAGGTCACCCTGGCCAGAAGTCTGTGGCCCTCCCTCTCCCATGTCTGGCTAGGATCATCCCAAGCACCCTCCCTCAGGCCCGGCCCCAACTGCCCCCCAGGACGGCCTGGCCCCCTTCCACCTCTGCCTCTCCTTGGCTGACTCACCGGGTTCAGCCCCACCCAGCAGGCAGCTTTCACCCCCTCCACCACCTGCCGACCACGCGGGGAGCCAGCTAAGCCCTGTCCCAGACCCAGACAGGCCCCAGGTGATCACTGCAAATGAGGAAGGGGGGTGTCTCGGGGGTCCTCAAACCACCCTGGGGTTGGGTCCTCCGGTTCCCCCATGGAGGGTCCAGCGTCACGCCGATGGCATGCAGCACCCCCTGAGGATCGGGTGTCCCCAACTCAGCGACTTGTATTTATAGCTGTGCCCTGGCCCGCTGCCCAGATGGTGGAGGAGGGGTGGGTGGAGGGAGGGCGGTGTGTGTGGGTCGAGGGTTGTGTGAGTGGTGCGTGTGCGTGCATGGGTGGGGTGGCCCTGGGAAAGGTGCTCCCGGAGGGAAGGCATCCAAGCCGGTGAGTGACCGGCCAGGGCATGGGAGGACAGGGGCCGTCTGGGTCCGGGGAGGGGGGCTCGCTGGGCGGTGGGGGAGGGACCCGGCGCCCCAGCCCGCACCTGGCAGCGGCTGATGATGTCGGCGTCCGTGGCCAGCAGGTCCACCACCTTGCCTTTGCCCTCGTCCCCCCACTGCGCGCCCAGCACCACCGTCACGCGGGAGCCAGTCGCCGCCGCCTCCTGCTGCAGCCGCCCCCGCTTGACGCCGCCCGCGCCGGGGGGCCGGTCGTTGGAGGCTCGGGTCCCGGACATGCTGGCTCGGCTCTTCCGCTGCGCTGGCCCGGCCCGGAGCCCGCCGCCGCCGGCGTCCGCGCCATTAAATGGAGCCGGGCCGGGGCAGGGGGCGGGCCG
>NW_016823852.1:130339-142998 GCF_001698545.2 Rhinopithecus bieti
GGGGCAGGGGCGGGCCGGGGCGGGCCAGGGCGGGCGCAGTGACGCCCCGTTGACCTCCGGCCGCCAAATTCCCGCCCCTTCGCAGCCGCCCGGGAAGCCCAGTTGAGTCTCGAGCGCTTTAGAGGTGAGGGGGCGCGTAGACCAACGGCCAGGCAGGCAGATGGCCTGGGGCCCCCCACGACTTTGCCAACGGAGGTAATTTCTCGCTGGGTCGTCGGGGACCAGGGCTTGTGCACCGCGACCTCACCCCGCCAGGCCCCTGCCGGGCCCAGGACTTCGGGGTTCCAGCAACTGCGGAGGTGGTCGTTCCCTCCAGGGAAGGAGTGCGGTTTGCAAAAGGGGATCTGCGTCCTGCACTCCACCTGTAGGGTCCGCACTCTCAGGGAGCGCACCTGCCCCGCGCGGAACCCCGAGTCCCCTGGGCGCCCGCGCGCCCTCCGGCGGCCGCGAAGAGCCGCGCAGCGCGCCCTCGCCGAGAACGGCGTGTCCCAGCAACTGCCCACATCTCGGCCCCACGGCAGGGTCCCCGCGTCCCGCCCGGGAGCGCTGTGGCTCGGGCCTGGCTGTAGCGAGCAGGCGGGCTCCAGCGAGCAGGCGGGCTCCAGCATGGGGGTCTGGCCCTCAGCACCCAAGTCTGGGGTAAAGGGACCCAGGCTGTCAGCGTCACCTGGCTGGCATGGGAGCAACCCCCAGGGATGCACACCAACATGGGGCCCAGGTTTCCAAGAGGCCCCACCCCAGACCTTCCCCGTCCCAGCCTGTGGAGGGACCAGGCCACAGACAGAGGCGATGGTCTGCGAGGCTCCCGTGTTCCCGGCTGGTTGTCCTGTCTCGCCCATCCTGCCCCACCCCTCCCAAGTGGAGGAGGCTTGGAGGAAGCCAGCCCTGGTGGCCAGGAGAAGGGTCTTGGGGCCCCTGGGGGAAGAAAGGAGAATCAGGCTCTTGCTTCAGAGCAGGGAGGCGGGGCCCTTGGTTCCCTCCCTGAGGGCTCTCAGTTGCCAAAGAGCCTAGAGCCACGAGGCTCCTTGGGCTCAGGGCAATTCCAAAGCTAGTGACAGGGAGTCTATGGAGATACTCCCTATGAGGAAGGAGTGGAGCTTGGGCCTGTCACAGCAAAGGTCACTCACAATGAGTTAGTGATTCAGGTGCAGCCAAGGACACCACTGCCCACCCTCGCCTTCAGTCTCCCCACCCCTCCTCTCTGGGCGCCTGACCCTGCCCCAGCCTGGGGGAGAGGGGCTGTTCAAAGCCTGGCCTCTCACCCCCTGCACCCATGTCCCCAGTCCCCTCTTCTTCTACTGGGCACACTGATCCTTCCTCTCCCTCAGCATCCTCGCGGGGAAAATGCCATTGTGTGGGTTCCAAGCAGTCAGTGCGGCCTCGGTGGAAATGCAGTCTTCATGCATGAACTTCCTAGTGCCACCCTCGGGGTGACAGCTGGTGGGGGTTAAGCAGACTACCGCCCCCAGCTTGGGAAGGGGCTGGAGCAGGGCTGGAGGGCTCCGAGGTTTGGCAGAACCTGGAGCCTTCTGAGAAGGGGCTGCACCCAAGGGTGGGACAGTGGGTCTGGGGGTGTCAAGGAGGGAATTTGGGGCACAGCAGATAGCTGTGCAGGTAGGGAAGAGGCAGACGGCAGCAGGAGAAACCGAGAGGGTCACGGGACATTTGTTTCCAGATGAGAGAAACTGACAGTTTTAAATGCCCACCAGGAACCACAAAGTCCCATCAGACAAGGGGGTGCTCCCAAGGCCTAGCAGGGGTCACAAGCTCTGAGCCCTTCCTGGGGACACTTGGGGCTCTGAGCTAGCAGATGTCAGACAGAGGCTTGGGGGACTGGGGGACATGCTAGACCACCTCACTAAGGGGACTTGGACTGACCCTGCAGAGGCGAACGCTAGTGACTCACTGACATCTCCAGGCCTGGACTATAAATAGCCACTGGCCCGGGTGGGGGCAGGGAGTTGAGGCTTTTCTAAAAACAGCCCTGCCCAGGCCCAACAGCTGGGGCCCCTGCCAGTCACACGGCCCAGCCTGAATTATAACACCCCCACCCCCACCCCCCACAGTGGGCCTGTCCCTAGGTGGTGGGCAGCACAGGAGCCACCGAGCTTGGGGCCATCCATCTGGGCCCTGCTGTCTCGACGTGAGACCTTGGGCAAGAACGAGGGTGCATGGGTGTGTCCACCTGTGGGTTCGCTCTTTGGGGGCCACACCTCCCTGTGGGAACAGCGTACACGGTGGCCCAGGATACACAGACACCCACAGCTGCCTGCATACACACCTGCAGCCGCGGAGCCTCACTGCGCAAGCGCCCCAGAGCTCCTGTCCGTTGTGGTTCCTTTGCTGACTGTAGCCCACTAAACTGACTTCTCACGGAGCAGAGAGGAAAAAGAAAAACCAGGCTCCGGAAAGGCAGCTCCTCCTCCTGTCACAGGGCCCCCAGTCCCACCTCTCCAGGCAGGCAGGGCGATGGCCTCAGTTGCTGCAGGTCACCCTGTAGGTGACCCCGCCCAATACTCCATAGTCCAGTTTTACTGGCAGATCTGTAGGGGGTGGGGAGGGGGAGGCGATGAGCTATTTAACTTAAAACAATAGCACAGATGGGAGTGAAAAATGGTGCAGCTGCTTTGGAAAACAGTTTGGCAGTTTCTTAAAAAGTTAAACATAAACTTAGCATGTTGCCCAGTTGTTCCTCCACTAGGAAGCTACCCCAGAGAAATGAAAACTCGCCTCCACACGAGGACTATGCAAACGTTCACAGCAGTAGGATTCGCAGAAGCCCCAAGCTGGAAGCAACCCAGATGCCCATGGACAGAAAAGCAAACAAAATGTGGTCCATGCATGCGACGGGATGTGCTTCAGCCATGAAATGCAATGACGCCCTGATACAGCCTGCAGCGGGGATGGAGCCTGAAAACAGCCGAAGGAAGCCAGGAGACATGACGACATCTGGAGCGTCCGGAGCGCAGGTGGGTGACTGCCAGGGCTGGGGAGGAGCACAGGCAAGGGGTCAGACTGATGGGTGCCAGAGGACTTCTTGGGGTGATGGAGAGATTCTCAAAGTGCATCATTGCACAACCTTGATCTGCTGGAAAGCAAATACCGCCACAGCACACACATAACCAGCTAGACTGGTGGTTTGTAAATTGCGCCCCTGTAGAGCTGCGCCCATCTCACCACTGTTGGGTGCTGTTCACCATGGGGTCTGCCCTCTTCTAGATGTGTCTCACTGCCTCCTGAGGGCTTCAGGGACAGCCCCTGGCCTGGGGGACTGGGGGCCCCTCAACAGTGAATGCTCACACGGGGCCTGGGGAACTGGAGGCCCCTCAACAGTGAGTGTTCACACCTGGCCTGGAGGCCCCTCAACAGTGAGTGTTCACACGGGGCCTGTCCAGCGCTCACCACATTTGTGGGAGCCCACATCCACTGACCACTCCCGCAGCCTCTGAACGCAACAGTCACACACCGGGCTAGGTCTGCTTTTTATTGGCCACACGTCCAGCTTCCAGCCTCAGGGCACACACCTGGCAGGCGGCAGGCTCGGGCAGGCTGCCCTCACTGGGTAGGCAGTGAGGGGGCAGAGGCTGCTGGGTGTCACCCTGCAGCCCCTCAGGTGGACCTGTATTGTCCCCAGGGCCCACCCATCCTGGGCAGCTGGCACTGGGAGGGGTTTTCTGTTGATGTGATGGCCAAGTTTCAGCTGCAGGGCAGAGGCCTGGTGGTGGCAGCAAATGCAGACCGCTCCCCACTCCAACTTCAGGGGCTGGACATGCTGGGATGGGGGCCAGACCCCACAGGAGGGGACCCTAGCCTGCCATGGCACTGCCTGCCAGCCTACCCCTCCCCAGGGCCCCCAACTCAGCCACCTCCAAGCACTAAAGACTCGCAAAGCATTGCGTTTTGATTAAACCCTGCTGGGCTGAAGGGCAGGCAGAGCTGTGGTAGACACTGGCAGGACGCAGCCCCCACGACTGGCCCTTGGCAGGCTGCACCGGGTGCATGCGGGTGTGGGCCAGGGTCACCTTTAGGAAGCAGGTAGGAGGCTGGCGCGTGCAGGCAGTCCAGGAGGGCACTAGGCCTGGCAGGGTACTGGTGCCTGTCGGGGTCCCAGCCACAACACCCAAAGAAGGCTCCGGGAGGGCCCCGGCTGGGTAAGGCACGGACTTTTGGTTTCCGGGGCCCAGTCCCAGCCTGGCCCCCAGAAGAGCCTCTCTTGGCAGAATGGCAGCATGTCCTGTGGCCTGGGCTCTCTCACTTGGCCTTGGGCCTGGGCCTGAGGCCTGTAAGGAGAGAGAAGAAATGACATTATTAGGAGCAGCTTTGCTGGGTACAATACCAGGTGCCCGCTTCTGGGTCCCCAGGTCCCTGAACCCCTCATCACCACTGTCCAGCGGGTTGTGCCATGCATCTCAGGTCCACTCTGACCCCAGGCTCTTTCTCTGGAGCAGCACAACTTATCTAGGTGTAAGATGCCGGGATGGCCTGGCCAGGCTGGGTTTTGGCAAGGTGTGGCAGCCTGAGCCTGTGTCCTCTCTGCTGAGATGGGGAGTCTCTGTGGCCTGTCCCCCACCCCATGTCTCTGACCCAGGCTGCACTCTGTCGTTACTCATTAGTCCCCACTGCCACCACCTGCAGCCCTCCATCGCTTCCACATTGGGCCCCAAGCCCCACACGAGGACACCAGCAGCGCTTTCTCCAGCGGGCTGCTGAGGGCGCTCAGCCCTGGCCCAACAGCTCCTGCCACCCAGATGGCCCCAGAGATGGCCCCACAGCCCTCCTGCCCCCAATGCCCTCTTCGCTCTCTGGTCCAGGGGCCCTCGGTGGCCCTTGTCTGAGTGCCACCCCCATTGCCACCACAGTGCCGGGTGATGTCCCAGCTCCCCAGTGGGACAGCCCAAGCGGGGTTTGAGAACCACTACTCTGAAGAGACAGAGGAAGACAACAAAAACTGCCCAAAATGATCACTCAGAGGGGGATCTCAGCACCATCCCCACTCAGGGAACCCGGAGAAATGGCCAAGACCAAGGTCTGGGCAGGGATGGGGGGGATCAGCAAGTCTGGGGTGAGCTGGGAAGAGGGGCTTGTGACAAAGATGGGAAGTGCTCAGGGGCTGTGGGTCAAGGGCCCCGGCTGGTCTCCATCAAATGCACGACAGTGGCAGTGATGGATTACGGCACATTCAAAACTCACGTGATGGAAAAAGGGAGGGGAGAAGGGAGCACTCGGAGGAGGGTGGCAAACACAGAACCGCGCTGCAGCTGTTTGTTCCGCATGTCACCACAGGTGCTTATTAACTAGACAGCACGGTGTTCGTGCAGTGGAGGTTCAAAGACCACCCCCGTAGCCGTGGTCAGCACTGCTGCCACGAACATCCCCACCCAGCTGGGGAGGACATGGCATCCCTTGGGGTAGAACTCCTGCCCCAAAACTCAACCTGGACCTACTTGGGGGGAGCAATCAGGCAAACCCAAAGTGAAGGTGTCTTCCAGAACGTCAATGTCATACAAGACAAAAAGGGGCAGGAATGTTCTCGAACAAGACACTGAAGCTCTATGACAACCAAACACAGCGTGTGATTCTGGATACAATCTTGTTTGCGAAAACAACAAAGCAACAACTATTAAAGGAATTATTGGGACAAGTGGCACATCCGCACCGGGACTGGGTATTAGAAGCACGTGGACATGAAGTGCCTCTGCAGCACAGCCTGCCTGGTGGGGACTGGGGAAGACGGCTATGCTCTCAGGTGTCTATGGGCGAGTTTAGGGGTCCAGTGCCATGATGTTTATAAGAAACTCTCCAATGGCTCAGTTGGAGAGGGGCAATGTAGCAAAATGGTCACAATTTTGGTATTTTTGGCAAATGGTTGTAATTTCGGGGAGAAGGTGTTGTTCATTCTGATCTCTATGCAATTTCCTGTGGTGTTGAAGATTTTCTAAATAAAAAGTTGGGGGCTGGACATGGTGGCTCACGCCTGTAATCCCAGCACTTTGGGAGGCCGAGGCGGGTGGATCACCTGATGTCAGGAGTTTGAGACCAGTCTGGCCCACATGCTGAAACCCCGTCTCTGCTAAAAATATAAAAAATTAGCCAGCCGTGGTGGCACATGCCTGTGGTCCCAGTTACTCAGGAGGCTGAGGCAGGAGAATCACTTGAACCTGGAAGGTGCAGGGTGCAGTCAGCTGAGATCACCACTGCACTCCAGTCTGGGCAACAGAGTGAGACTGTCTTGAAAAAATAAATAAATAAAAATAAATTAAAAATAAAAAGTTGGGGAGAGAAGAGAACGATTCCTTCCTCCTGCCCTCAGCCGCCTGTGTGGCAGGAGCTGGGGTGGGCGGAGGCTAAGCACGTACAGAAGGTTCAGGAGAGAACCGGGTGGAGCATGGAGCTGGCACTGGGCACGTCCGTCTTTCACTGGACCACTGTCAGATGTGGCCGCCCGCCCCAAGCCTGCATGCTCCACTGTTCCTCACACTCAGGGACAGCAAGTCCAAGTTCCAGCCTCTAAGGGAGATGCCAGCACCTTTCTAAAAATACATGTGGGTGCTTCACACCAGAGAGCCACACTCGGAAGATGGCCCTAGAAGCAAAAGCTGGACCGCAGGGTGAAGGCCGTGCCCCCACAGTGAGGACAAACTGTCTGGAGAAGCTTCTCTGGGCCCACGACTGCTCTTGCTTCTGACGGGCACCAGCAGACCTCACGTCTTAAGCCTAAGCCCCAGGCCCAGCGGTCACAGCATATCTGCGATGCACGGACGCTGGGCTCGCTCTCAGCAAGGCTGGAGGTGCTGGAAGACGCCACCACCTGGGCTCACAGAGCTCACGAGTGGCCAGGCTGGACCTTCTGGTTCTCTGCTCTAGCTCCTCCTCCACCCAGCGCAGACTGGTCTGTCTAGCTGGATGCATCGGCCTCTCCAGCCCTGCGGACGGACCTGGCTGACTGACCCTTGGCTGGGGGCCCCCCAGAAGACGCTGTGTGCCGGGGGTAATCTGCATCTCCACAGACCCACCCACGGCCTCGGGGTAGAAGGATACTGTCCAATAGGAGGGGGGCTGCAGTGTGCTTGTCCCTGGCAGCATCTGCCCTTGGGACTGTCCCTGTCTCCTCACAGACTTCCTGGGACATGCCCCAGCAGGCCGCACCCCATCGACACACTCAGAGTGAAGATATCCCTCCACTGACAGACAGAGCAGGAAAGCCACAGGGTTACTGGGACTGCAGTGAGGGCCAGGACAGCAGACAGGAGCAACCTCAGCCTGTCCTGCCAGCCAGGAGGTCCCGCCCACGCCCCGGATCCTGCTTACTAAGGGAGCCCGGCTAGTCCTGCCACCTGCCCCCCCGAGGCCTGCATGCCCGGAGCCAGCGCTGAGGTTTTGTCTTGCCTGCGGAAGGCACCAGGTGAGCAGGTAACCTGCGGAGAGGGAGGGGACAAAGGGGGGAGCCCACCACCAGGGCCGCAGGAGAGGCGAGGCCACACGGATGCACCACGCGGGCTGGAGAGAAGGCAGGTTAGTGTCCCGGAGGGGTTTGGGCAGCAAGCTCTGGCCCCACTGCCCTGCAGCTGCTGTTAGCCCCCACGGAGCACCGGCTGCGTACATACCTTACTGGATCACACACAGTTTCTTTGTTTTATTATCATCAGAATCAGGGGGAACCTCTGCTTTCAAATAAAAGAAATGCACTCAACGGCTTATCACACAGGAGCAACCCTGACTCAGAGCGGGTGGGGCTGGGGGGCCCGGGACAGCCATGCCAACACCCTCCGAGGGCTGCCCGGTTCTCTGGCCACTGAGCTGCATGGCAACCACTAGCCTGGGACCTGGTGCCCAGTGTCCGCCCCTTACTCCCTAACGGAGGTGGCGTGAAGGTGGGAATTAGCGGGTTGGAGAAACAGTTGCATGGGCCACGGCAGCCCAGAAAGCCACCCCCAGGTGGATGCGCTGCTGCCTCCTCTCCCGCGCCGCGCCCAAGTCACCTGTCCTGGGTGCTGCTGGAACTTGCAGTGCCCAGTGGGGAAGGGGAGGGACCGGCTGGGTGCCAGCGCCCTGGCATGGGAAGGTACCCAGGGCCCCTCCCTGAGTTACCTTCCTGGCTCCTGGAGGGACGCTTCTTCCGTCGCTTGCCAGTTCCCTTTGAGGCCCGGCCCCGGGCCCTGGGGAGTGTGCCTGACCCCGAGGAGTCGGTCACCGCATCCTCGGAGAAAGACTTGTCCAGGGATGTGTCTAGCGCGGACTCTGGGGCTGTATCCTCCTCGTCCTCGTCCCCATCCTCACCCGGACCTGCCGCAGGGGGTCTGGCACCACGGCTGTGGACTGCGTCCTCTGGCCCCTCGCTTGTGCTGTCGGCCTCGGCCTGGAGGACGCCCAGCAAGGACGTGGGATCCTTGGCATCTTGGCTTGAACTTCCAGCTGCAGGGGGCTTGTTGCCGGAGAACTTGAGGGGCTTCAGGGCCTGAGCATCTCCCAGAGTCACTGGCCAGGCCCCCTCCAAGGGTTGGGGGCACTGGGCATCCTCGGTGGTTAGGACGTCGCTGGCATCCTCATACCAGGAAGAACGCCTCTCCAGGGGCGGGGGACCACCCTCCTCCGACTGCTCCAGGGTGGGCTGAGGGCAGGGGGTCACGGCGTCTACAAGGTCCCAGCCCCGGGGCTCGCTGGCCATTGTAGCATCAAAGTCGGGCTTAGAGGTGGGACAGTGTGTGCCGCCCACGGGGTCTCCTGCAGAGTTACTAGTGGCCACTGGATGGAGGGACACGCCAGTGAAGGGCAGGCACCCTGCCCCGGAGCCAGCCCAAGAGCAGCCTCCTCCATCCCGCTGTCTACCTGAACGCCCTGCAAAGCCTCCTCCCCAGGAAGCCTCCTCTGATGTCTCAGAGCAGGACCTGGCCTCAGCGTCCTTGGTCTGTCTACACTGTGGCAGGGCGGGGGACACTGGGCCACACCATCCCCAGCACCCTGAGGCAGCCACCCCAGGAATGGGGTCCTCCCACCAGGGCCTTGCCGCCTGCCTTTCCTGCCACCTCTAGCACCCTCAGCCCAGGGGCATCTGTCAGTGGGCCTGGCCTCATCTCTTAGGAGTCCAGCAGGCTGGGCCGCTACTTCAGCACTAGGGGCAGGGTCCGTTGTTACAGTGGAGGAGTTGGAGTGAGTGGAGGGAGGGATGAGGGATGAGAGCTGAGCAGCCACCACCTGCCCCCTCGGCTGTCCCTAGTCTTAGGGGCCTCCAGGGCAGTCCAGGGAGAGGAGAGAGCTTTCCAGTGAAGTCAGGAGAGCTTCCTAGAGGCAAAGGGTAGGGACAGTGGCAAGGGGACCATGAGGAGGCAGTGGGAGAGGGTCTTACCAGGCTCTGTGGCTCTTGGGGGATCCATGGAGGCCACCTTGCTGCCCCCGTCGGTGTCCCCACGGCCCCGGGCCGTCTTCCGCAGCTGGAAGCCCTTCCTGATGTCGGCCAGCAGGGCATCGATGACACACACCTCCTCCTGCTTCCCGGGCCCCTTCCTGACTGAGGAGCGTGGGACACTCAGAGAGCCGCACGGGGACCCTGGAGCCCACCTAGAGGGCTGGGGGTCATGGGGAGGCTGGAGCACAGGCAAGGATCCCGGAGCTGCCCCGTCCCTGCCCAGCCGGCCGGCCCAGCCTCACCAGGCTTCCCATCCTCTCCCCGAGGCCGCCGTGCCTCCTCCTCCGCCAGCTGCTGCTTCCTCCTCTCTGCCTTCGCCGCCTGCTCCTTCCGGTCCTTGTTCTCCTGCACTGGCAGATGTGGCCCCGTCACCCCAGCGTGGCACCCCTCAGGGGCTCCGTGGGCCTGGGCGTCACCCTCCCTGAGCCTCAGCAGCGCAAGGCCCACATGGCTGTGTCCACCCAACGAAGGGTGCCTCTGCCCTTCCTGCTGGAGGAACGTCAGGGGCCTCAGGACCCCACTCTAGCCAGACAGGCTGTGCCCTGCCAGGCTGCCCCCACCTTCAGGGCGCGGAGGAAGAGGTCCCGGAAGGCCTTCATGGTGCCGAACGTGTCCTCCAGGGACAGCTGCCGGGCGTCCTCACACAGGTAGTCGGCCAGCTCCCGCTGCTTCTGCTCAATGGCCTCAAACAGCTCGTCCAGTGCCCGGAAGGCCGAGATGCTGGCCTGGGGGTAAGGGCACGTGATGGTCCTGTGAGAGCCCCGCGTGGGCACCACCTAGGGTTAGGCCCTGGGTTGCAGGAGGGTGGTGGCCACAGGGACAGGCCCTGAGGACAGTGGTCTCTGAGAAGGAGCAGGGGCCTTGTACCCTGACCGTGCACATCTGGGGAACCTCGGTCCCCAGGATCCACCCTGGAGCCAGGAGACAGCACAGCCACTCGCCCGGCTCGCTTGATCAGGGCAGCCTCTCCTGCCAGCCCCAGGCCCAGGTGCCCACTTGCCTGGAGGCGCTCAGTGTACTGCTCCTGGACCTCGGCCACCGAGGCGGACACCTTCCGCTCAGTCTCCAGAAGCTTCTTCAGGTTGGAGCTGGCCTCTGAGCGGATGATCTCCAGGTTGATCCTGAAAGGTGAGGAGGGCCAGGCAGAGACAGCAACAGCTGACGTCAGCCTTGCTGGGACAGGGGAGCCCCTCCCCTGCACACGTCCTGGTGCCCCACTGTGCACACTGCAGGCTGCACTCTGAGGCCCCACGTGCAGTGTTGGGGTTGAGTGCCTGTTCCAGCCGGCCCTCAGCCCTCTGTGGGCGTCTGAGCGGGGACCCTAATGGTCAGCCTGTCCTACTGGCCTAGCTCTTCCCAAGGCTGAGCAGCTCCTGGGCCAGAGAACCTTCCAGGGCAGGTGGAGCCCGGGAAGGACCCTGTGCTAGGGGCCCGGACTGTATAGTGGGGTGGCCCAGGCTGCCCTCCTGCCTGGGTTGTGTGACCCAGGAGGTGACACTGCTTTCCTGGGCCTCTTTTTCCTCATCTATACGATGAGGGAGGCCCAAGCCTGCTCGCGGCTGTGGTGAAGGTTCAACTCGTGAAGGGGCTGTATTAGACCTGCCCCTGGTGTGACCCTGACCTGGCCAGCCCTTGCCCCCTCTAGGCCTGTTTCCTCACTTAAGTCAGAAGGGGATAAACCATGGCAGACACGGTCCTGTCCCAGAAGGAAAGTGTTCTATTGGGCAGGGCTCCTAAGGGCGTCGGGGCCGTGCTGCTGCTGTGAGACTCAGTCTTGGCGGGTAGCCACCTCACTGGCTGGGGACAGAAGTCAGGCCCCCGCCTGGCTGAGGGGTGTGGGCTGGCGGGAGCTGCCTACCCTGCCGCTTGCGAGGGCTGCTCCAGGTCCCGGGGCAGCTGCAGGAGGTCGGGGTGGCTCTTTTCCGCTTCCTGCAATGGGACACGTCCAGTGAGATCCACTGTGGCCACACTCTCTGCCTGGGGATGCCCCTGTTCCCACTCCCCAGCTCTAACCCTTCGCAATTAAGGTCCAGAAAACCCCAGCACTCCAGACCCTCAAATCTTTCCCTCGGGCCTGGCTATGACTTTGTGATGTTTCTGCTTTTCCTAGGGACCGTCCCCTCAGACCAGGGGTAGGTATCCTGGGGAGGGACGAGGCTCATTCAGGGCAGCCAGTGCTGCAGGAAGGAAGGGGTGCTGGGAGGGATGGGGCACGGCTCTGACTGAGGCTGCTGGCTCTAGATGGGGTCCTGAGACAGGGAGACCGGCAGCCTGAGTGGTGGGCACAGGGGGGTATGGCCTCTACACCTCTACACTGCAGGTCCGGGGAACTTGAAGCCCTGCCATCGTGCCCCACTGGTGCCTGCCACCTCGGCCCACCTCCAGCACGTGGTGCAGCAGCGTCACACGGTTCTGCTGGGACTTGGTCTCTGTGAGCTTCAGCAACGTGCTGATCTTGAAGCCGTCAGCATCACCGGTGTGGCTGCCCTGGGAGAGGCCGGGAGTGAGTCTTGCAAGCCCCAGGCAGGCCAGGTGGGATGGGGAGCTGCCCCTGACTTACATAGTTGAGGAAGTTCCCAATTCTCAGGATCAGCTGGCAGAAGATGGGCAGCTGGCGGCTGGTAAGCAGGCCTGCAGGGGCAGCCAGGGCTGGAGAAGGGCTCTTGGTTCGGAGCCCCAGACGCCCTGGCGGTGGGGTGTGGTCCTGCTTGCCAGTGCCCCTGCACTCCCTGGCTCCTCCCCAGGCTCAGCCCAGCACCGTAAGGGACACAGGACAGGGCCTGAGGACTGCAAACCCTCCACCGATGGGAGTGGACACCTACAGTGTGCCTGACAGATGTGAACTGTGCCTCACTGGTCCGTACCTGTCCCTCTCCCTGCCCAGTGGCTGTGGCAAGTCTCCGAGGATCCCCTTTCAGAGATGGTATCCGCATGTGTGCACCTGTGTCTGTACATGTATGTGAGAGTGTGTGTGTGGGGGGGGCATGTACGTGTGTCTGTCTGTCCCGTGTGCATGTGTGTGACTGCTCGTGAGCTTGTGTGTGTGCACGTGCCCGAGAGTGGCGGTGTGCTTGTGGGCACGTGCCCGAGAGTGGTGGTGTGCATGTGTGTGCACATGTCCGAGAGTGGCAGTGTGCGCATGTGTGCACGTGCCTGAGAGTGGTGGTGGGCATGCATGTGTCTGTGCGTCCAGCAGGTGTGTGCACCAAGGTGGTGGCAGCAGGGTGGTTTTTGGGGTGGCGAAGGCAGGCTCCCT
>NW_016823852.1:145486-167469 GCF_001698545.2 Rhinopithecus bieti
CACTCTGGGTGTGGTCTGCGGGCTCACAGGCAGCAGCTGCTGCTGGCTGCTGGCCCTCCACGCTGGGCTTGGGGGTTGTAGTGTTTTGCGGGGAGTTGCCCCTCTGGTTCTGGCCTAGGTTGGCCTGGACGCTTTTATGGGCCTTGACCAGGGGGCTTGGTCTGGGTCGCCCCTTGACAGACAGAAGCCGCTCAACCACTTCCTCCAGGGTGCATTCCTGGGCTGCAGTAGGGGATATCCAGGGTCAAGGGAGAAGGGAGTGGGGGAGGGAGGATGGGGGCTTGAGGAGGAGGCAGGAAAAAGCGGCCACCTCCCCTAGGCAGAGGATGGGTTGGGGCCAAGGACAGGCCCCCTCCCCCGTGGTCTAAGACCCCAGTGTCTGCCCACCAGGCTGTGCCTACACCCCTGCCCCACCCCCTCACCATCGCTGGCCAGGAGCACGGCCCGGTTCACCAGGCTCTCCAGGGCCTCCCAGAGCAGCTGGCTGGAGCGGAGGCTGGGCTCCAGGTGCAGGAGGCCCTGCAGCACTGACAGGAGCTGGGCGGACACCGGGGAGCAGCTCACCTGGACGGGCGAGTGTGGGGTGCGGGTCAGCAGCCGGCCCCTCCCCGGTGGACTGAGAACTGCTGGCCCATCTGCCAGGGCATCCAGCCCCATCACCCCTCTATTCCCACGGATGCCTAGAGGTGAGAGCCTCAGTGACGGTGGTACTGGTGACACGTGGGACTGTCCTGTGCATTATGGGATGTTAAACAGAACCCCTGGTCTCAACCTACTCAATGCCAATAGTACCCCCTGCCTAGTCATGGCAGCCAAAAATGTCTTCAGATGTTGCCAGATGCCACCTGGGGACACAACTGCCCCCAGATGAGAGCCGCCAGGTTCAGGGAATGAGGGGAGGGCCTGAGTTTGACGGGAATTCAGCCTCTTAGCGCCTCACCAGGCCCTGAGGCCTCTGAATCCCACCTGATGGGGACTGGGTAGCTGGGGCCCAGGACAGTACAGCTGGCTGTGGGCCGTGCTGGTCTTTGGAGCCACGTCCTTCTGGGTCCTGAGGCCCTGGCTTTGCCCCCAGCCTGCCCACTCTAGGCACCAGCTCCCTTTCCAACCCCTGGCCCCTTGCTGCTCCCTGGAGTCTCACCCCAGAGCTGGCGCCACGGCCAGGTCACAGCAGGGTCTGACCAGGGCAGGGAGGACCGTTCCAGGCCCAGCCTCTGGACCCCAGGGCCACAGCCTGCAATGGAGGGTTGCCCTCCGGTCCTCCAGCCCCCAGCCCACCTTGTGGAACAGGGAGGCAAAGACCTCCTGGTGGCTGCTCATGTCGATCCCACCAGAGACTCGCAGCAGCTCCTCCTCGTCCTCAGCCTTGGCCTCCTCGAAGGCCTCCAGCTGGATCAGCAGGTCGGCATCCTCCAGGTCTCTGTGTGGGAGATACCCAGTGGGCTGAGCCTGCTGCTGCTACCACCAACACGTAGACGGGGCAGCCCGGGTCGGCGCCAGTGTACCAGGCCTGCTTAGCCCACCCGGGACTCTCAGCCAGCTCGTGGCCAGCTGTGGCTGACATGTGGCCCACATAGCCAGGGAGGGCGGGCTAAGAGTGGAAGCTCCCAGGTCAGTGCCTTTCGCCCTGACAGGCTGCCCCCAGGTCACCGGGCAGCCGCATGCCCCTCGGGAAGGGGAAGGGCGAGCATTCACTCCCGTCGAGTAACATGCACTAAGGCCTGGGGAGGTGGCACACAAGGGAACCGGGCCGTGACCTTGGGGGAGGGAAGGCCCTCCTCTGGGCGCTGTGTGGCCACAGTGAAGACCGCACCTGAGGTGGGTTCACAGGGCTGCATGGATACAGGAGGGGCGGGGCTCTGGCCTGAGCAGGAGGGACCTTCGTGTTCACTGGGCCTAGGACTTGCCAGTCATCTCAGTCTGGTCAATGAGCAGAGCCCTCTGCAGGCAGAGCCGGCCCCCTTCAGCCCACACTGGCGGGGCACAGGCACTCATGCGGGCAAACTTTCCCTGAGGCCATTTCTTTTTTTTTTTTGAGACGGAGTCTCACTCTGTCACCCACACTGGAGTGCAGTGGTGCGATCTCGGCTCACTGCAACCTCCTGGGATCCACCGATTCTGCCTCAGCCTCTTAAGTAGCTGGGATTGCAGGCACATGCCACCACGCCTGGCTAATTTTATACTTTTAGTAGAGATGGGGTTTCACCATGTTGGCCAGGCTGGTCTCAAACCCCTGACCTCAGGTGATCTGCCCATCTTGGCCTCCCAAAGTGCTGGGATTACAGGTGTGAGCCACTGCGCCTGGCTCCTGAGGCCATTTCAACACAAGGCGTTCTAGCCCTGGGCTCCTCCAAGCTGACTCCCCTGAGTACAGTCCTGACTGAGGCCTGGGATAGAGCTTCCCAGCTAGTGGGTTCCCAGCAGGGCTGCAAGATTTAGCAAATGAAACTACAGAGTACCTGTTCAATTTGAATTTCAGACAAACAACGAATAACTTTTGGCATAAGTACATCCCATGCAACATCTGGGATATATTTACACTGAAACATTGTCTGTTGTGTATTGAAAACTGAATGAACTTCATGTTCCATACAGTACCTGGCAACCCTAGTTTCTTTTTTTAAAAAAATTTATTTTAGACTCGTGGTACATGTGCATGTTTGCCACATAGTACACTGTGTCACGTAGGGGACTGGCCTTCTAGGGCAGTGGTCCCCAGCCTTTCCGGCACCAGGGACTGGTTTTGTGGAAGACAATTTTCCATAGACTGGGGTGACGGGAATGGTTTAGGGATAAAACTGTTCCACCCCGATCATCAGGCATTAGATTGTCATGAGGAGCCTGGATCCCTCATGTGCATGCGCAGTGAGAATGGAATGCGGTGCTGATCTGACGGGAGGCAGAGCTCCGGCGGGAATGCCTGCCCACCGCTCACTTTCTGCTGCGTGGCCCGGTTCCAACAAGACATCTACCGGTCTGCAGCCGGAGGGTTGGGGACCCTTGTTCTAGTGGGCCTGACACCAAGTAGCAACGAACGCTGTGCTCTGTAGGTAGTTTTCAACTCTCGCTCCCGGAGCCCATGTCCCTGTCTCCATCTTGCATCCACGTGAATCACCCTGTAGTTCCCTCTTATTGGCATTTCATTTTCTGTTTCTGGTTGGTTCACTTAGGATCATGGCCTCTAGCTCCATCCACGGTGTGCAAAGGATATGAGCTCATTCTGTCCTTTCTATGGCTGCTGCAACCCTAGTTTCTGTGGGCAGCTGCCAGCGACAGTGAGCTGGATTCTAGCCTGAGACCTGGCTTCTGGCTGGACCCCCTGGCGTTACTCCGGGGGAGCCACCTCCCTGCCATCTGGAGATGCTGCTTAGGTGAGGTGGCTGGGATCCAAAGGGCAGGTGGGCCTGGTCCTGGGAGCAGTAGGGGCAGCCGGCAGGACCGCCACAGTGGGGACTCACCGCAGGCGAGCTAGGACGTCCAGCAGCTGCAGCCCTGCGAAGGGACGGACAGGGTCAGAGGGTTTGGAGGCCACACCCCACCATCCCCAGTTCACTTCTGCCACCCAGAGCACCCGGCCTGCTCTGCTGTAGTCACGGGACACCAGAGACCTGAGGCTCCAGAGGGGAGACATGAGGGGAGACATCGTGCTGGACACACAGTGATGCTTACTCAGGGCTCACTGCCAGAACAGGTAGGGCTGGAACCAGTTCTCAGGCCCCCTGTCCCGCTCCACTGCCTGGCCAGCCTCATAACTGAGAACAGTCCAGGGTTGACCCCCAGGCGTTCTGAGGCCCATGTCCATCGAAGGGGCAGGTGGTGGCAGGCCCGAGACGGTGCCTTCCTCTGGGGCCCTGGGCCGGGGCAGGTTTTGTGGTGCTCCCACCATCCCAGGTGGATGCAGCATGGGATGCACTGGCCAAGAGGTGGGCAGGAGCGGGCATGCAGCCCAGGGCAGGTGCTTACCGATAAACTCATTCCGCAGCTGGGTGCGCGTGCGCAGGTCCTCGGGGCCCAGGATGACGGCGTTGACCACGCTGAGCAGGGTGACTACGTAAGGCACGTTGTCGCTGCCGGAGAGCTCGTTCATGACAATGCTGAAGCGGTACTGCTGGCTGCACACCGTCTGCGGGGAGGGCGGGGTCAGGGCACACCCAGACAGGGTGCCCCACGTGCCCAGGCCCGGGCCCTGCCGCCCACCTTGTAGTGGTCCAGGGCGTCCAGGGTCAGTGCGTGGCCCTCGGGAGAGTAGATGCACAGGGCGGCCAGCAGCTCAAACACCTGCTTCTTCACCATCACGTTGGATGTGTCCAGGGCTGCCAGGGTGGAGTGGGCAGGCTCAGCAGGGCCAATGCACCCTTTCCTATGCCTGTGCAGCTGGGCTCAGGGCTGGGGCTCTGGGCCTGGCAGGCAGATGCCAGGGGGTGCTGGGCACTTGTCCGTGGCCCACCGCAGTGCTGAACAAAGGGCTGGGACCCAACGAGCTGCCCACTCCTCGGTGTCCTGACTCTGCTCCTGGACCACAGGGCCAGACGGTGCAGGGAAGGGCTTGGAGGCAGCCGCCCCATCCTGTCACTGGCTCTGGGCCCAGGTTTTCTCCCAATGCAGCACTTACTGTGTTTATGGCAGCCATAACCTCATTCCTATGAACCCCTGCCTCCCACCCCATCCCTGGAGCTGTGAAAGTTCTGGAGGTGTCTCTCATCTGACCCTGCGGAGAACAATTCACAAAAGACTCCATTGAGGGGCCCTGCCAGGCCCAGGCTGGGGAGACAGGCTGAGAGTGGCTGGCCCCTGCACCTGCCTCTGTCCCCTGGGTCCAACGGAAGCGAGGTGCCTCTGGCTTGCTTGCCCGCACAGGTACCTGCTGCCCCCATGGGCCCCGCCCCACCCATCACTGCCCACTCTAGCTCATCCCCATGGGCCCCGCCCCACCCATCACTGCCCACCCTAGCTCCTCCCCATGGGCCCCACCCCGCCCATCACTGCCCACCCTAGCTCCTCCCCATGGGCCCCGCCCCGCCCATCACTGCCCACCCTAGCTCATCCCCATGGGCCCCGCGCCACCCATCACTGCCCACCCTAGCTCCTCCCCAAGCATCGGTGGGACCTGGAAGCAGCCATGGAGCAGCACAGCAAGGGGTTCTCTCAAGGGGCCAGGACTAACTTTGGGCACAGGCTGGGGAGACTTCCTGGAGGAGGGGAAAGGGAGCTGGGGCTTAAGGGCTTAGCGCAGGACCTTGGAGGACACAAAGGCAGAAAACATGAGCAGAGGCAGAGACAAGAGGCCTGCCTGCTGGGGACGAGGTCCCTGGGTGCTGGAGTAGGGGACAGGGCAGGGAGGGAGGCGCTGGGGAAGGCGCTGGGAGGTGGAGGGTGACACCATCAGTAGATGTGGACCAGACCTGAAGGGCTCTGTCTGGGCTGAGGCTGAAGGGCTTGGAGCCAGGCAGGTGTATGTAGGAGCCACTCGGGTGGATTTGCATCTCTAACTCAGGTGACTCCTGCCGCCGAGGTGTGGACAAGGACAGAGAGGCCAGAGGGTGGGAGCCAGCACAGGATGGGGAGGAAGGGTGGAGCAGAGCCACAGAACACAGGGGGGCACAGGGGGACCGCTGGTGCAGCAGTGCGGGGACTGGGGTGACCTGGAAGCCTCAGACTAGGAGTGAATGTGGATATTTTTCCTGAGCCCAGGAAGCCAGTCCTCCTCCAGGAAGCCCTCCTTGCCTGTCTGGCTGCCTTCCTCCTGGTGGGTCTCCAGGCTGAAGCCTCATACCAGGTCCCTAGAGTCTGCCTGGGCGGCCCTCCCGCACTGCGGCTCACCCTGGGAGAGCTGGCGCACGTAGCCCTGGTTGCTGAGGATGTACTCGATGCCCTGCCGCGAGTTCATGACGGCGCGCACGCAGCTAACGCAGGTGAGCTGCAGCAGGGCATCCGAGATGCGTGCCACGCCGCGGCCCGACAGCCGCGCCAGCGCCTCGAGCAGCAGGTCCAGGCCGCTCTGCTCCAGGAATTGCACCATCCAGCTGCCGTCGCTGCCCTCTAGGCGCTTGCGCAGGCCGGAGTAGTTGACCACAGAGGGCATCTGGAGCAGCCGGATGCACAGCTCAGGGTCCGCGCTCTCCAGGTTGGCCTCTGTGGGGTCCGAGTCCTGTGGCCCCAGCTTCTCCTTCAGCGCTGCCCACTTGCGCTGTGCACCCTCCTTCACCGACATCTTGCCGAGCTGCGGGCAGAGGGCAGGGAGCCGTCAGCGGGGAGGGGATGGGGGCTGTCCTCCTGGCCACCAGTGCAGATGGGCCACTTCCCTCAGCCTCAGTTTCTCTGCTGCAATTCCTGCTCACGTGCCATGCTGAGGGTTAGGAGTAGCTCTGTGTCCCCCCACTATATCTTAGGCTTCCCTGTACTCATCCCTGACCGAATTTTGGCAACTGAGGTAGCAGGCAGGAAGGGCCCCACTGCACGCATGTGGACCCCCAGGCTCAGGGCTAGGAGGGGAGGAGCCAGCTCAGAAACCTGCACCGCAATTCCGAGGCCAGCACAGCCCCTGCGACTTGACAGGACCGGATGAGCTTGGGAAGGACTGGGGGGAGTGGGAGGCTCCACTGGCTGGAACACTACCCGTGGTCATGACGCGACAAAACGGCGCATCTGAGGCTCCCTTATCTCACCCCAGGGCACTTCCCCCGCCCCAGTGGACAATATGCACAGGGAGATTCCAAACCTCAGGCACTGCCTGGGCTGCCCACAGCGTCAAGAGTGTTGCTGGGGAGGAGAGGCGGCTCCCGGGTCTCCCCTGGGCCTCAGTCTGCCCATCTGTGTGTGGGTGGGGGGCTCACACCAACAGGAAGACGGAGACCCTTGGCACTCAGGGTTTTACCAGAATTCAGTCACAACAGGTCTGACTTCAGCCCTGGGAACACCCCGGTAACAGGCCCAGCCCAGAAGAGCCCCAACACGTGCCTTTCCCCAAAACAGAACAGCAGGACAGGCGGTTGCACCTCTGACATCAGCTCCACACCACCACATCTCCCCAGCCGCTGTCCCCAACCACAGACCCTGGGAACTGGCCTCGAAGGTCAGGGGCATCCCAGGCCCTCCTGCAACCATGTATGGCTCAGATCTTATATTTAGCGTCTGAGAACCGCTGTGTGGAGCCTCGGGGAGGGAGCTTGGGGGCCGGGCCTGGCTCTGAGCCTCCACCCTGGCCCTTGGCTTCCTACCGCCTCCAAGGCAGGCACTTTATACCTCCTGCAACAGGTGGGGAACTGGAGGCAGCTGGGTCCCAGAGAAGCTGGGTCTGTGCCCACAGTCCCTCACCTGGGCACGGCTGAGCTGTGACTGGAGGTCCCACATGGCTTTGCTTCAAGCGCTGCGCAGCCTGGTAAGTCAGGGGACCCCCGGCTGAGGGGCATTTGAGGTCACAGAAGCCAAGCGGGGTTGAGAACCCAAGTGCCTGCCTCCCCAGATGGCTCTGGCCCCAGCCCCGCTGCTGTCCTCACCACTGGAGGCCCCATTCCTCCCCTCCTGCCTTGGGAGAGTGTCCTGGAGCACCTGCCCTTGAGGTCTCAGGCCCACTCCCCAGCCTGGCCCACAACCAAGCCTGGTGTTTCCAGCAGTCCAGCCCCTACTCCCCGCACCGCCCCTCAGCCCTCCGCCTGTTCAACTGCCCCGGGGGGCCAGTGGGTTCCTTCCAGGAGGCAGCCTGACAGGTGTAAGCCAGAGCTCTGGTCTGCGTGTCCCCAGCTCGGGCCCTCACCAGCAGATCTGGGCCCAGTCACTCATCCTGCCTGGGTCTCAGTTTCCTCCTCCGCACCTCCAGCATCAGGCTGCCAGGAGCATCCTGAGAGGCTGTCCTTGGGATGCCCCTCCTTCCGGCAGGGGGTCCTGGTCTGGGCACTGTACAGCAAAGAGCCCGGAGCCCCCGGCCCACTGTGGTTTTAAGCCGCCCTCCCAGGCCCGGCCCTCTTGGTCACCCAGTGGCTGTCCACTCACCCAGATGCGCAGGACCTTCCGGCCGCCTCTGCCCACCCACTCTGGGCCCTGCCCTGGGCTGCTCCTTATGCTCTCCTGGCTTCTCATCGCTGCGGACCGCTGAGCTGCCAGAGCCACCCGGGTCCCCGACACCCCTCCTGGTAGCAGTAGGGGTGGCTCCCACCACCATGAAGAGCCAGGCAGCCGAGCCTCTGCACATATTCCCACCCACCTCGGCCGCTGCTGCCTAAAGAGGCCCCAGAACTGACCCTCCTTTCCTCCCCCGCTTCCATTGGCCGGAGTCTCCTTGGCACAGGCTGAGCGGACGGAGTTATGAACTCTCCCAGGCCCGGCCCCTGGCATCCAGAGTGCCCTCTCCAGCCAAGAGCCCCAGGGGTCCCTCCATGCAAAAAATCCTGACCTTTTAGAGACAAGCAGTGCCCCCGCGAGCCACCGTGCCCCAGGCCCCAGGGTGTCCCTGGACTCGAAAGTGCTCCCTGACCTGAGTACTGCCCCTCTTGGCACTGCCCAGTGCTCCTTGCCCTGTGCAAGTCCCTGAAAGACCCCAGTCAAGAGGAGCCCCCTTGGTCAGTGGGGTGGAGCCACGGTGGGAGGAAACTGGCCCTCCTGCCCATCAGCTTTCCATACCCCGGTGCCTGGGTGCCCAGCTCTGTGTCTGAGCTGCCCCAGTTGACTGTGGCCCACTGGGTGCTGTCTGGGGGCAGTGAGTGTAGCAGGGCCTTGCTGGGCTACGGCCCAGCATAGACAGGGTTCCAGCTGAGGACCCGGAGGATGAGACCAGAGCTGCTTTTCTCCTTCTGTGATGCCACCAAGGCTGCCCGATCTCATCCGGGCCCCCTGGTCTCTATGATGGGGAATGTTCCAACTGCTTTTCAGCATGAGGCTGAACCTGCAAACACACCACGGCCAGACCATATATGCAGCACTCTGATCCGCAATCTGGCCATTGGCCCCAAACGGCCGGGACCTCGTTAATAACTGACAGCTTCTGTGATTTTTGTCCCATCTCATAGGAGCCCGACTTCCAGCCAGCAACCTCTCTCAGGGCATCCCCGAGTGTTCCCTTTGTCTATAAAAAGCTTTCTATGTATAGAGTGAAATATCCATATGAGAAAACCATGAGGCTTCCCACTGCCCCGCCCGCCTGAGTATCTGCTAAACGCGGGTGGCAGTGGCCAACTACCTGCTACAGCAAGCTCTGCACAAACAGCCTTACCTGTTTTTCCTGGGGGGTGGTGTCCACTTCTGCAAGGATTCCGAATCCACAGTGTACTGATCTCAGGGGCACGGGGCTACGGGGAACAATACCCTGGAAGGTGCCAGTGCCAACTGAGAAGGGCAGGGGGCGGGAGTCTCATTGCTGAGCTGTGTGCCCCGGGGCAGGCTACCCTTCCCCGTTCTCCATCTGGAAAGTGGGTTGGCGGGGCCACCAGCGCAGGAATGTGTCCTCAGAGCTCCCCAGCCCCAGCTGTAGGGCGTGGCCACCTCCCCACAGGCACAGGAATTTGCGTTCTTCGCCATCTTTTTACAGCTGACACCAACTCGCTGAGGCAGGGCAGGACCATCCAGGCCCTGCAGGGCCCAGTACCCATGGCTCCGGCCAGACCCCACACCTCAGACAGCAAAAGGGTCAGGACACCAAGAAGGGGTGTCCCATCCACCCCAACCCCCCAGTCCACCAGCACCAATGGAACTGCACAGGGCAGGGTCTTCTGCAGACGAAGACTCTGAGGTCTGAGGGGCTCACCCCACCCATGCTAGTGGGATGTCACCATGGTTCTCCAGCACTAGTGTGGGGCTTCCAGAGGACAGGGTTATGCCTCTCCCCTCAGACTCCAGCTCCTGCAGGCAGGGTCCCCCTCTGGGCCCGGGCCTGGCCAGCCTGGTGTGGTGATGCCAGCACCTCCATCCGAACGCCTACACGCTAGGGCAGCTGCACTGACTCTCGGGAAGCCGCTGGGCCACTGCCCCGCCTGGCAGTCAGCAGTCAAGCTGAGTGTGTGGTGTGGGTGGGGACAGGGACATCGCTGGCCCTCACTAGACCTGAGGCCATGTGCCCAGCTCCTGCGGTACAGACAGAAAACCAGTACCAGGGAGTGTGGGCTCTTGAGGCAGGCCCAGCCCCGAACTGTGGAGAGTAGCTGGGGGCTCCTGCATGGGCCCATGACCCTGAGTAGCACACGGGCTGGGGTTAGGGTACCCAGGCCTGAATCCCAGCACATGAGGGACCTGAGCCAGCCCCTGAAGCCCCCAGGCCTCGGCTCCCTCACTTGCCTCCCAGGAACCAGGCGAGGAGGGCCTTCCACAGCACCGTGGGTGGGGGGGGGGGAGGTCCTATGCCCTCAGCTAGCACCAATGGGCCTGGAGGCCCCACTGTGACATGTTCTGAGTCTGCCTGGGACAGCCCCTCCCATGTGAAGGCCCCACTGGTAGGGAAGGGAGAGGTCTGCCTGAGTCCAGGCTTCCCACGAGGAACAGGCCAAGCCCTGAGCTGGACAGCCCTGGGGAGGCAGGTACTGCCTTCTGTGCCTAGGACCAAGGGGCTCTGGGGATCCTGAAGCAGAGGCGGGGTTGGGGCAGGCACCGGCTGGGCACATGAGCGCCTGTGAGGGCCACTGCCTGGGAGTGGGCAGGCAGCTGCAGTGTGGCCCTTCTGGCACTGGCACAGGGATGGATGCTTCTGGGCCCTGAGCCAGCGCTGGTGGTGGGGGTGCAGGGAGGGAACTTGTCTTCCATGGGGTGGGCGGCCAGAACGGCAGGAGAGGATTCCGGAACTAGGAGGCAGGGGCTGCCACACTGTATTTTTAGCTCCTCCAAGAGCCCAAATTTTTCCACTGCTTGGCAACCCATGGATCTCCAGAACTGCACGCGTTCCTGGCAGCACCCCGGGGTTCTGGGCAGCCCAGGCCCTGCAGGGCGGTGGAGGCACCTGGAGCTGAGCCTGTCCTACCATGACCCCCATTCCCCTCCCTCCCACTCAGACTACCAGCTCCTTTGAACCTCCAGCATGTGTCACCTTCCCCACCCGGCCAACGGCCCCTTGAGGGACCTCCACTGACCTGGTGGCTCACCGACTGCCGGCAAGGCCCAGGGAGGGCCTGTACACAGGGGGCCTCAAGGCAGGCGAGGATGGGGGTCCACCCGTTGCCACCTGTCCAGGGGCATGGGGCGCACTGGGCCTCAGTGAGGGCTGGTTGTGTCTTCACTGCCCCTGGCCCATCGCACACCCAAGAAGCACTCTAGCCCTCATGCTGCCTGCAGTCCCCAAGATCTGGATGCAGCGTGAGACTCCTGCCTCCAAAGCCCTCCAAGATCTTGAACTCTGCTTGTTGTGCAAAGAGGGCCCCCTGGGCCACTGTGGGGACCCACAGCAGGACAGAAGGGCCCCCTGGGAGTGGATAGGTAGAAAGGTGCTCTCAGCAGGGTCATGATCAGAAGACAAAGATGGGAAGCAGGCCACATGGTGACAGAGTTCAATCACATGGTGTGTGCGATGCCACCAGGACACCTGCCCAATCACTAACCAAAGCTGCATCTAGGATGAATACGGTTGTTTGCTACTGAGGAAGAAAGCAAGCAAAATGATCAAAAGACAGCAGCAACATCTCCCAGAGGGAAGCTGGGCTCAGAGCGGTGGCAGCCCCTGCTTGGGTCACCCAGGGAGAGAGCTGGGAGCCAGGGGTCCTTCATGGCACTCTGGCAAGTGTTGGTGGAGGTGGCTGGGGGTCCGGGCTGGCCAGCACTGAATGCCAGGGGACACCACTGGTCCGGGAGCCAGGCTACAGCTGGGCTCTCTGTGTCCCCAGGATCTGGGGCAGACAATGGGCCTGGGGGAGGTACATCTTCCTGGGTTAGGAACAGAGCCCTGTGGAAGCCACAGGGAGGAGGGTGGCTCTGTCTGTAGGAGGGGTGGAGGGGATGCAGCAAACAGGAAATGCCCCAGCTCACTGGGAGGAGGGCTCACTGGGAGTAGGGTCGGCAAGTGCAGCCCAGGCAAGGCAGGACAGGAAGGGCGGCGGCCCCACACCAGGAAGCCAGGCTCTCGCTTCCACCTGCACTGAGGGTGTGCAGGGCCTGGGTGGGCAGGTGGCTCCCCAGTCACCTTCTCTAGGCCACAGTGTCTCCACTGCACAAAGAGCAGGGCCAACGGGGTGCTCCCTGAGGGCCTGGTCACCTGTGGCATTCCCGGGGATCTGGGCTGGAGTCTGGGGGCCCAGGGAGAGGTGTGGGGGGACCAGCGGCTGCACTGGAAGTACTTCCTGAGTCTGTCTGAAGGCCTGCCAGCACCTACTATGGCTGTGGCTGGGAGTGACGTGTGCAGATCTGTGGTTAGGGACTGGGGAGGGCACAGGGCCTGATCAGGCCCTGCAGGTGGCATGAGCCCAGGGGTGGCCTATTGCAGGCCCCAGACCTATACTGCAGGGGGTCTGCTGGGCAATGGGGGCAGGTGGCCAGGAGCATGAAGACCAGGAGGTCATCACTAGAAATGTCACACCTGGGTTTCCTCCCCCCAGACCAGACACACTCAGAGATGCCTCCCTCCGAGGCCTCCAGGTCCCTCCTCTGTCCTCAGAAAAGGCCTCTCTCAACCTGGGAGGGGGAAGGGCAGCAGCTGGTTGGAGCCAGGCCCCAGCTTCAGGGTGCAGGTCCTGATTGCTGTGTGCCTCGCTAGGCCCCAGGGTGTCCAGCCCCCACCCTGCCTGTGCCAGGACAGGACGGCTGCCCGCTGCCTGCCCACAAGCCAGGCTCCATGGTCCCTGCCCCCAGCCCACATCCCCACTAGCAGCTGCCTTCCCAGGAGCAGGGAGAACAAAGACAGATTGAGAGTGGGGGAGAGGCTGAGCCTGCACACCCAGCAGGGCCAGGGGCTGCTGCCAGGGGCCAGGGTGGGGGCGGCTCTGATTCTGGGTGAGACTGGGCTCTGCCGCTGACCGGCCTGTGACCCATAGGATCTCCTGGTTCCTGTCCTCAAATGCGGATGAGCATGTCAATGCCAACCCCACAGCTTACTGACAGATCAATGAGACGCCGCCTGTAATGCCAGTGCATAACCACACACAACACATGCCCTGACCACCCGCCTTCCCGCTCAGCCCACACCTCCTGTTTGGCGGCTGGGACGGAGCTGGGATGGTGCTGGGACGTTGCATGAGTCTTCGCAGCCCCTGCTCAGCGTCTCTTGACCTCTGCTCCAGGCAGCCAGTGTCAGGCAGCCAGTCAGGCCCAACAGGGCAAACAAGATCCTCAGCGTGGGTACAACATGCCGCTTGGCAGTGCTTGCTGGGACACGAAGGTGCCAGGGGCCTGAGAGCCAGGTCCATTCTGGATTCAGTTTTCTCATCTGTAAAATGGCCAGGATGTTCTCCAGGGCCCCGTAGCTCTGACCTGGGTTGGCTGAGCCAGCACCGCCTGTGCGGCCCCTCCTGGGCCCAGCCCATGGCTCTGCCAGCTCCTGCAGGCAGCCCCTCACTGCTCTGCCTGTACCTCCACAGCCTGGCTTGGCCCAGGGAAAGGGCAGCAAGGGGGGCCCTCTGCACATGGAAGCATAGGCAGGGGTCCTGGGTGTCCCCAAGGGGCTCCTGTTCTTAGGCCACTCACGTCTGTGCACAAGGTAGAAGCAAAGGCAGGTGGGGACAGGTGGCTGCTCCCTCACCCCCACCTGTGTCCTCCTCCCAGCCTAGGCTGGGTGCAGGTGACAGTCTGAGCTGTGCCTGGAGCAGGAACACGGACCCAGGAGCACAAAGGGTGGGGCAGGCAGGCTGCACACTAAGGCCATGTCCCAGGGCTTGCAAGGACCAGGTACAGACGGGGAGATGGAGGCCATTGGGATGCTGGCCCTCCTTGCACAGCTGGCCATGTCTACCACCCACCCGGCGAGGGCCAGGACAGCTCAGGCACGAACAAACCCCTGCACCACTGGCCATGCCCACCAGGACTCCATGTGTGTTGGGCGGCCGGCCACTGGCTGGGCAGAGCCAGGGGCTGGGGCTGGCCTCTGCCTACGGCAGCTGAATGGGGGCTTGGAGATGATACAGAGAAGCCACTACCCAGGGCTGTGTGTTCCGTGGGCCACTGGTTCCCTCCCCCTCCCTCCTCAACTGTGCCCTGGGTTAGCCTCAAAGCTAGGCTTTGACATTAGCCCTCCTCTGCAAAATGGGAAGCAGACAGCCTGCCCTCTGCCCCAGGTATGGCTCCTGGTTGAGTTCTGGCCCACGAAGGGCTGCCTGGGGGGCCTCAGTCTTCACTGTGAGGTGGGCCTGGGGCAGAGCCCTGTAACAGTAGGGCAGCCCTCCAATCCACCCCACCCCACCTCTCCCACTTTGGACCTGGGGTGCTCAGACTGTGTCCAGGTCACAGGAAGAGGGTGGGGTGGTAGAGAGCTGTCATGGCATGGGAGCAGGGGGTCCCTGCCCAGGGCACCAGGGCCAGGGGCCTTGGCAGCATCTTCCCATGTCCCTCTGACCCTGCAAAGGCCTTGATCGGCCGCCAGGAGCCCGGCCAGGCCTCCAGTGGTGCCCATCTGCTCCTTCTGGGTCTCCATGCCATT
Organism: Rhinopithecus bieti; assembly: GCF_001698545.2. NCBI lineage: Eukaryota > Metazoa > Chordata > Mammalia > Primates > Cercopithecidae > Rhinopithecus > Rhinopithecus bieti. The sequence continues at coordinate 160,023 of NW_016823852.1, forward strand.
TCCAACAGACAGAGGTTGGGGCTGAGGGAGACAGAGGGTACCCCAGCCATGGCCAATCACCCTTCTGGAGTGAGAACAGGAGTGAACTGAGGGCACAGAGGCTCGGGGTGGCCCAGCCTGGCCCTTCTCTCCTGGCCCCTCTCCCTCCCTCCTCTGCTGCCTCTGGGAAAAACTGCAGGCGAAAGAGGAAAGCAGCCTTGGCCCTTGCCCCTGGCCATTCTGTCCTCAGGGCCGTCACGCTAGTCATCCCATCTGGGCTGTGACCATGCTGGTCGTACCACCCAGGCTGTGACCCAGGCCCTGACTGGCCAGGAGGGCTCCGGGGTCCAGGCTGGCCCTTGGGCAGTTCTCTGTCTGCATGGGCTGCTCTGGAGTGACACAAGTGGTTGCCTGGAGGGCGGGCCTATTCCTGCCCTACCAACCCCCGAGTTTGGAAGCCTGGTAATGGCTACTTGACCAGGACAGGCCTGTCCTATTCCCAGAGTGGCAGTGCCAGGACCCTGAGTCTACCCCAGTGGTAGCAACAAGGGGTGGGGGGCCTCGGCCTCCAGCTACTCTGTGGGGCCGGCCCATATGCACCCTGATACCCAGTAAGTGCTATGTGCCTACCTGGCACAGTGCTGAGCGGGGCTGGGCTCCAGGCTCTGGGCACAAAGGCAGATGCACACAGTAGGGGCTTTATCAGCCCCTCCTGGCAGAATGGATGGCACTGAGTGTAAAATGGCACTGACTGTCCCTTGCCTCATCTGTGAAATGAATGTTCCTGCAGGACCCACGCCTCACCGGGAGGGATGAGGGTGGGAGACCATGCGGTGGGACCCGGCAGGCTGGCTCATTCCTTCCCTCCTCACCCACTCACTCAGCACACAGACACAGCCCAGGCCGGTGTGAATGGTGAGGGAACAGGCCGGGCTTGGGGCTGGCTCTCAGGGACTGACATGAGCCCTCAGAGGAGTGACCCTGAGTAGCCCCTGTGGTTCCTTATTTAATTACAGCTTAGAAAGGGCAGTGAGAGAGGACGAACCCTCAGGAGAGGACAGACACCACCAGTCTGCCCTGCTCTCCTGGCCTGGCGGTCGCCAGGGTATACCAGTGCTGGGCAGGGGGCAGCTGTCTGAACAGACCCCACCCCAGCTCAGGACTCAGGCTGTCTGGGTGCTCAGAGGCAGACCAGGCAGGACTCCCTCCTAGGGCGAGGCTCGCAGGAGTGGAAGTCTCTCTAACAGGGGGCCAGGTGGGTGGACCCTGCTCAGCCCTCCAGTGATGGGGAGCCCGCGCCCGTGCCCTCTCTCCTTCCAGCGATGGGGAGCCCGCGCCTGCGCCCTCTCTCCTTCCAGTGATGGGGAGCCCGCGCCCGTGCCCTCTCTCCCTCCAGCGATGGGGAGCCTGCATCCGTGCCCTCTCTCCTTCCAGCGATGGGGAGCCCGCGCCCGTGCCCTCTCTCCTTCCAGCGATGGGGAGCCCGCGCCCGTGCTCTCTCTCCCTCCCACAGTTGGTAGCAGCCTCCTTGTCTTTGACTTCAGTTGTCCACTAGGCCTGGCTCTGCTGTGGCCCCTGGGGACTGCCCTCCAGACAGTGGCTCCTGTGTGGTCTCCACCTCCTGGCCTTCCCATCCACCATCCTGAAAACAGAGGTGGGTGTGCCCTCTCCAACGTCTTGTGTCCACTGGGCCATGAACCACACACCTATCAGACACCTGCTGTTTGCAAGATGGAGGCTGGCAGCAGGGAGTCAGGTCTCATTCCTGACTATGGGGAAATCTGACCTCCAGGCACCAGCAAAAAGCCAGAGGCTTACTTCACTGTCCCCGTCCAGAGCTGGGCCAGCTGCGTCCTGCCCCACACCCACAGGCAGCAACGAATTACTTTCCAGTCACCACCCACCCCTCCTGCAGCCTGCATGAACCCCATCACTTTTCCAACCTGGGAAGTAACTGCACTTTGATGGAAGGCGCACAGAGTCTATTTCAGGTAGGAGCCTCCACGTCCCCACAAGTGCGGTGTGTCATTAGCTTGACAGCCGTCAGCTCCTCCACAAAGTGGGCGCTCACCCGAAGGTTAACTCTTCGCTGCTCAGGAGCCCTGGCTGTGGAGGCTACAGGCGCACCTGGCCACTTGGTCCGTCCCCACTAGTGACACCCCCTTTGCTGGATTGCAGGGCCCATGACAGTCCAGGGGTGGGAGGGCGGGGCCTGGGCAGGGGTCAGCTCCCTCAGGTTGCAGGAGGGCTCACTGCACCAACTGGGCTTTTAGAACAGAGAATTGCTCCTGCCCTGGTAGGGGTGGGAGCAGTGTGAGGTCTCAGACCCCAGGCCTGGAACCCAGTGCTGCTATTTGCTGCACTGGGGGCTGAGCACCCACACGCCGAAAGTCCCTGGCTGGGTGGCATCCTTGGGGTCTGGAGCGCTGCTCTGGGACCCCACCTTCCCCTGTGCAGGGCGGCAGGGAGCAGGTCCCAGCCTGAGCTGCTGTCCCACCCTTCAGAGTGCAAATGTGGAAACTGAGGCCTGAAGAGGGCAAGTATCCTGCTCCATTCCAGTGCCAGAGGGAGGGGCAGGGCTGGCGGTAAAGGAATTTCCTACATCCAGTGCCTTCTGGGCATGCCTGACCTCTGGCCCGGTTCCTGGTTCCCTGCCCCAGCAGGGTCTCACTCTCTGCCTCCTGGTGTGCCCAGCTGGAGTGGACAATAACGCTGTGACCACAGCTGAGCTGCGGGAGCCCTGGGTGGAGAGCTTGAGCCCCAGAAAGCCCAGACAGGCAGTCCACCCCCCACGCCCGTGCTCCCCAGGGGGGACTGGGGGCGGTCAGGGACACAGCTGGTCACCCCGCTTCCTCTCCTTAGTCAAGGTCACTCCTGGGGCGACTCCCCAGTTAGAGGGTTGACGGGTGGGTCTGGGGGCGCACAGGGATTGGCTCCTACTCCACCCAAACGGAACAGAGAACTGTGATGGAGGCTGATTCCCCTAAGCCTGCCAGCGGTGGGGGTCGGGGGGAGAGCCCCCTGTGCGCCCACCTGTGCGTGGGCAGCTGGAAGCCAAGCAGTCAGGGTGGGGCCGCAGGCCAGCGCGCACCTCGGGGTGCCACCCGGGCTGCGGACTCGAAGTTGAAGTTTATTTTCCCAACTGTGGCTGATTCATGGTCAGGATGTGGCAGCCGCGAGGCGCAGAAATCCCGCCTGCCCCGGGAGTAGGCCCGGCCGACCCTGGGCCCACCACTCTGCGGGCAGTGCGCGCTCGGGCGGTGCCGCGCCGCGGAGGACCACAGTCCCGAGCGGGATGCGCGGTGCCGGGGGGGCCAGGGGTGCCCTGGGGTCCTCTCCCGGGAACTGTGCCCTGCGCCGCGGAACCGCCCGCCGCCACCTGGGGCACACACGCCCCAGCCCGAAGCCTCACTCCTGGACGCAAACACGCACCCGCCTCCTCCCGGACTCAGTTTCCCCTGAGGCTCCTAGCGGACCCCGAGGCCAAGGACTTACCCGGTGAAGCAGCGGCCAGAGGGCGGTGGTGCTGCCGGCGCTCCGTCCGGGGCCGGGTCAGGGGCTGCGGGCAGCCGGATCCCACTGCGGCGCTCCGCGAGGCTCGGACGGTGGCTCCAGGCGAGCTAGGGGCGGGCGGGGGGCGGGCGGGAGGAAGAGGCGGTGCCGCCCCGCCCGTCAGCGGCCACGTGGGGAGCGAGCGCGGGCCGGGGGCGGGGCCTAGGGGGGTGGTCGCTGGGGTGGCCCCGCCCACTGTGGCCGGCCCCTGAGGGCTCTTTAAGGGGTCTCCCCATACCCGTGAATACCCTGGCCGCCCTCTCGCGGTCGTCGCTGGCTTGGCTCCTGGTGGGCGGAGATGGGGGTGGGACGCGCAGAGCTGCCGTCCCCGCCTCAGCCCCCACTGTCCTCCCAGTCCCTGCCCTCTACCTCCTCCCGTCCACCTACACCCCCATCCTCCCGGAGGGACTGGCTTTCCAGGCGCCGCTCACCTCCCTCTGCCCCGGCCCGGGACTCCTGTTCCAGCCAGCCGGATCCGGAGTCCCCGCGTCCGGGGATCCCTCGGCAGAGATGGCTCTTCCCAGGCTTCGGGGACAGAGAGCCTCCTCATCAACCAGGCCACCTATGTGGCCTCCTCTCCGCAGCCCTGCCTGACCCCCTCCACCCTTGATGGGGTCTCGGCGGTCTTGGGCAGCCGCTCTTCGCCGGTTGGTGGAGGCAGCTGCATGAGGGCCGCGGAGGTGTCGCAATGGGGTGGGTTTTCTCTGCCACCCCTCTGCTGTCCAGCCTCATCTGTCTCCTAGATTGGGGGGGCACCCATCCCCCACCGCCAACATTGACCAGCCTGGGGCGTGCCCATAGTCCGCTCTGAAAGCCAGCCTGGTTGGATGAGAGCCAGGCCCCAGCTGTGGAAGTCCCTTCTGATGTCTGACCCTCAGAGCTGCAGGAAACAGTGCACCAGGTCTGGGGTTTGGGGGTCACTGGCAGCTAGAGGGAGGGCAGAGGAAGGCAGGCCTGGGGGAGCCCCCGTGTGACGTGTGACGTGTGACAAAGCAGACGCAACCCCTGCCCTGAGAACCGGTGCTAGCACTCCCTGTGCGGCCTCAGGCTCTGATATGACCCTGTGGAGCCTCAGTTTCCCCATCTGTAAAATAGAGTAAGTACCCATAATGGCTGTATGAGGGTCAAGAACATGCGGATAAAGTGTCTCCACTCGGAATCCTGACATCTCTCTCCAGAGGAGCTGCTGTGTGGGCATGACGGCCAGGGCTCAGGGTGAGGGCAAGGGGAGAGAGAAGGGCTCCTGAATGGCTTCCCAGCCCGGAAGCAGTTTCTGCTTTGAGGCCAACTGCGTGTCCTTTGACCCTGGTGTGCCTCCCCTCTGGTGGGGATAAGTACGTCTGCTCCCTGTGCAGACCTTGCCCTGCGCAGCAGCCCCAGCCCTGGAAGTTTGCTGGCTCAGCCCCAGTGCAGGAGCAGCTGCTGGCAACAGCCCCGTATGAGCGTTCCTGAGTGCCGGGTGTGCCTGAGGAGCCAGCCAAGGCAGGCGCTCACTGGACACCCTCCAACCTGGGCGGCGGCTGCTCCTAGACAGGCTCTCCGCAGTTCTTGGAATGCACCTGGAAGCCTTGCCGCCAGCCCTCCACACCGGGCTCCAGGGCCTCTTCCAGAGCAGGAGGCCTTCGTGCCTTCCCTCAAGCTGGGTTTTGGGTCTCCTGGTGCACTCCTGGACCCGAGCATTGGTGCCTGCGCTGGCACCACCTGAGGGTGGGGAGAGGGCACGGGTGGGGCTGACTCACCTGCATTGGGAGCTCGCGCCTGGCAGCGGTGCTTGCCAGTGGGTGTGTTTGTTGATCCAGTGAATGGAGGAATGTGGGGAGGTCGGTGGGGAGTGAGCTTTGATCTGCAGCCCCCTCCCCTGTCCACCTGCCTGGGGGAAAGGCAGAGTCCTGAGCCTCACTCAGAGGCTGGAGCAGGAGGCCGGGTGTGGGCGAGGGGTCCACCTTTCCTGCCTTGATGGGGGAGGGGGGCCCAGCGCCCCAGGGCCACTTCTGCCTGGGGCTGTCTCCCTTGGGCCCAGTCATGCTTGCGAGCTGCACAGCTGGTCCAGGAAGGCCAGCATAGGCCGGAGCAGGGTGAAGAAGGTGGGGTGGGCCGGGCGCGGTGGCTCACGCCTGTAATCCCAGCACTTTGGGAGGCCGAGGCGGGCGGATCACGAGGTCAGGAGATCAAGACCATCCTGGCTAACATGGTGAAACCCCGTCTCTACTAAAAATACAAAAAATTAGCTGGGCGAGGTGGTGGGTGGAGGCTGAGGCAGGAGAATGGCATGAACCTGGGAGGCGGAGCTTGCAGTGAGCCGAGATGGTGCCACTGCACTCCAGCCTGGGCGACAGAGCAAGACTCCGTCTAAAAAAAAAAAAAAGAAAAAGAAGGTGGGGTGTATATAATTTAGTTGGAGAGAGGTTGGAGAAGTCCCTGGATCGGCAGGGAGTGCAGAGGAGGGCTTTGGGCCCTGATTAAGAGTGTGTGTGTGTGGAGTGGAGGCCGAGGCCAGAGGTCTGGGAGGGTGGAAGTGTGGACACTGAGAGGGGGCTTTCCGGCAGGCTTGAACCCACCATGCCCAGGACAGCAGGGTTCATCCCGCCTTGAGCACCGATTTTCTGAGACATACAGAGGCCCCATCCTCTTTTCCTTCAGTGGCTCACTCTCAACCCTCTGCACCCCCAGCGCTCCCAGACTCCATCCTGGCCCTTTTCTGGGCTTGCTTCCTGGCCCTGGCGTTGAAGGCAGGACCAAGTCGGCCTCAGAAACGCACCGCCTGCAGCCACCATCTGCGGCTTCCGGAGCTGCTTCCTGGAAGCCATGGCCTGCCTGGAGCCTCCCTCCTGGGCGTTGGTCCTTCCTCGGAGCCCGTACACACGTGCTGGCCCACAGCTGCGGGTGCCCAGATGCCTGAGAACAGGGTCGCGCAGGTATAGGCTGGCACTGTGACACACCCAGGCAGAGCTGCACATGCCTGGTCACTGGCACAGAGTGCAAGAGTGGCCCTGCCACTGCAGGCCTGCGGAGAGCTTGCCTCTACCTCTTGCTGGGGGATTGGGATGCGGGGAGAGCAGACCTTGGCATCGGCAGCTTGAGTTCTGCTAGAAACAGGCAGGCAGGCGTGGGCGTTCTGAGAGAAATCCTCCCAGCCTGATGTTGGCACCACCGTGCAGTCAGGACAGCCTTGTATGTAGCAGGCGGCCACTTGCAGGCCCAGAAGGGCTGCCTGGGGTCCACCTGAGTGGCAGGCTGGCCATGGGTTCATTTCCTTCATCAGTTCAGCACCCAGAATGCTTTTTATCTCTTTTTCCCTTTTGAGATTTTATTTTGCATCCTACTGGGGTGCCCTGAGATGATCTCTGACATTGTTACAGAATGAAGTAAGTGAAAGCATGCCTGCCCACCCATATCCACCCACCTTGCCCACCTATGTACCCATTTGCCCATTCATCCATCCGTTCCCACACACACCTACACTTCATCTGTCCATTCACCCACCTACCCACCCGTCCACCCACCCACCTTTATCCATCCATCTGCCTATCCATTCATCCATCCACCCACCCATCTGTCTATCCACTCATTCATCCACCTACCCATCCACCCACCCACCCATTCATCTACCCATCCACCCACCCACCAATCCACCCACTCTTTTTTTGTTTTTGAGACGGAGTCTCGCTCTGTCGCCCAGGCTGGAGTGCAGTGGCGCGATCTCGGCTCACTGCAAGCTCCGCCTCCCAGGTTCACGCCATTCTTCTGCCTCAGCCTCCCGAGTAGCTGGGACTACAGGCGCCCGCCACCTTGACCGGCTAATTTTTTGTATTTTTAGTAGAGACGGGCTTTCACCGTGTTAGCCAGGATGGTCTCGATCTCCTGACCTCGTGATCCACCCGCCTCGGCCTCCCAAAGTGCTGGGATTACAGGCGTG
>NW_016823852.1:171071-192512 GCF_001698545.2 Rhinopithecus bieti
CAAAGAAAAAAAAAAAAAAAAAGAAGTATTTATGAATGGAATGATGACTGGAATGAAGACACAGCTGTGACTGTCTGTCCTCCCCTGAGGGCCTTCTCCCTCCTCCTTCACTCTCCCCTCCACCCTCCCATCTCTCCCTGAACACCTCCCTCTCTGTCCCAAGGCTCCAGGGCCTTCAGGTGTGCTGGTCACTGATGCCAGCCTTCTGCTTTGACACCCCTGGTGGGGGCCCCAGGCACCAAGGGAAGCCAGGCTTTTGGAGTGGACAGTGGGAGGCAGGGAGTGGTAGCCCCAGGCTGGGGCACGTAGGAGGATGCATGCTTGGGATTTATTCTGGATGGGTCACCGAGAAGCCACGGAGGGCCACTCTATAAACCAGTTTGTACTGCCTCCCCAGGGCCCCTCCTCCCCTCCACCTGTTCCCTCCCCGACTGCAGCCACCCGCAGACCCCTCCCCCAGGTCTGTGTGTCTTTGAGGACCTTTGCTGCTCCTTGGGTTTTCAACATTAATACTCAGTTTATTAAAGTAGCACATGTAAAATCTCATTTTTGCCAGGCACAGTGGCTCACGCCTGTAATCCCAGCACTTTGGGAGGCTGAGGAGGGTGGACCGCTTGAGCCCAGGGATTCAAGACCAGCCTGGCCAACACGGGGAAACCCTGTCTCTCTAAAAAATATGAAAATTAGCCAGGCTTCATGGCGTGTATCTGTAGTCCTAGCTACTTGGGAGGCTGAGGCATGAAGATCGCTTGAACCTGGGAAGCCGGGGCTGCAGTGAGCCAAGATCATGCCACTGCACTCCAGCCTGGGTGACAGAGCGATACCCTGTCTCAAAAATTAAAATAAAGTAAAATAAAAAATAATAAAATCACCTTTTCCCCCCAAAATGTTTGGGTTTATTTTACCAATCTTATTCATCTACCAGTCCCTTTCGTGGGGCCTCTCTGGCCTTTTAAAGGAGCTTATGAATGAAGTGTCTTCCATTGTCCTTGTCAGCACTTCGGATGCACACAGGCTTCACAAGCAGCGACTTCACGGTGCAAACCTTTCAGTATACTGATTCTCGAGTTCTTCAAAAATTCCAATGTTGTCTGAAAAGGCAGCTCAATCATTTCCTTTATTTTCCCTTAATGTCACAGCTCTGAGTCAGCCACACGTGGACGGATCTGTAACAGCAACAATAATAACCACGGAAGCACGTTTCCTACATGTCCAGGTGCCAGCTGCAAGTGCCAGCACTCAGCACACCAGGTCTCCTTCCATCCTCACTGCCGTGTGCGGTGGGCACGGGGACCCCACTTTACAGAGCATGCTGAGGCCCAGGGAAGGGCTGCACCCTTCCATCCCGGCCCTGAGTGCCATCTGACCGCGTTACTCTGAGCTATCCCAGGCCCACCCAACATTGTGGAGGCCCCAGCCACTAGCACAGGCTGAACGCACAGATGACCCCTCAGTTCAACCCAGACACGATAATCCTAGGGTTGGCTGACTTCTTCCATCCTGGAGGCTAGACTTGTCCGGGAGGGAGGTGAGGATTTCAGGAGTGGCCACTGCTGGAGTGGCCCTTCCCCTAGGTGAGGGCTTGCTTTCACAGTGAGCATTCCTGAGTTAGGGTAAATAATTCCCCAGTTCCTACAGACCCTCCTAGTTTCACTGCTAGCTTGGGAGTAGATCAGACTCTTTCTTCTCACCTTGATGGGACCTGCTGCTAGGTTGTGGCTGGATTCTGGCCTGCGTTCTCTCCTCACCTGGCCTGCGTTCTCTCCTCACCTGGCCTGCGTTCTCTCCTCACCTGGCCTGCGTTCTCTCCTCACCTGGCCTGCAGGCCAGGCTTCCCGCTCTGGCTTCCCCATTCCTCCAGGGGTGCTGCCCATCCCAAAGCCCGGATGACTGTCCCTGCTCCCTGCCGCCCTCTTGCCTCCTGGCCCTGCTGCGCGCCCCACTGCTCATCTGGGGCACATTATCTGCCAGTCTCAGCTTTGCTTAGCCCCAGGCACCATGCTTTTTTAATGGAACGGAATCCATTTGCTCCTGAGCTCTTCCAGGATGACAGGTGACAGATTCCAGAGGGGAGGTGGGAAAGCCAGCGTTTCCCTCCTAAAGCCCCTTGGGCAAGGCTCTGACCCAGCCCCTAGGCCCTCCCTGTCCCTCCCCACACTGCTGCCTCCTGTCCACATCTTCCTGAGAGCCCAGCACGCATTCCCTTTCTCCTGCAGAATAATGGGGAGACTTACGGGTTAAAAATAACCCCAAACCCCAAACCCCCATCTGACTCCACATACAGAGGCTGTGCCAATTCCTCGCCAGGCACTGGGATCTTTCCCATGCCGCTGCATAGGCTGCTGGCTCTTCTGGGACCCCCACCCGAGGGAACTCCTCCAGGCCCTCCTCCCCTCCCTGGAGACTCCCAATCCCTCCCACTTTCCGCCTTGGGAGAGTGACAGCTTCCCTCCTTCCCACAGCGCCTCAGCCTGGAATCTCCACTTGCATGCATCTGGTTTCCTGTCTGGCTCCCTGCCTGGATCCCCAGTTAGACTTTGAGTTCCAGGTCCAGTGTGGCCAGGCGTCAGCCATGCTGAGCAACCAAGGGGATGTCATGGGCTCCAACCCTCATCCTCACCTACCCCACCCACCCTGCCTCTCCAGGGGTGCCTTAGAGTGAACCCCAGGCTGTCCCTGCTCTGCACCAGCATGCTGCCCTCCGTGGTCTGGGGCCTTCGGTGTCTGTGCCTCCTGCACTCAGACACTTGCAGCCACTCCTCCGCCCCTGTGTCTCCTCCGCTTTCTCAGCTACCACAGCTTGGCGTTGTCGTTCCTGACCTCTTACCTCGGCCATATTTTCAAAATAAAGTGGAAGTCCAGTCCTAATTTCATGAGACATGGAGTTTGCTAAGAGGGGGCGCAGGTGCCCGTGTGCCAGTAACTAGGGCTTAGCCGAGTGCCTTCTACAGCAGGCCTCCTAGACGCTGCCCCCAGCTCTGAGAACCAGATGTGATATAACCAGCTCCGTGTCCAAGGTCCCCAAGGTGAGGGCCAAGCCTGCACACGGCTTTCTGTGGGTGGTGTCCAGGAGAATGTTCTTGTTCCTCTTTCACCTTTCATTGGCAGTGCTTTATTCAGTGACACAGGGCATTGATGAGGCCCCGTTACAGTGGGGCGCTGAGAGGGCCCTTCCCTGCTCCTGCTTGTTGCTTGTTGGGGTCCTTACCCCTCTCCCATCCCATTTCCTCCTGCATGTGCCAGTCTGTGGATCCTTCGCAGCCTGGTGCCACCCCCCAGATGGTAGCTCGTGATGTCGACTTCTCTTCCGGGGCCTGGCTCGGGGAGGAGCTGGTGTTTGCTGGGAGAGTGAGCCAGCTGGTAGCTCTGTTTCCTTGGCCTGTGTGGAGTTTCTGTTTAGGAGGCACATGGGTGCTCCACAGTCTGAGTGAGCCCCTCCAGCTGAGACCCCACCTCACTGCCCACCGCGCCCCACCATCTCCGGTTTCTCTTCTCTGGGTTGGTGTTAGTCGGCCCCACCCACCCTGATGGCAGGCCTCCTCTGTGTGCACGCGTGTGCGTGTGCGCGTGAATCTTCCCTGGGAGGTGGCTCCTGGGCTCCTGAGCGCCGATGAGCCTGATTTGTTTCCAGCCAGGCGTCCCCACAAGCCCAGCTAGCAGAGCTCGGGGCTTTCTGGGGCTCCCTTATGCTGGCAGAGGGCTGGCTGCATCCTCATCTGATGCTGCTGACTCAAGGCCTGAGTCATTGCCAACCTCCCTGTGGTGGTTGCTGGGCCTGGGGGGTTTTGGGCAAGTTGGGCATTGCAGGTGCATAGGCCCTGGGGAGTGGGAGCTGTTGGACCACCGCCCTGCCCTGAGCAGCAGGGAGCCCTGTGTGGGCTGCATTCCAGAGCACAGGCCTGGCCTGGCCTACCTGGAGGGACTCCCCAGAGGCCAGGAGTGGCCCTGTGAACAGCACGGTCCCGTGGTACAGTGGGAGGGTGCTGTGGCTGGGCCGGTCTGGGTCCTGGCTGTGCTGCTCGTGCTAAGGGAGGAGGCCACCCCTCGTATTGTCTTATGCCCAATTTCTACCTCCAAAGAAAGAAGAAGTAAAAACTAAAAGGCAGAAATGAAATCCACAGGCAGACAGCCCGGCGCCGCACCCTGGGCCTGGTAGTTAAAGATCAACCCCTGACCTGATCGGTTCTGTTATCTATAGATTACAGACATCGTATAGGAATGCACTGTGAACATCCCTGTCCTGTTTTGTTCCGATCTAATTACCGGTGCATGCAGCCCCCAGTCACGTACCCCCTGCTTGCTCAATCAATCACGACCCCCTCACACGCACCCCCTGAGAGTTGTGAGCCCTTAAAAGGGACAGGAATTGCCCATTCGGGGAGCTCAGCTCTTGAGACAGAAGTCTTGCCGATGCCCCTGGCCGAATAAACCCCTTCCTTCTGTAACTCGGTGTCTGAGGAGTTTGGTCTGTGGCTCGTCCTGCTACAGTGCTGTCTGCTGAGATGGGGTGGTGATAACAGTCCCACCTCCTAGGGCTGCTGGATGGGAGGTGTGTGTGAAGCCCCCAAGCCGGGCCAAGCTACCATCAATAAAAATGACCCAGATACCAAGGCATGAGTGGGAGGCAGCAGCCTGGCCAACGGTCTGGTCAAAGTCCAGGGTAGGGGCCACAGGGCCGCTTCAGTTGTGTGCAGGGAAGGCTCCTCTGCACACACTGAGGTGGGAGGGGTGAGAGTCAGAAGAAGGAGGGTGGGTTTGTTCCACAAGCAAGGAAAGGTGACAGAGGCCTTGAGTGCAGCTTGGGGACCCTGATTCACGGGAGTGGATTGGAGGGTCCCCCTTGGTGAGCGGCAGAGGATGGTATGGCCAGGCAGAGGGGGTGAGCTGGGGCAGAGCCGGTGGGATCTGCCGAATGGTAAGGGGATGCGTAAGCGTGAACCTGAGAGAGTGCATATGTTTGGGTAGAGGCCGGGGAATCAGCATTCACTCTTTGCAGAGGGCAGAGGTAATTTACAAATGATGGGGGACCCTCAGGAGCCCGTCTGGACCCTGTGTTGCCTTCCTCTGGGGCCTCAGTCCTCTGTTCAGCCCAAGATTCCCTAGAGAAGAGCCAGGACATCTGGGGTCTCCCAGGAGCAGCCTGGTCCTCTGCAGTCCTTTTTGGGGCCTGGAGTCGATACTACGGGAGCCACAGAGCTGTGCTGGCCGTGGAATCCTGGGAGCCCCGTTTGCCTCCGTCCCTGTCGGGGGCAGCCCAGCTGGAGGTTTTCCCCATCCATGTGGTGTGGGCTGGGTGCCCTGCCCCAGTGCTGGGCCTGATGGGCACCTAGGGAGGGCAGCTGGGCTGGGCCCACCCTCAGCCACTTCGTCCGGCAGTGCCATCACCCTGCTTACAGACGGACAAGGCCAGGACCCGGGGCTGGCTTGGGCCCACAGAGTGGCTGCTGTGGCGAGGGCTGGGCCTATGCCTCCCTGACCTGGCTCCACCCAGCTCCTGGCATTTCCTTCCCCTTCTCCCCCAGGATGCCCAGTCCTCCCAGCGGGCCGGCTGGGGAATTTCATTACTCCCAACCTGTAGATGCAGAAACTGAAGCTGTAAGAGGGGAGTGGCTGGAGACTGGGAAGGAACCCAGTGGCAAGGTCGGAGTCTGCCCAGCTGGGTGGGGATGAGGCAGAGCTGTCGGGAGTCCTGGGGGAGAGTAGAGGGGCCACTGCTAGCAAACAGAGGGTGAACTGGGGCTGGGACCCACCCGGACCTGTGAGCACTGGTGTCCCTGGCCAGGTCACCTTTAGGGCCTCCTGGCAGGAAGCCTCCCACCTGGGCTGGCCCGTCTGGTCCTGGGCACCTGCTCAGGCCCCACAGGAGGGGCTTCCCATGTCAGGGCAGGAGCCTTCAACTGGGGTCTGGGGTCTCTGACCACCCAAGCTCTGCCATGTGGAGTGAAGGGACTTGACCCCTTTGAGCCTCAGTTTCTGCAGCTGTACCTAGGGCTGTGGGGAGGGGGATAGAAGGGAGAAGAAGGGGTGGGGGCGCTGGCAGGTCTTGTTTTGGGGGTTGGGAAGGGGACTGTCAGGAGACCCCAGTTGCTGAGATGGTGTGCATGTGCACAATTGTGTGCCCACATCCCAAGGCACAGCTCCGGGATTACGGCCAGGCAAGAGTGGGGAGCCGACCCCAGCCGCTGGGGGTGCCAGGATTCTCCTGGGCCAAGCCTACCGCAAGGGGAGCGAGGTGGAGAGAGGGAGCCGAGTGGGGGGAGTGGGAGGAGCCACCAGGGGCTCCCAGCAGTGAGGGTTCCTTTATCCGAGAGAAGGAGCTGAGAGGCTCTCTGGGGCTCCCAGGGGAGGCTCTGATAGAGGGAGGAGGAGGGCCGACCGGAGCTCAGAGCAGGACCTGGGGCCACGTTGGTGGGCTGCTGCCAGTGTCCTCAGAGATTCCCCAGTGGGTTGGGGCCTGGCTCTGTGGCATTCCACATGGGCCAAGCCTCTTGCTTCTGGAAATTTCTCTTATTTTCCTACCTCCTTGTGTTTTCTGATGGGTCCTTTCTTGGGGTCCCACCTAGGCCTTCCCCTCCCCTTCGCTCAGCCCAGTCTCCTGGGAAGGGTGGCCACCCAGAAGCTAAGAAGCCCTGTGGTCGCCTCTCTGTGTCCCTGAGATCTGGAACTGCAGCCCCGCCCACCTGCCTGCACTCTGCCCTCTGCCGTCGCGCGGGAAATTAGCTGCCTACGAAGGGTCCGCTGGGCTGGGGGCCGGGGAAGGTGGCTTGGCAGCCCGCAGCCCTGCGTTCTCCGGATGGACTGCAGGAGGGGTGCTCTGGGGAGCCCCCGGGCTCTGCTGTAGGGGAGGGCAGGCTTCGCGCTGCTGCGTGGGGGCTGAGGCGGCAGCTGCGGTGCTGAGTCACGCTCCGGAAAATGAAGGAAGCAGAGTTTCCACCACCATCTGCCTCCTCCTTGGGAGGAGGAGGAAGGGGAGGAGGTGGAAAGAGGTGGAGTAAGGGAGCCGAGCGCAGAGCAGGGCTGCAGGCACGGGGTGGAGGCATCCAGCAGGCCCGTGCCCTGCCTGTCCCAGACCGAGTGGGGTGAGGGCAGGTGGTTCTTCCCGAAGCAGCTCTCATCTCTTCATCAGGGAGGGGGGTGTTCAGTGATCCGCCTAGCAGAACCAGGCCACACCAGGGACTCCCTCCTCCCTGCCCCACCTCGGGGAACCAAGAACCTCCAGGGCTCTCCAGAGCTCAGCAGGCTCAGGTGCTAAGTCCCACTCCCCCCGCGTGTGGCCTGGCTGTCCCCAGTCCCCAGAGGCAGTGGGAACTTGACACAAAGTCCTCAGCCAGCCACAGCCTTCTGTCCCCCATAGCGTTAGGAACCTCCAGCCTGCTGGCTGCAGAGTCCAGGGCAGCGGTGGGGGAAGGGGGCTACTCTGAAGGGGGTGTGGTAAGGCCCCCCCAGCTCTCCCTCTGGAAGGTGGCTGCTGCCTGTCAAACCCAGGGCTGCGGCCCCTCCTCTTGCCTCCAAAGGACAGGGGTGGATACCCAGGATGCCCCTATGTCTGGGGAGCCCCCCTTAGCTGCTCTGCCCTCCTGTCCTCCTGGAATGACATGTTTCTCCCCTGTCACGTGCAGATGTGGCAACCAACACCCAAGGCTGGCGGTCCCCCCGGGCCCTCCCCGTGGGTCTCCCCAGTGGCAGAAACGGGAGCTGGGTAGGTCTGTAGGTTTCAGCTCTAGTAACCACAGACCCCAGCCTCAGCCCTCTCACCCCTCGGGCGGCCCTGGGGCAGGGATCCCTCTTTGCTTCCTAGGCATGTGATTTGCTTCTCTGGGCTTTCCGCTCTTCTACTAGAATGGGTGGTCCTGACACACGGAATCCAGCAGGAATCCTGGGCCGGTTCTGGCGGGGCAGTCCCCCGGCTGCTGTGTGTGGCTCTTCATAAGGACACAGGAGTCAGGAACCTTGTGGCTGCAAAGGCCAGAGACCCGACCTAGTGAGGGCAAAAGAGGGAGGGAATTGATGGGCTGATGTCATAAGAGGCAGGGAAGGTGGCAGGCCAGGACAGCTGCCCCCGCACCCCCCCCACAACACCCGCCTCTGACTCTACTTCACCCTGATTTTGCTGTTCCCTCCCCCAGGCTGGGGCCACAGTGGCTGCAGGTCCAGGCTCACTGCTCCTTGCCCTGGGGCCCTGGGAGGAGGGACAATATTGTTTATGAGAAGTCTACCCCTAGGAGTAACCCTGGGAACATTGGGGCTCCCAGGCCCACCCTTAAACAGTCTCTGGGAGGAGAACTGGGGAGAGGGAGATGCTCCGAATGGAAGACCCTTTCTAAAACACAAGGTTCAAAAAGCAGGGTGGTAGCTTCTAAGTGTGGGGTCTGCAGGTGCTTTGGACCTGCCTACCTGAGGCCCTTGCCCACAGGCAGAGGTGGCCTTGCTGGAAGGGCGCGGTGCTCGTGACCACCTGCCACACTTGTGTCAGACTGGACACAGGGCTGTGGAGGCCTCCGAAGGGCTGCTGGGGAGGCGCTGGCCAGCCTGGCCTGGCCATCAGGATGGTCAGGGTCCAGAGACAACTCCTTGGTGCTGGGAGTGGAGAGGTCACCTTTGTGTGATGTCTGATTGGTGCTGGGAAGTCAAGGATCCTGGCAGGCAGGGCTTTGAAGTCTGTAGGCAAGTCACCCCCCTCCCCCAGCAAGGCACCCAGGTCTGGGACATATAACTTGTGTGGCAGAACATGGAGCTTCCTCTTCCTGGAGCATAACCAAACCTTCCCATTTTACAGATTCAGAATCTGAGCAGGAGAGTCCCAGAGGAGATAAGAGGTGTCAGAGCTGGGAGTTTTCCCATCAGCTGGCACTTCATTTACTCCCACTCTGGCCCCGTCATGGGGCACGTAAGGCTGCTTAGTGTTAAAACCTCTTACATAGTCCAAATCCCATTCATTCACCTACCCATCCAGGCATCCACCCATCTATCCACCAATCTGTCTACTCTTCCACCCACCCAGCCAACCTGCTCCATCCATCCATCCATCCATCCATCCATCCATCCATCCACTCATCCATCTACTCACCCATCCACGGATCCACCCATCCATCACCTATTCACCCACCAACCCACCCACCCCCATTATCCATCTGTCCATCCATCCATCTATTCATCCATTCACCCACCACCATACGTCCATCTAACCACCTACCTACACATCCACCCACCCAATCCATCCATCTGTTCATTCATCTACCCATCCACCCACCATCCATCCATCCACCCATTCACCCACCATCCATCTATCCCCCATCCACCCACCCCACATCTATTCAACATTAATTGAAAGCCTGCTATGTGCTGGGCACAGGATTGGCAGTGGTGGTACCAGGTAAGCAAGGGCACAGCATCACCCAAGTGGGTTGTAGCTTTAGTAAATAAAGGTATAGGGCACGGAGGTAAATTTGAATTTCAGATAAACAATGAATACAGATTTAGGATAAGTATATCTGATACGGTTTGGATTTGTGTCCTTACTCAAATTTCATGTCAAATTGTAATCTGCAGCCTTGGAGGAGGGGCCTGGTAGAAGGTGACTGGATGATGGATGCGATTTCCCCCTTGCTGTTCTCCTGATAGTGAGTTCTCAGGAGATCTGGTTGTTTAAAAGTGGGTAGCACCTCCCCTTTGCTCTCTTCCTCCTGCTCCAACATGACTGTAAGCACAGCTGAGTCCTCCCCAGCTGTGCTTCTTGTATAGCCTGCAGAACGATGAGTCAATTAAACCTCTTTTCTTTATAAATTACCCAGTCTTGGCCGGGCGCGGTGGCTCAAGCCTGTAATCCCAGCACTTTGGGAGCCTGAGACGGGCGGATCACGAGGTCAGGAGATGGAGACCATCTTAGCTAACACGGTGAAACCCCGTCTCTACTAAAAAAAATACAAAAAACTAGCTGGGTGTGGTGGCGGGCGCCTGTAGTCCCAGCTACTCAGGAGGCTGAGGCAGGAGAATGGCATAAATCCGGGAGGCGGAGCTTGCAGTGAGCTGAGGTCCGGCCACTGCACTCCAGCCTGGGCGACAGAGTGAGACTCGGACTCAAAAAAAAATAATAAAAATAAGAAAATAAAAAAATAAAAAAATCACCCAGTCTCAGGTAGTTTTTTTTTTTTTTTTTTTTTTTTTTTTTTTTTTGAGATGGAGTTTAGCTCTTGTTGATCAGGCTGGAATGCAATGGTATAATCTTGGCTCACTGCAACCTCCGCCTCTCGGGTTCAAGCAATTCTCCTGTCTCAGCCTCTCCAGTAGCTGGGATTACAGGTATCTGCCACCACGCCTGGCTAATTTTTGTATTTTTAGTAGAGATGGGGTTTCATTATATTGGTCAGGTTGGTCTCGAACTCCTGACCTCAGGTGGTCCACCCGTCTTGGCCTCCCAAAGTGCTGGGATGACAGGTGTGAGCCACTGCACCCGGCCTCAGGTAGTTCTTTATAGCAATGTGAGAACGGGCTAATATAATGTCCTATGCAATATTTGGCACCAGCATGTCCCAAATATTGTATGAGACACTCTTGTACTGAAATTTATTTGTTGTTTATCTGAAATTTAGATTGACCTGGGAGTTCTGTATTTTATCTGACAACCCCACCCCAAGGTGCTTGCTGTCAGGGGGTGCAATGATGCAGGTGGGAGGCGCCTGGACACATGCAGAGGGCTATAGGACAGGGCAGCTCTTCCTGCCTGCAGGAGTTGAGCAAACCTCTCTGGAGAGGGCTCCACCTGTGTGCTGAGCACCTTTTGTCTTCTCAAGAGCCTCCACACCTTGGCTGTGCCTTCAATGGATTCTGTCCATCAGAGTCTTCCAATAGCACTGGATGAACTCAAGCCTCTGCTGATACTGTCCGTATTAGTCTGTTTTCATACTGCTATAAAGAACTGCCTGAGACTGGGTAATTTATAAAGGAAAGAGGCTTAATTGACTCACAGTTCCACATGGCTGGGGAGGCCTCAGGAAACTTAACAATCATCGGGGAAGGTGAAGGGGAAGCAAGTACCTTCTTTACAAGGTGGCAGGAGAGAGAGAGTGTAGGGGAAACTGCTACTTTTAAACCATCAGATCTCATGAGAACTCACTATCAGGAGAACAGCCTGGGGGAAACCACTCCCTGATCCAGTCACCTTCCACCAGGTCCCTCCCTACACACATGGGGATTACCATTCGAGATGAGATTTGGGTGGGGACACAGAGCCAAACCATGTCACTGTCTGCAGCACCAGGTCCAAGGCACCCATTCCTTATATTGGAGTCTCTGCGGACAGCAGGGCTTTCCAACCCATCACCTTCCTGCAGACAGCCCCCGCAGGGAGTCCTCCGCTGGCACAGCAGGCCAGGGTCTCCCCCACTCCCCAGCCTGGCAACATCCTCAGGACAGGACGCTGACTCAGACCCTCTGAGTCTGCAGGGCGGGTGCAGCGGTCCCCCACTTCTGGCCCACCCCTCAGTTCCTCCGGCTCCTGCTTACCCTCCCATCATGCCTGTGGCCGCCCAGGGCAGTAGGCTCCTCATGAGGCTCCATCTGGGCATTTGCTCTCGCCTCTTTCTGCCAGACTATCACCTCCTGAAGGGAGGGCTGAGTCTCTTTGTTGTTTTCTCCCCTATTTATGTTTGGCAATAATAATAGCAGCTACTGTGTATTAAGGGCCTCCTGTGCTGTATAGGCACTTAGAAATATCATCTAATTTAATCTTTCTAAAAAAACCCTATGCATTTGGTAATATTAGCATCTGCATTTTACAGTTGCAAAAACCAAGGCTCAGCGAGGGTGAGAAACTTGCTTCAGGGCACCCAGCTAGTGATGGAGCACAACAGAACAGCTTTATTAATTTGAAAAATGCTTGTTATTAAAACGCAAATGAATGCAAACATGTACAAAAAAGAGCCTCTAAAAGTCACTTTAAATCCAACCACTAAGAAATAACCCTCATTAAACTGCTAAACCTTGTTCCAGATGTCTTGCTTGGTACTTACGTAGAGAGACAGAGAAGAGGGCTGAAGAAGGGAAGAGTAGCTGAGAAGCGGAGGGGGATAAGATGATAGGCTTTATTTCAAAATAAAATATCAAATTTTATTTCATTTGGATTTAAATGGAAAGAGTTGCTGCATTTCAGATAAATATTTTACCACAACAAAAGATACTGGTTCCTTAATGATCTCCTTAGATTTAAAAAAATGACTATGGAAAACGTTAAGTGGCTGGGTCATTATTTTTATGTGACCACATATTTTACAATTACCAGGTCTACTGATTCTGTAGGGGAATGCGAAGCACCACTCAGGCTTCCTCCCATGTTCCCTCCTTCCTCTGCTTCCCAAATGTGCTGGTTAAATAAATGATTGTGTTTAGCTGACTTTTCACTAACATATAGTGGAGATATGGAAAGATACAGCCAGTCCAGCCTGGGCTGGCTTCACAAACTGAACACACTTCTCTAACCGACATCCAGACAGAATTAGACCATCCCCAGCCCCTGTACCCCCAGATTTCCCCATCAGCACCCCCAGGTTAACTGTATCTTTTTTTTTTTCAGACGGAGTTTCACTCTTGTTGCCCAGGCTGGAGTGCAATGACACAATCTTGGCTCACTGCAACCTCTGCCTCCCAGGCTCAAGTGATTCTCCTGCCTCAGCCTCTTGAGTAGTTGGGATTACAGGCATGTGCCACCATGCCTGGTTAATTTTTGTGTTTTGTGTTTGTTTATTTATTTATTTATTTAGTTAGTTAGTTAGTTAGTTAGTTAGTTATTGAGATCAGAGTCTTGCTCTGTCACCCAGGCTGGAGTGCAGTGGCATAAGCTTGGCTCACTGAAACCTCCACCTTCCGAGTTCAAGCCATTCTGCTGCCTCAGCCTCCTGAGTAGCTGGGACTACAGGCATCCACCACCATGCCCGGCTAATTTTTTGTATTTTTAGTAGAGATGGAGTTTCACTGTGTTAGCCAGGATGGTCTCGATCTCCTGACCTCGTGATCCACCCGCCTCGGCCTCCCAAAGTGCTGGGATTACAGGTGTGAGCCACCGTGCCCGGCCTAATTTTTATATTTTTAGTAGAGACGGGGTTTCCCTATGTTGGCCAGACTGCTGTCCAACTCCTGACCTCAGGTGATCCACCCGCTTAGGCCTCCTAAAGTGCTGGGATTACAGGTATGAGCCACTGTGCCCTGCCAGATAACTACATCGTATTTGCCCCCTTCCTAAAAGGGGGTTCCACAGTGTCTGGTTTCCTCCACTCAGCATACAGTCTGCAAGGTCGCCCTTGTTGCACGAGATTATACCTCAGTCATTGTCACTGCTGAGTGCCATTCCATGGGGTGAGCAGCCCCCACTCATCTATCCCTTCTACAACGAACGGGCGTTTGAGTGGCTTCTGGCTCTTGGTTTTTGTGTGGCCATGAACGTGCTCACACAGTACATGTCTTTGGTGAACAGGTGCAAGCATTTCTGTCGGGTGAAACTTGGCAGTGGGTCCACCTGCGTTCAGCTTTAATAGTTACTATCCAGCACTTCTCTATAGTGGTTCTATCAGCTTTCACGTGACGAGCAATGTGTGCGGGTTCTGGTCACCCCACAGCCTTGCTGATAACTGGAAGTGTGGTTCTATCAGCTTTCACGTGACGAGCAATGTGTGCGGGTTCTGGTCACCCCACAGCCTTGCTGATAACTGGAAGTGTTCGCCTCGTTCGTACTGACCAGTCTGTGGGTTGTGGCATTACTTCGTGATTTAATTTGCATTTTCATGATAGCCGGGGAAACTGGGGTATCTTCTTACATGTTTACTGACCGATGGACTATCCTCTTTGGTGAAAGTGTCTTCAAATCTTTTCGCTCACTTCCTAGGGAGTCGTCTATCCTTTTCTTGTTGATTTGTAGGAGTTCTTTACATATGTTCTGGACATAAGTCTTTTGTACTTGGCTGGACACTTGTATTGCAAATATCCCCCACCTCCTTTGTTGTGGTTGTTATACGTGTGGTTTTACTTGTATTATTAAATTAAATTAAATTAAATTATTCAATTAATTTATTTTCTGAGACAGGGTCTCTCACTCTTTCGTCCAGGCTGCAGTGCAATGGCACAATCTCAGCTCACTGCAACCTCTGCCTCCTGGGTTCAAGCGATTCTTCTGCCTCAGTCTCCCCAGTAGCTGAGATCTGAGATTATAGGCGTGCACCACCATGCCCAACTAATTTTTTGTATTTTTAGTAGAGATGGGGTTTTGCCACGTTGCCTAGGCTGGTCTCGAACTCCTGAGCTCAGGCAATCTGCCCGCTTTGTCCTCCCAAAGTGCTAGGATTATAGGCATGAGCCACCGCGTCCAGCCTACTTGTATTTTAAACTCTATAACATACTACGACTATTGTTCTGAGCAGTCTATATTCAATTAAATTTACCCACATATTTTACTTTTTCTGGTATTCTTCATTTTTTTCTACACGTTCATGTTTACATCTGCGATCATTTTCCTCTTGCCTAGATGTATTTCCTTTAATATTCCGTTTACGGCAGATCTGTCAAAGATGAATTCTCCTGGCTTTTGTTTGTCTGAAAAGCCTTTATTTCACTTTCATCTCAGAAGGATATTTTTTTCTGGGTGTAGAATGTTAGGTTGGCCATGTGTTTTCTTTCAGCACTTTAAGGATATATTCCTTTGTCTCCTGGCTCCCATCATTCTCGTTCTTGATTCTTGGTCACATTTGCCTGCTTCTTGGTGTGTCTGTTGATTTGGGGTTGACCCTGTGCATTGTGAACACGACATAGTACGGACGTGCGATTCCGTTATCTTCCTCTCCAGATTATTAACTGTTTTGGTTTCGTTTCATCAAGTAGTTAACCTGACTGAACTCAAACGGTGAACACTGCCTCCTCTGTGTGGCTGGCAGGGAAATCTCTCTTCGGTTGTGTGAGTTGCTTGGGATCTGTTCTGTGTGCACATAGCTCAAGTTCTGCCAGAGATCTGAGCTGAGTTTTTGATGCAGTCTTTGGGGAATCCCTCTCTATGGCTCTCTCCTTTCTGGGATTTCCCCCTCACATTCCAGCTGCCATGGTCACCCCAAACTCTGTCCTCTGGTTCTTCGAATCATTCCGTTTTCCTGACTGTCAACACCCTACAGCCTCTGTCTGGTTTTGGTCACTCAGAATGCAGTGAGTTTATATATATACACACATATATGTATATTTTATATATATGTGTATATATACATACATATATAGAGAGAGATGGAGTCTTGCTCTTGTCACCCAAGCTGGAGTGCAGTGGCGCGATCTCGGCTCACTGCAACCTCTGCCTCCGGGGTTCAAGCGATTCTCCCGCCTCAGCCTCCTGAGTAGCTGAGATTACAGGCGCCCACCACCACGTCCGGCTAATTTTTGTATTTTTAATAGAGATGGGGTTTCACCATGTTGGCCAGGCTGGTCTCAAACTCCTGACCTCAGGTGATAAACCTGCCTCGGCTTCCCAAAGTGCTGGGATTACAGGCATGAGCCACTGTGCCCAGCCTAGTGAGTTTATATTATGGCGTTTATGTTTTGTCTGGCAGTGACAGTTGTTATTTGCACAGGAGTTGTTCTAATTGGAGTCACCTGGCCTGTATTGGGAGAAAAACCTCAGGCAGTTAGGATGGACAGAGGGGCAGGTCCCTCAACCCAACGGGGGATGGACCCGGGTGGACTGGTGTGTAGTTTGATGGGGTTCAGGCTTCCTCTGGTTTGCCCCGGTTTAGGGGATTGATCTCTTCAGATTTCAGCTTGGGAGCCTGGCAGGTCTTGATCTCCCCGCTTTGAAAGGCTGTGGGAAATGCAGGCCTGCCTCGCGGAGCTGCTCAGCTCCTGAGCCTCCTCCTGCAGCAGCACTGAGATCCTACAAGTGTCTTGGAGTGGTGCTGAGGGCCCTGCCACGTGGTTGAGGCCCTGGACACTCCAATTTTGCCACTTTCCTCCCTGTGACCATGAGAATCTTTGCTGGTTTCTTTTCCCCCAGCTGCAGCTCTCTGCCTGGGCCAAGCCCAATTCTTAGCCCAGTGCCTGAGATCGGCAAATATCCCCAGGTAAAAAGAGGGCTGTGGATCACCTGCTTATCTGGAATTTTAGTCTGCTAAGTCCTCGTAGCCTCCGCAGCTCTCTGGTGCCTTCTCAGTGAGGTTTTCTTTCTTTTTTTTTTTTTTGAGGCGGAGTCTCGCTCTGTCGTCCAGGCTGGAGTGCAGTGGCCGGATCTCAGCTCATTACAAGCTCCGCTTCCCGGGTTTATGCCATTCTCCTGCCTCAGCCTTCCGAGTAGCTGGGACTACAGGCACCCGCCACCTCGCCCGCCTAGTTTTTTGTATTTTAGTAGAGACGGGGTTTCACTGTGTTAGCCAGGATGGTCTCGATCTCCTGACCTCGTGATCCGCCGGTCTTGGCCTCCCAAAGTGCTGGGATTACAGGCTTGAGCCACCGCGCCCGGCCCTCAGTGAGGTTTTCACCGTGTGTCCGGCCTCCTCGGCTGTTGTCAGCAGTTGTAGTGGCCTTCCTTGTGGGACCTGTCTTTCCTACTTGAAAGCAGAAGTACAGGTATTATTATTATTATTATTACTATTTTTGAGACAAAGTCTTGCTCTGTTGCCCCGACTGGAGTGCTGTGGCATGACCATAGCTCACTGCAGCCTCAACCCCCCAGGCTCAAGTGATCCTCCCACCTCAGCCTCCCTAATAGATGGGACTATAGGCACACGCCACCATGCCTGGCTAATTTTATTTTTTGTAGAGGCAAGATCTGGTCATGTTGCCAAGGCTGGTCTCGAATGCCTGGGCTCAAACAATCCTCCTGCCTCAGCCTCACAAAGTGTTGGGATTATAGGCATGAGCCATGGTACCTAGCCTAGGCTAGTTATTATTAAGAGCTGTTTTGGTAGAGTGATGGGGTACAAAATCTATGGAATATTCAACAATAATGAGTGGATGGTTATAAAATAAAGGTAGTGGAGGCAACTCTTTCCTTGGAGTTGGTCTTAGTTCATCTGTATTCTTTTTTTTTTTTTTTTTTTNTTGTGGGACCTGTCTTTCCTACTTGAAAGCAGAAGTACAGGTATTATTATTATTATTATTACTATTTTTGAGACAAAGTCTTGCTCTGTTGCCAGGCTGGAGTGCAGTGGCGCGATCCTGGCTCACTGCAACCTCCGCCTCCCAGGTTCAAGCAATTCTCCTGCCTCAGCCTCCCCAGTAGCTGGGACTACAGGCTCCCGCCACCACACCCAGCTAATTTTTTTGTGTTATTTCAGTAGAGATGAGGTTTCGCCATGTTGGCCAGGCTGGTCTCGAACTCCTGACCTCAAGCGATCCTCCTGCCTCGGCCTCCCAAAGTGCTGGGATTACAGATGTGAGCTACCGCGCCTGGCCAGAAGTCCACCTATTAGTTTTTTTTTTTTTCTTTTTTTTTGAGATGGAGTCTCGCTCTGTTGCCCAGGCTGGAGTGCAGTGGTACAATTTCGGCTCACTGCAACCTCCACCTCCCGGGTTCATGCCATTCTCCTGCCTCAGCCTCCCGAGTAGCTGGGACTACAGGCTCCCGCCACTGCACCCGGCTAATTTTTTGTATTTTTAGTGGAGATGGGGTTTCACCATATTAGCCAGGATGGTCTAGATCTCCTGACCTTGTGATCCGCCCACCTCGGCCTCCCAAAGTGCTGGGATTAGAGGCGTGAGCCACCGCGCCCGGCCCAGGTATTAGTTTTACACTGTCAAGGTGTATTACATTCTAGTCTGCATTCAGTAGGTTAGCCTTATTTCCAAAGCAGAATGGTTCTCATGTTCCCCCGCAGGCTCAGTGTGTGCCAGCCTCTTTGAAACTAGAAAGATCAAGGAAGAGACTGGACTGGAAAGCCTGTTGGAACCCCTGCTTTCCATAAGGCATTAAAAATACCCTTTAAGGCTGGGTGCAGTGGCTCATGCCTGTAATCCCAGCACTGTGGGAGGCTGAGGCAGGTGGATCACTTGAGGTCACGAGTTCGAGACCAGCCTCACGAACATGGTGAAAGCCTGTTTCTACTAAAAATGCAAAAATTTGCCAGGCGTGGTGCCAGGCGCCTGTAATCCTAACTACTTGAGAGGCTGAGGCAGGAGAATAGCTCGAACCCCGGAAGCGGAGGTTGCAGTAAGCTGAGATCGCACCACTGCACTCCAGCCTGGGCAACGGAGCGAGACTCTGTCTCAAAATAAAAAACAAAAACAAAAACAGAGAACCCTTTAAAATGCAGGTGAGTGTCTTTTGCCCCAGCAACACCAATCCTGGGTCTTTACCTCACGATAGCACCTTACAGGTGCTCAAAGACCAAGCTACCAGGATATTTGTGGCACTACTGTTTAGAATTCTGAAAGAGTAACCTCGGAAGGAGTCAATTTCCAACAATACATGGATTTGTTGAAAACAAATTGGCTTTTGCACACAGCATAATGCGAGGTCATTTAAAATATTGTGTCAGAGTGAGTGGAAACATGGTCAGGTTTTGTCACTGACAGATGTAAGTGGCATTCATAGCAGCCTGTGTTGTATGGTTGGCATTGTGTGTGTCACATGCATGGAGGTGTCTGGACAGGTGGAAAGTACTTGCAATCACAGCAACTGACCTCGGGCAGTGGCTGTTGGTTGTTCAGAATTCTTTTGGCTTGCCTATATTTTCTGGTGTTTTAAAACAACGATTATGTTTTTTTTTTGTGGCCATGTATTTTTGAGATACTTTTTTTTTTTTTGAGATAGAGTCTTGCTCTGTCACCCAGGCTGGAGTGCAGTGGTACTGTCTTGACTCACTATAACCTCCGCCTCCCGGGTTCAAGCGATTCTCCTGCCTCAGCCTCCTGAGTAGCTGGGATTACAGGCACCTGCCACCATGCCCGGCTAATTTTTGTATTTTCAGTAGAGACAGGTTTCACGATTTTGGCCAGGCTGGTCTTGAACTCCTGACCTCAAGTGATCCACCCACCTTGGCCTCCCAAAGTGCTGGGATTACAGGCGTAAACCACCACCCCTGGCCTGAGATACAGTTTACCCAGAATAAAATGCATAGACCTAAAGTATATGAGTTTTGACAAATAAAGAGGTCCGTGGAACCCACACCCAGCACAAGCCTGGGGACACTGCACCACCTCAGAGGGTCCTGGCCTTCTCTAGTCTACAGTGTATTGTGGGTAACACAAGTTAATCAGAGAAACATGCTTTCTCAGCTGGCAGAGAGAAGTTGTGTATAAGCCTGGGCTCTCCGATTAGATCGTTCTCACCAGGGTGCTCTGCAGCCAGGGGGTGCCAGGGAAGATGCCCCATAGGTGCCCTCTGCCCGGGCCTGGGGGAGGAGGGAGGCCCTGCTGCAGGGGAGCTGGGAGCCACTGTGGCCACCATGGAGGCTGCCACTCTCCCGGCTCCAGAGCCATCTCGTCGGGGGTGCTGGTTGTGGGGACAAAAGGGCTTTGTACCCGGGACAACCTCAGCCCTGCTGTAGGGGTGGGAGGAGAGAACGGCCACATTCCGGGGTGGAGGGTGGGTCACCGGACACAAAGCCTTTCTTTCTGAGCTGCTAGTGCATGTTGGCCTGGCTGGGGACCCTGCTGGGGCCTCTGTGGCCGCTGAGGGCAATTCCAACCGGCTTCATGGGCAGTGGCCGATGGGGCTGGGGACGACTCCTGCTCTGGGGCTAGAGAGAGGGGCTCAGTCTCAGGAAACGGGGTGGGGCAGTGCGTGGGACTCAGCCACCCTCTGCGACTGAGGCCTGCCACCAGCCCAGGGCCAGCCCTTGGGGACGGGGCCACACCAGGGCCTGAGGAGTGGTGGTGGAGCTCTCTGGTGGTGGAGGGTTGCCCACATCCTTCTCCTCTTCCTTTCCCTGGTCTACACCTGCCCAAGGTGTGAAAAAGCCCAGGCCCTCTCTACAGCCTGCAGACAGCGCCAGGCGGGGGGAGGGTGCAGTTTGAGGACGGGAGGGGCAGCCATTTGGAACTGGGACCTGTGGGCCACCAGAGAACCTAAAAGCAAACAAGTCTGGCCAGCGACGGGATTAACTCTGAGTGCGGAATCGAAACACTTCCTGTCAGTGTGAGCTCGCTCAGTGTTTTAGTGAATGAACATGGTCTTCCTGAGCCCCTGCCTGAGAGTTTGTCCCTCCCCGCCCTGGGGTCCCTCCTGGAGCTTCCGGCCTTGATAGCTCCGCAGAAAATGCTAAGAGCCCAAGAAGGTTGTGAAGGGTGTGTGTGTGTGTGTGTCTGTGTGTTTATGTGTCTGTGTGTTTGTGTGTCTGTGTGTTTGCATCTGTGTGTGTGTCCGTGTGTTTGTGTGTGTCTATGTGTGTCTGTGTTTGTGTGTGTTTGCATCTGTGTGTATGTGTGTGTCTGTGTGTGTGTGTCTGTGTGTTTGTGTGTTTGCATCTGTGTGTATGTGTGTGTCTGTGTGTGTGTGTCTGTGTGTTTGTGTGTGTTTGCATCTGTGTGTATGTGTGTGTTTGTGTGTGTGTTTGCATCTGTGTGTATGTGTCTCTGTGTTTGTGTATCTGTGTGTGTGTATCTGTGTGTGTGTCTGTGTTTGTGTGTGTTTGTGTACATCTGTGTATATTTGTGTCTGTGTGTTTGTGTCAGTGTGTGTGTGTTTGTGTGTGTTTGTGTACATCTGTGTATATTTGTGTCTGTGTGTGTTTGTGTTTGTGTCAGTGTGTGTGTGTCTGTGTTTGTGTGTGTTTGTATACATCTGTGTATATTTGTGTCTGTGTGTGTTTGTGTTTGTGTCAGTGTGTGTGTGTGTGTGTATGTGTACTGGGAGGGCAGTGGTCCCAGCTCCTCGAGGGCATCAGGCTCTGTGGCAGGGCCCATCTCAGCAGGAGGGTGCAACGGCCTCACCCACACTGTCCAGGCAGGTCTCCTGGGACCCCTTTTAGCCAGCACAGGTGGCTTCTCCCTAGGCTCAGACACTATCCGTCGTGGTGTGCTTCAGACGGCAGCGCGGGGAGTGGAGATTTGGGGGCCGCGGTCTTTCCCAGCCCAAGGTGCCCCAGGGCCTGCCTTGGGACGCGGGTTCCTGCCAGAAGTGCCTTTGCTGCCTGGAATCATGCGGAATGTGGGCTCATCCCAGGCCAACCTGGGGAGCCCCAGTCGGGAGCTGAAGATGGGTTCAGGGGATCATAAAAAGGAAAAACCAACCAGATCCCGATAGAAATCCCCTGGGGTGTTGGGTCATCTTGAACCAAGGGGAGGGAGGAGAGGGGCTGAGGGAGGAGAGGGGCTGCAGCTGGGGTGGGGAGTCGTGAGAGGGAAAGAGGGTGAAGCCTGCTCACAGGAGCTGCCCGTGGCCCAGGCTTTGGGTGGTGAGCACACAGGTGCCAGCAGGTGGAGGCCCAGGCTTTGGGTGGTGGGCACACAGGTGCCAGCAGGTGGAGGCCCAGGCTTTGGGTGGTG
>NW_016823852.1:193869-204808 GCF_001698545.2 Rhinopithecus bieti
TGTGTGTGTTTGCATCTGTGTGTATGTGTGTGTCTGTGTGTGTGTGTCTGTGTGTTTGTGTGTTTGCATCTGTGTGTATGTGTGTGTCTGTGTGTGTGTGTCTGTGTGTTTGTGTGTGTTTGCATCTGTGTGTATGTGTGTGTTTGTGTGTGTGTTTGCATCTGTGTGTATGTGTCTCTGTGTTTGTGTATCTGTGTGTGTGTATCTGTGTGTGTGTCTGTGTTTGTGTGTGTTTGTGTACATCTGTGTATATTTGTGTCTGTGTGTTTGTGTCAGTGTGTGTGTGTTTGTGTGTGTTTGTGTACATCTGTGTATATTTGTGTCTGTGTGTGTTTGTGTTTGTGTCAGTGTGTGTGTGTCTGTGTTTGTGTGTGTTTGTATACATCTGTGTATATTTGTGTCTGTGTGTGTTTGTGTTTGTGTCAGTGTGTGTGTGTGTGTGTATGTGTACTGGGAGGGCAGTGGTCCCAGCTCCTCGAGGGCATCAGGCTCTGTGGCAGGGCCCATCTCAGCAGGAGGGTGCAACGGCCTCACCCACACTGTCCAGGCAGGTCTCCTGGGACCCCTTTTAGCCAGCACAGGTGGCTTCTCCCTAGGCTCAGACACTATCCGTCGTGGTGTGCTTCAGACGGCAGCGCGGGGAGTGGAGATTTGGGGCCGCGGTCTTTCCCAGCCCAAGGTGCCCCAGGGCCTGCCTTGGGACGCGGGTTCCTGCCAGAAGTGCCTTTGCTGCCTGGAATCATGCGGAATGTGGGCTCATCCCAGGCCAACCTGGGGAGCCCCAGTCGGGAGCTGAAGATGGGTTCAGGGGATCATAAAAGGAAAACCAACCAGATCCCGATAGAAATCCCCTGGGGTGTTGGGTCATCTTGAACCAAGGGGAGGGAGGAGAGGGGCTGAGGGAGGAGAGGGGCTGCAGCTGGGGTGGGGAGTCGTGAGAGGGAAAGAGGGTGAAGCCTGCTCACAGGAGCTGCCCGTGGCCCAGGCTTTGGGTGGTGAGCACACAGGTGCCAGCAGGTGGAGGCCCAGGCTTTGGGTGGTGGGCACACAGGTGCCAGCAGGTGGAGGCCCAGGCTTTGGGTGGTGGGCACACAGGTGCCAGCAGGTGGAAGCTGAGCGGGGAGGAAGTTCTCATCAGCTCACCTGCCCTTCTCCAAGCCCCAGGCTGGCCTGGACTATGTAGGGAGCCTTTTGGGTCAAAAGCAATCCACCCCCTATAAACTTCTCCAAGGGCATGGACACCTGTAGGAAGGGAGGGAGATCAAATACCTTGGTTCAGATTACAGTTTTTTGTTTTGTTTTGTTTTGTTTTTTTTTTTTTTCTAAAATCAGAAAATGGTGAAGATGTAATCACCACACTCAGGTGTAACCTCTGCAGCTGGATTTCTAAACTAGAACCACTGGTCACGGGATTCAGATGTCCCTGAACTTGGATGGAAAAACGTTGCATCTTTATTTTCACCAACCTCTAGCCTAAAGTGAGTGTTCCTCAATAGAGAATGTGGCCAAAGGACCTGGCAGTCTCCACAGAGCCTGAGACTCCACTGTCAGCAAAGTCCTGTGTAGTTTCCCACCGTGTTTCAGTTGCTTTGACATCTTGAAGCTTCGTTTTTGTTCCTTCTTCAACACTGTTGGTCATGAGAGCTGCTGCTAGATCTGAATCAGTAGGTTCGTTTATCTGTTGCTCAGGCGGGAGTGCAGTGGCACAATCTCGGCTCACCGCAACCTCCACCTCCCTGGTTCAAGCGATTCTCCTGCCTCAACCTCCTGAGTAGCTGGGATTACAGGCGAGTGCCACCACACCCAGCTGATTTCTGTAGTTTTAGTAGAGATGGGGGTCTCACCATGTTGGCCAGCCTGGTCTTGAACCCCTGACCTCAGGTGATCCACCCACCTCGGCCTCCCAAAGTGCTGGAATTACAGGCGTGAGCCACCGTGCCCAGCCTGAATTAGTAGATTAACAAGAAATTCAAAAACAATTACTTTATTATTTTGGTGACCGTATTTCAATATAGTTGGTGTATTAGTTGGTTCTCACACTGCTATAAAGATACCACCAGAGACTGGGTAATTTATAAACAAAGGAGGTTTTATTTATTTATTTATTTATTTATTGAGACAGAGTCTTGTTTTGTCACTCAGGCTGGAGTGCAGTGGTGCAATCTTGTCTCGCTGCAACCTCCGCCTCCTGGTTTCAAGTGATTCTCCTGCCTCAGCCTCCCAAGTAACTGGGATCACAGGTGCGTGCCACCGTGCCTGGCTAATTTTTGTATTTTTAGTAGAGACAGGGTTTCACCACATTGGCCAGGCTGGTCTTGAACTCCTGACCTCAAGTGATCCACCCACTTCAGCCTCCCAAAGTGCTGGTATTACAGGTGTGAGCCAACTCGCCCAGCCCACAAAGGAGCTTTAATTGACTCACAGTTCTGCATGGCTGGGGAGGCCTCAGGAAACTTACAATCATGGGGGAAGGGAAGCAGGCACCTTCTTCACAAGGTGGCAGGAGAAAGAAGTGCAAGCAGGGGAAATGCCAGCTGAAGCCTGGGCCCGGGTGATTCCTGAGGCCAAGAGTTCCCACGCCTGCCGCCTACTCGCTGGGACTCAGGGAAGTTGGTGGTGAAGTGCGGTCTGAGTCTGAAGGCCTGAGAGCTGGAGGGCTGATGGCAATTAATCTCAGTGTCAGGGCCAGAGAAGGTGAGGTGAGTGTCCCAGTTCAAGCAGCATGGCAGGAAGAGTGGGGCAGATTCACCTTTCTCTGCTTTCTGTGCCATTGAGGTCCTCAGCAGACTGGGTGACGCCACTGTAAAGCAGGTGGGCCCGCTTAACAGCACCCACTGATTCAAATACTAATCTCATCCAGAACACCCTCGGACATCCCCAGAAGTAACCACCCCACGGCCAGGGGAGCTGACACATAAAGTCAACCATCACACCGCCTGCATGGAGAGGGAGCCCACAGGAGCTGGTGCTGCTGGTGCTGCAGTGGGTCGTTCTAGCCCCTGCCCCTATTTGTCTGTAGCTCCCACCCAACAGTAAGGAACCTGCCCCACCACCCACCATCCATTGACCGAACTGATAAGCTCCAGTGTGCAGGGGCAGCCGTGTAGGAATTGCTCACCTGTACCTCTCGGCAGAAGCATTTGTCTACCGGGATACAGGGCTCGTGTGCAGGTGCATTTGCTTTTGGTTTCACAGACTTCATCATTTGTGAGGGTACCCAGGTCAGCCCCTTCCCCCAGCGCCTCCACTGAGGCTGCTCCCTACATCTGTAATGCAGCCAGAAGCTCTCGCCACACACGGCCCGCCTTCCGTCCTAGACATCCAGCCTCTTGACTGAACTTTAAAATTTGCATACGTTAAGGCTCACTCTTGCTGTAAAGTTCTGTGGGTTTTGACAGATGCGTAGTGTTGTGTCTCCACCATTACAGTGTCGTTCATATTAGTTTCCCAGCCCTAAAAACCTGCTGTGTTCCACCAATCCGACCATTTCTTCTTTCTCAAACTCCTGGCAACAACTATTTCCATAAATGTGTCTTTGTGGTGGGTTTTTGGTGAACAATTTTATCAAATTAGAAATATTTCATTTGTTTCAATTTCTAATTTGCTCAGAAAGTTTTAAAAAGTCACCAATGGCATCACGAGACATCGGGACCCTTTTTGCCCTGTCATCTATTCACATGGTATTTGCATGGATTGGATTCTGATATTAAACCTTCCTTGAATTCCTGGGAGAAACCCTTAAACCTATCAGGGTCCCAGCAGGAGACAGACCCACATTTAGAGCAGGTTACTTGTAGCAGGTGTTTAACAAAGAGGCTCTTTATAAAGGTGGGGCAGAGTATTGGAAACCTCAAGGGGCAGTACATGTCCTAGGACTGGCCAAAGACATGCCTGGTGGAGAGAAGTTTCTGGAATGTGAAGGAGAGTGCTGTGGAGAGGGAGATGCCTGGAGTGGAGCCATGACATTCCCAAGGTCATCTTACATAGTCATCTGCCATCATTTGCAGATCACATGTCAGCTTACTTAGCAAGCCCAACAGAATGGACAGGAAAACTTAATGTTATAAACACATAATTCTCCCCAGATGGACATAATAAGTTCAATGTGATTCTAATCAGAGTCTCATTTGGGCTTCATTTTTTTTTTTTTTTTTTAAGAAATCAATAAATGTACTCTACATTTTTCCTGGAAGAATACCAATCAAAAGCAGCTAAGATGGTTTGAGAAAGAAGAAAACGGACACGCTGCTTGCTCCTACAAAGCTGGGTAACTGAAAGCGGCAGTGGAAGAGGCTGGGACCATGGAGGGAGACCCAGGCTGCACGGGGTGGGAGACGGCTCCGCCAGGCGTTTCCTCCTGGCGCCCCCGGGGAGCTGAGGTTTGCGCAATTAATACTTGTGCTTGGTGGGAAGGAAGTGAGAGCAGAGGGCGCTGGGCCATTACTTCTCATTTTCTGGGACTCCAGCATCCCCAGGCAGGAGTGTCTCTGTCCTGGCAGGCAGGTCTTGGGCCTCAGGTCTGAACATCTGAATGTCTGTGCACCCCTGCCAGGGCCCCTCTTGGTCCTGCAGGCTCCTGGCGCTGACTGGGGCACAGGGAGCCCTGAAGATGTCTGGGGGTCTGTGGGTGCTGCAGGCACCGCTGGCTGGTTATAGTCACAACAGTCCCCCGTTGTGGGCACTTTTCCTTCCACTTCACAGTGGAGGAAACGGGTTCTGAGAGGCAGCAGCTTTCCCAAGTGCAGGTGGGGCCGGGACTTGAACCTAGATCCCTGAGAACCTGAACCCAGGCATCTGCTCTTGCTCTCCAAGCTTCCAGACAGAGAAGGAGAGGGGGTGGCGACCGTCATCCAGAGGGCCTCCAGATAGAGGACAGGGCAAGGGAGAGCCCATTGGGCGACCTGGGGTGGAGGCACCCAGGGAGCCCAAATCGGGGCACCTGGGAGGAGGAAGTTCCCAGAGGACTGCAGACCCTGCAGCTGTGCCTCCAAGGTCAGAACCGCCCACGCCCACCAGGCAAGACGTGTGGCTCCTGGCTGCAGCCGTCAGGGCGGAAATTCACGTCTCAGCTGAGGTTTAAGACACACCTGAACCTCTGCTAAAAATACTCGGGCAGGGTGGGTCTGGTGGAGTCGGCTGCAGGGTGCATCTGGGTGGGGGTCCCAGTGAAGCCAGAATAGGTGCCAGCGACCTGCAGAGCGGTGCAGTGCGGTGGGGGGTGTGGATGCCGGGCCTGCAGACCAGCTCCACGGGGGAAACTGAGGTGGAGTGGGGCGAGCACAGTGAGTCGCTGGCCCGCGGAGCCCCCGTTTGTGGCTTTGCTGGCAAACTGTGAAGCCCATGCAAGGTAGGATAGGCCATGGGCTGGCAGGAACCTGGGAGTCCTGGGCTGCCCAGAACGTGCTGCCTCAGTTTACCCAGCTGTACCATGCAGAGACCAACGTTGCCCCTCCCTTTCTCACCAGTGGTCAGTAAGATTCAGGTGGTGTCGGACATCGCCTGAACAGATGTGGAGGTGGAGGGGGGTTGAGGTGTAGGCGGGGGCTGTAAAGTACCCTGCAGTAATGGGGGGCAGGTGTTGGACACTGGGGTGCCAGAATCAGGCCCTGCGACCTCAGGGAGGCTAACCTGACTTCTGGTTCCCAATCCCCTTCTGGGTGAGTGGGCGTGCTCCCCTCCCTCGATGAAGAGGGCTTGTTGGGGTTCTCTTCATCGACAAGGATGGGGTAGGAGCAGGGAAGCTTTGGAGCGAGGGGCTCTGGGCTGGGAAGGAGGGAGGGTCCCAAGGAGAAGGGAGCCCTGTGACTAGTCGGGGCAGGTCACTCTGACACCGGTCTCACTGTGGAGGGGGTGGTGTTGCTGCGACCTGCATGGGCTTGTGCTTCC
Organism: Rhinopithecus bieti; assembly: GCF_001698545.2. Taxonomy (NCBI): domain Eukaryota; kingdom Metazoa; phylum Chordata; class Mammalia; order Primates; family Cercopithecidae; genus Rhinopithecus; species Rhinopithecus bieti. The sequence goes on from NW_016823852.1 coordinate 199,756, forward strand.
AGGGGCCCCACCAGAATCCAGGACCACCAAGGTAGGGGGTGCTGGTGGTTTCTGAGTACCTTCCTACACTGCCCCCATGGCAGGCCCCTCCCAGGAGATCCCAAACATTCCCCACTATGCAGGGGAAGGGTGGAGCCCCTTTCTCCTGGGACTGCCTGCCCGGAGTCACCTCCTCTGGGCCTGTGTGTCCCTCCTGGGGAGGGACAGAAAGGAAGGTGGCAGCTGGAGGGCTTCCAGAGATCACTGACCAGCACCAGGCAGACAGGAAGACTCTGGAAGTCAAGCTATGACTTTTTTGAGACAAGATGTCATTCTGTCACCCAGGCTGGAGTGCAGTGGTGTGATCTCAGCTCATGGCAACCTCCATCTCCTGGGCTCAAGTGATTCTCCTGCCTTGGCCTCCCAAAGTGCTGGGATTATCCGCATGAGCCACTGCTCCCAGCCTAAAGGGGACATTTTCATTGTCAATTTCTTAATTTCCACTTTAGAGGGCAGGAAACTAAATCAGCCAGCTCGGTCCGATGGCAGGGGTTTAAGCCCCTTCTGAGGCAGCCTGCCCTTCAACTGCGGGGGCTGCCTCAGGGCGCCTTTGATTTTGCATTGATAGGATGGCAGTACCACTCATCTTCCAAACCAGGACACCTTTGAGAGAGAAACACGTGCTCCTACCAGTGACGCCAGGACACCAGGGATGGTGCAGCCCACCTGCAGAGCTGAGGCCAGGCTCTGCCGTGGGCTGATGCACTGTAGCAGGACCAGCCGCAGACAAAACTCCTCAGACACCGAGTTAAAGAAGGAAGGGGTTTATTTGGCCGGGGGCATCGTCAAGACTCCTGTCTCAAGAGCCGAGCTCCGTGAGTGAGCAATTCCTGTCTTTTTTAAGGGCTCACAACTCTAAGGGGGTGCGCATGAGAGGGTCCTGATTGATTGAGCAAGCAGGGGGTACGTGACTGGGGGCTGCATGCATCGGCAATCAGATCGGAGCAAAACAGGACAGGGATGTTCACAGTGCTTTCTATACAATGTCTGTAATCTATAGATAACATAACTGATTAGGTTAGGGGTAGATTTTTTTTTTTTTAATTTTATTTTTTTATTTTGAGATGGAGTCTGGCTCTGTCACCCAGGCTGGAGTGCAGTGGCCAGATCTCAGCTCACTGCAAGCTCCGCCTCCTGGGTTTGCGCCATTCTCCTGCCTCAGCCTCCCGAGTAGCTGGGACTACAGGCGCCCACCACCTTGCCCGGCTAGTTTTTTGTATTTTTTAGTAGAGACGGGGTTTCACTGTGTTAGCCAGGATGGTCTCGATCTTCTGATCTCGTGATCCACCTGTCTCGGCCTCCCAAAGCTTAAGCCACCGTGCCCGGCAGGGGTAGATCTTTAACTACCAGGCCCAGGGTGCGGCGCTGGGCTGTCTGCCTGTGGATTTCATTTCTGTCTTTTAGTTTTTACTTTTTCTTTCTTTGGAGGCAGAAATTGGGCATAAGACAATATGAGGGGTGGTCTCTTGGCGCCACAGGCAAAATGCATCTGTTTGTTGCTGTGTAACAAATGACCCTCAAATGTGAATCCCAGAGATTGTGTATTTGCACGGGGCTCAGCAGGACTGCCTCATCTCTGTCCACATGGCATCAGCTGGGGTGCCTGAGTGGGGGTGGAGGGCCAGCTCTGTGATGGCTCACTCAGCATGGTGGCTGGGGGCCCAAGAGTCAGCCTCCCAGGGGAACACGGTGGAGGTGCATGGACTCCAGAGCTGTGAAAAGAAATTCCGTAATGGAGATGGTTATGTCAGGGCTATCTAAAAAGCAGCTGGGAGAGCAGGAGGAGCTGGACCCAGTCCAACTCACCAGATGGAATTGACTCCTTGACCTGGGCCAAATCAATGAACCAGCTGACTTCGATTTGAACTGTTCACACCAGGCCTGATCACTGGTCTCCTGGGGACAGGCCCACCTGACTAGACTGATTATCAGCCAGAACTGTCCTACGCTATTAAGCCCCCACCGTTGGTCATGGACCACGCCAACACCTTCTGGATGTGTGGACTCACCGCAAACCTTTGTAAGCCCCTGCCGGGCCTCCCCGGCACAGACACGATTGAGCTCCTGGCTAGATCTGTGTCTCCTGAATTGCAGTTCCTGAGACCCCCTTTTTCTTTGGTTTCCTGATCTGCAGTGTTGGTCTATTTCTTGTTCGTTGACAGAATATAGCTGGCAAGTCACCCACTCACTTTTTTTTTTTTTTTTGAGATAGGGTCTTGCTCTCTTGCCCAGGTTGGAGTGCAGTGGTGCAATCATGGCTCACTACAGAATTGACCTCCTAGGCTCAAGCGATCCTCCTGCTTCAGCCTTGTGAGTAGCTGGGACTACAGGTGTGTGTCACCATGCCTGGCTCATTAAAACAAAAAAAAATTTTTTTTTTGAGATGCCGTCTTGCTCTGCCGCCCAGGCTGGAGTGCAGTGGCACGATCTTGGCTCACTGCAAGCTCCGCCTCCCGGGTTCACGCCATTCTCCTGCCTCAGCCTCCCGAGTAGCTGGGACTACAGGTGCCCGCCACCATGCCCGGCTAATTTAAATTTAATTTTTTTTTGTTTTTGTAGCGAGGTGGGGGTTTCACTATGTTGCCCAGGCTGGTCTTGAACTCCTAGGCTCAAGTGATCGTCTTGCCTTGGCTTCCCAAAGTGCTGGGATTACAGGCGTGAGCATTTGTAATGCACCAAGCCAACACAGTTCACTTCTGTTGTCCTCTGTCAGCAGAGACTCAAAGGCCTGGCCAGGCTCAAGGGGAGGGAACACAGCCCCTGCATCTTGATGGGGGAGAGGCAGGGTTAGGAGGGCTTGTGGGATAGGAGATGGCACGGTGGCCATTGTGGGACCCAGGCAGCCTCAGGAGGCATGGGGGATGGCGCTGCTCTCATGGGGAACATCTGAGCCCTGCGGGGGCAGCTCCGTCTCAGCAGTGCGGGTGTGTACCTGGAGAGATGCTTCTCTGCTCACATGGGTTTGTGCCCGTGCCCTGTCTGCACAGTTTTCTGCGTGCTCTGAAGGAGCAGCCATGCATGCGGTTTCTGCTTCCTCTTTCTTGACACACGCTCGCTTGTGGGTGCCAGGACCCCATATGCTTTTGGTTCCCCTCTGTATGAGTGAGCCCAGGTTACCGTAACAGAAGACCTCGGCCTGGGCAGCTTAGACAGCAGACATTTATTTTCTCACAGCTCTGGAGCCTGGAAGTCCGAGGTCAAGGTGCCATCAGTGTCAGTGTTGGTTTCTGATGAAACCTTTCTCCCGGCCTTGCTGCGTCCGCCTCTGGTGTCTCCTCCTCTTCTTGGAAGGCCATGGTCCTGTTGGATTAGGGTCCACCCTTATGATTTTGTAAAGGTCGTAGTTACCTTCTAAAGACCCTATTTCCAAATTGGTCACATTGGGGGTTGCGGCTTGACATAAGGATTTGGGGGAGTCACACCTCAGTCCATAGCACCCTCCTACCTCCCTGGCTGCCCCAGCTCTGCCTCTGCTACCCCCTCCTCTTCCGTCCCGTGAGGGGCCGTGCCCCATCTCATCTATGAAGACTGCCCGAATGCTACTGAGCCTGGCAGGTCCTGCCCCCGGCCCCGCTCCCACTCCCGCGCTCTCTCTGCACTGTCAGCCTCCCACCGCCCTCCATGTCCTCAGAAACACACTTGATGAGGCTGAAAGAACCGTGACTCTCTCGCCCGCCCCACCATCTGCTTTTGCCTCCCATGGGACACCCCACCACTCTGTCAAGCCCGGAGCCAGCCTCTCTCCGTGTTCTTCCCTCCCCTCACGGCCCCCACACCGAGGAGCCAGGCACTGCTTCCTAAATCTCCTTTCCTCCACTGCTCACCACCTCCCCTGCCGCCACCATATCCAGGGGCCAAAATGGTTCTGTCTGCTCTCCCTCCCTCCGCTGGGGCCTGAGGGCAGTCTGCTCCCATGGGAGCCTGCGGGATGCTGGCAAGCCACAGATGCAATCCTGTCCATGGCTCCTGCCTCACTGCAGTTACAAACATGCCTCCCTTTTTCTGCTGTTGGAATGAAGTTCAGAACCACGGCCCTGAGGCTCCATCCCGTCTGGTCCTGCTGCCTCCAGCCGCGTCTCAGACCCCTCTCTGCACCCGTCCGCGTCTAGCCGCACTGATGTCAGTGCCAGGCGTGTGCCTCTGCCCTCCTTCCCCAGGGCCTTTGCACGTGTAGCTCCCGCTGCCTGAGTGCTCTTCCGTGGCTCTGGCTCAATCTGACATTCTATTTTTTTCCTTGAAGAGTTAAGTGGAAGTTATATGCTCTATTTCTATTTTAAAATAGTCACTCTTAGAATTTTAACAAGTATATTTAGAATACAAAGATAGCCAGCATTTCCATCCTCCTCCTGACAGATCACACCCCTCTTGGCTCACAGATCATTATGACTGCCCAATACTCAGGTCTATCTTGCCTTTATTACCCTTCGCTTTCAACAGGGCTTTGTTGCACACAGCCAGCACCCACTGAGGTTTGCACATGTTTGCACCCCACTCTTTCTGGCAGCCCAGGCATCCCCTTTTTCTGAGCTGTATCTGTGGAGGTTCCTTTGCTGAGGAACTGGGTGGTGGTGTAGTCAGTTTGCTCATCCAATGCTTTTCCCATACCCGTAAGTGGGAGTGGAGCGGGGTGTGTGGGTCCGGCTGCTGCCTCTGCCTCTGCCTCTGCCTCTGCCTCTGCCTCTGCCTCAGCACTTTGGAGACGTTCATCTGCTTCTGTTCTTGCCATTTGTGGGGTCTGCCTCTAGCAAGTTCTCCTTCAGCATTCTGAGTGTACCAAGGGAGATCTAGGGATGGGCTGCTTTTATTCTTCCTGCTTGAGAGTGCTGCACTCTTGAGGCTGAAGTTTCCATATTTTATCAGTTCTGGAAAATTCTCAGCCATATTGTCAGGGAGGTAGTGGGCTCTCCCGTTTTATCTATTTCCACCTCTTGGAATTCCTTCCTTCCTTCCTTCCTTCCTTCCTTCCTTCCTTCCTTCCTTCCTTCCTTCCTTCCTTCCTTCCTTCCTTCCTTTT
>NW_016823852.1:208410-212922 GCF_001698545.2 Rhinopithecus bieti
CCTTCCCTCCCCCTTTCTCTCCTCTTCTCCTCTCCTCTTCCCTTCCCTTCTCTCTTCTTTTCTTTTTGAGACAGAGTCTCACTCTGTCGCCCAGGCTGGAGTGCAGTGGCACGATCTTGGCTCACTGCAAGCTCCGCCTCCCGGGTTCACACCATTCTCCTGCCTCAGCCTCCTGAGTAGCTGGGACTACAGGTGTCCACCACCTCGCCCGGCTAATTTTTTGTATTTTTAGTAGAGACAGGGTTTCACTGTGATAGCCAGGATGATCTCGATCTCCTGACCTTGTGATCCGCCTGCCTCGGCCTCCCAAAGTGCTGGGATTACAGGCGTGAGCCACCACACCCGGCTTCTTTTCTTTTCTTCTCTTCTTTCCTTTTCTCTCTCCTCTCCTCTCCTGTTCTGTCCTGTCCTGTCCTCTCCTCTCCTCTCCTCTCCTCTCTTTTCTTTTCTTTCTTCAGAGTCTTGCTCTCTTGCCCAGGCTGGAGTGCAGTGGCATGATCTTGGCTAACTGCAACCTCCACCTCCTGGGTTCTCCAGGATTCTCCTGCCTCAGCCTCCCGAGTAGCTGGGACTACAGGCACCTGTCATCATGCCTGGCTAATTTTTGTATTTTTAGTAGAGACAGGTTTTCACCATGTTGGCCAGGCTGGTCTCGAACTCCTGTCCTCAAGTGATCTACCTGCCGTGGCTTCCCAGAGTGCTGGGATTACAGGCATGAGCCACTGTGCCCAGCCCCTCTGGAATTTCGATCAGAAGTACGGAAAACCTTCTTATCCATCTCTCCTATGTCTTAACCTCTTCTGAATCCCCTTAACAGCTCCTTATCTATCTGTGCCAATCAGGGGTGAGCACAGTCTTCCCTACTGATTCCTCACTTCCCTCTTCATCTGCATCAAATCTGCTGCCAGACCAACTGACGGAGGGTTTGTTCCCACACCATCTTCCCATGGTTAAATGTACAGTTCAAGCTCAGTGGCCGTAAGTACATTCACGTTGTTGTGCAACTGATCTCCAGAACTTTTTCACCTTCCCAAACGGAAACTCTGAAACAGCAAGCACACACTCCGCCCGCCCTCCTGCCCAGCCAGGCGCCCTGCGTCCTGTTTCCTTCTCTGTGGTTTGGCTGCTCTCTTAGTCTGACAGCTTATTCCCTTTTGTGTCTGCTTCTTTCACTCAGCATAATGTCTTCAAGGCTGACCCGTGTGGCAGCTGTGTCGGGACCTCTTGTTTTTTTTTTTTTTTTTTTTTTTTGAGGCTGGATAATATTCCCTTTGATGGATACGCCGCTTTTTTCTTTTTGAGACAGGGTCTCGCTCTGGTGCCCAGGATGGAGTGCAGTGGCACCATTATGGCTCACTGCAGCCTCGACCTCCCTGGGCTCAAGCAATCCTCCCACTTCAGCCTCCTGAGTAGCTGGGACTACAGGTGCACACCACCACGTTTAGCTAATTTTTGTATATTTTGTATTGACGAATTTTCACCTGTTGGCCAGGTTGGTCTTGAACTCCTAAGTTCAAGCGGTCCACCCACCTTGGCCTTCCATGTGCTGGGATTACAAGCGTGAGCCACCTCTCCCGGCCTGGATACACCACGTTCATCCATCCGTGAGCACCTGGGCTGCTTCCACCCTTGGGTGTTGGTGAGTGATGCTGCTGTGGACACGGGTGTGCAGATATCTGTTCAAGTCCTTGCACTCAGTTCTTGGGAGAATACCTAGAAGTGAAATGGCCGGACGATGTGGCAATTCTATTTTAAGTTTTTGAAATACTGTTTGAAATATCGCCATTCTGGTCTCCATAGTGGCTGGACCAGTTTACCCTCCCTACCCTAAACACCCTCCGTGCTCTGCTGATTCATCCCTGCCTCCCCACTAACCCTGCCAACCACGGGTCCTTTTCCTATCTCTGTAATTTCCCCTTCTCTGGGATGTCCTAGAGTTGGAATCATATAGTATGTGGCCTCTTCCAACTGACTTCTTTCACTCAGGAATATGCATTTAGGGTTCTTCCATGGATTTCCATGACTTCACAGCCGTCTTTGAAGTTTATCAACTTTATATATACACGCTGCCCCGCTTTGTCCCCAGGTTCTGTGAGTTTCAAAGAGGTAGCTTAAGGAGTCAACTGGGTTGGCCTGCAAGTTTTCTTTTTCTGTTTGGAAAAGCAACAGTGCATACCACCAGCTCGGGATTCCTGGCTCAATATCACCAGCTCGGGATTCCTGGCCCACAGGCCTTGAGCATGAGACGACTGTGGTTCTGAGGCTAAATATCATAACCTCTCGATTTGGAGAAGGATGCGGGAGAAGTGATCACGGCCTTGGCTCTCCCCAACCTTCTTGTAAAACACGAGCCACTGAGATTGCACAACCAGAGACACAGAGGACACAGTCCACAGTAAAGCCTGGTGGCAACATGTTCCCCTGGAACACAAAATAAAAGTGGGAAGGAAGAGACCACCAACCTGGTGGTTGGCAAGGAGGAGGAAGTTGAAAGCAGTGGTGGGCATCGGTGGGCTTGGGGCCCCATGGACCTCCTCAGGGGCTCCCTGAACCAATGTGGGGAGCAGTCATGGTGGGAGGGGGTGGACACACACTTGGTGGGGAGTCAGGACCACCCAGTTGGAAACGTTCACAACCGCCAGCCCAAGCCTCCTGAAGGGAGAGTGCTGGGACACAGTGACCCGGAGAAAGGTGCCCAGGCTGAGCTGGGAGGGGGCGGGCGGGAGCACCCAGAGCCACACACAAGAGCGCTGTAGAGTCACTGCTGCACCGCGTGGCGCCAGGTCTCCAGGCCCAGCTGGAAGATGCACCTGCTGGGAGCAAGCCCTGCAGGAGGGGAGCAGGGGGGGCAACCCCGGGCAGCGGGAGCCACAGGGAGATGACCCTGCGCGCACCAGCAGCTTGGTGCCTTTCACCCCACGGCCAGCCACTCCGATGCGTAAACAACAGCCAATTATTTCATGGTTTCTGGAGCTGGCATTTAGGAGGGGCTCATTTGGGAAGCTTGGGTGCGGGGTGTCGCACGTGGTCAGATGCTTGTGGGGATGGCTGTCATCTGAAGGCCTGGCTGTGCTTAAGCACCCATCCAGGTGCCCCGTGTCAGAGGGAGCCCAGGCCCGGACGTGCCCAGTGTGTCTGGTGCCTTTTGGCTGGGTCATGGGTCTGCTCCTGTACCTGGTGCTGGTCCCTGGGCCCCTCCTGTGGCCACCCCTCAATGATAAGACACTGCCCCGCTTTGTCCCCAGGTTCTGTGAGTTTCGAAGAGGGGTTCAGAACATCCCCTCCACCCTGTGATGGGATGCTGACTGCGGAGCACGGACCGTGTGCTGCCACCACGTGGACTCTGCAAAGACAGACCGGCTTAGCCTTCCCATCTAGAGCTGTCAACACCTCTGCTCTATGGAGGGGGAAATGGAGGCCCAGGGAGGTGAGGTGGCTCCAGGAGGAGCTAGGCTGTGATGGCCGGGGCCAGGGAGGTGAGGCAGCTCCAGGAGGAGCTAGGCTGTGATGGATGGGGCCAGGGAGGTGAGGGCTGTGGGGACCCAGCTCTGTACCCCAGCCTCGCTGCACCCCATGGAGGCCAGCCTGAGGGCCCTCTAGACCAGGGAATCCTGTCCTGCTCTGAGCGGCCCACAGGCCTGATGGCTTCATGGGTGGCGGAGGCCTCTGGTACAGACCCGCGTCCACACCCTCCTCTTTCTGGACTTCCTGAGACCCCCGTCCATGCCCTCCTCTTTCTGGACTTCCTGGCTGAGGCCTTACATGTCAAGGGTGGGTAGGGTGGGGCTAGGTGTGCCCCATTGTGCCCGGCAGATGCTGGGGGTGGGCTGGTGCTGGCAGGTGGGCTGGGGTCGCCCTTGGCTCCACCTTTCCAGTGTGGAGTTTGTGCAGCTTCTGCCTGGCCCAGTCCGGCTGTGACTGGCCTCAAGTGTGGGCTGTGAAACCCCAGGCCCACCCTCCCACTCCCAGCCATTCCTTGAGGGGGCCCAGGTCCCCCTGCACTGGAGTGGGAGGCAGATGCCTGCAGCGTTCGGAAAAGATGGCAGGTGTCCACGACACCCCAGCCACATCCGGGACCTTCTGGACAGGCTCCTGTGGGGGTGGGGGTCCTAATTACAGGGATCCTGAAAACTAGGCCAAGACTTCGAGGCATTTTGATGCTACTAGTCCCCAGACCCAGCGGCTCTGCCCCAGGGTGGGCCCCAGCCCGCCAGAGGAGCCCCGAGGCTGGGAGATGGGGAGACTGAGGCAGGGTGGGCAAGCACTGGGTAGTGCGGGGGCAACCAAACCAGGACCCACGCAGGAGGCTCGAAGCTCCCTGGGCCCCTCTGCCCCTGCACCTCCTCTCCCACTCCGCCTCCTCTCCCACTCCGCCCCGTCTCCTCCTGCGCCCCCTCTCCCCCTGCGCCCCCTCTCCCGCGCCGCCTCCTCTCCCACTCCGCCCCGTCTCCTCCTGCCCCTCCTCTCCGGCTGCGCCCCTCTCGGCCAGCCAGGGGGCGCCCAGTTTCAGTG
>NW_016823852.1:213046-249587 GCF_001698545.2 Rhinopithecus bieti
CGCCCCTCTCCCCTGCGCCCCTCTCCCGCGCCGCCTCCTCTCCCACTCCGCCCCGTCTCCTCCTGCCCCTCCTCTCCGGCTGCGCCCCTCTCGGCCAGCCAGGGGGCGCCCAGTTTCAGTGTCCGTTTGGGGCGCGCCCTCTGGCGGTCAGCGGTGGCATTGCCTTCCTTTGTCGGGGTTGACGACGCGGGAGGAGGAGGGCCAGGGAGAGGGAAGCGGGGATGGAAGGAGGGTGTGGGGAGTGGAGGGTCCCCAGTCAGGCGGGGGCTGCAAGGGCGAGAACGCCCAGGAGGACGTTCCAGGGCGGGGCGGGCTCACGCGGCTCCAGGGCAGCAAATGTCCAGACCCTCGACTTCCTCGGCCCCTCGGCCTCCCCGTTCGGAGCATGGACTTGCCCGGACGCCCAGAGAGCCGCTCTCCATCCTGGGGCTGGTGGCGTCGCAGCCCCCGACCGACCGCAGCAGCGATTCCCGGTGGCACGTCTCAGATTTGCGGAACTGCTGCCCCAATCCTACTTTGTCCCGTAGACTTGTTCGTGTGAACAAAGTTGCTCAGTGCTAGCCCCTAAAACCCATAAAGCAGGAGGACATTCCATGCGGAATAGTGCCTTTTAAACAAGTCATCGTCACCCATGGAAACAGGGGCTACAAGGAAAAAAGCCCCGTCCCCTTCATCAGGAGATGCATCCCCAGTGAAAACTTCCTTTTCTGTGTAACAATTTTAATCGAAATGTATAATATAGATTATTTATATCCAAATCAGTGGTTTTGAGAAACTCTGAGCTAATAATGGAAAAATAATAAATCTAGCAGAAACAAAGATAAGAGACTGATGAAGTAAAGAATGAAAAGTGGCATTTCAACTTATACACATATTTCCATTACAGAAAAGCACAGTGAGGCCAGTGGAGGACTTCGAGCAGAAGATATGTCATGTTGGCATAAAATTCTGTGGGCAAAGTGGTGTGAAAATACGAGGCAAAGGAGAAAACATTTAAGCCTGTTAAAAAAAGTATCTTAAAAATTGTTGATGATTAAATGACCATTATATTTAGATTTCGTTGGATTCATTTAAAAGACTGGCCAGCCTGGCCAACATGGTGAAATCCCGTCTCTACTAAAAATAACAAAAAATAGCTGAGTGTGGTGGTGCGTGCCTGTAATCCCAGCTACTCGGGAGGCTGAGGCAGGAGAATAGCTTGAACCTGGGAAGTGGAGGTTGCAGTGAGCCGAGATCATGCCATTGCACTCCCGCCTGGGCCACAGAGCGAGATTCCATCTCAAGAAAGAAAAAGAAAGATAGAGAGAAAGAGAGAGAGAGAGGAGAGAGAGAGAGAGAGCGAGAGAGCGAGAGATGGGGGGAGGGAAGGCGGTAGGACTGGTCCAACCATTGCTTAATGAATGTCAATATGAATTAGCCATCCGATCCATGCCGCAATATGGATGACTTTATAAACATGATGCTGAGCAAGAGAGAGACCTTCCACAGAGCAGGAACTGCTGTGTAATTCCTTTTATGTGATGTTCTAGAACAGGCAAGAAATTGTACTGGGGGTGTCTTTTGGGGTAGGGTGGGGGTAGGGCTTTGCTGGGAAAGGGCGTGAGGGAACATTCTGGATTGGTGGCGATGTTCTTCCTCTTGATAGGTGTATGCGTTTGTTAGAAGTCATCTAGGCAACCACAAATCTGCTCTTTTTTTTTTTTTTGAGATGGAGTCTTGCTGTGTCACCCAGGCTGGAGTGCAGTGGTGCGATCTTGGCTCACTCCAACCTCCACCTCCCAGGTTCAAGCAATTCTCCTTCCTCAGCCGCCAAGTAGCTGAGATTACAGGCATACACCCCCACACCCAACTAATTTTTGTATTTTTGGTAGATATTGGGTTTCACTACGTTGGCCAGGATGGTCCTGACTTCAGGGGATCCGCCGCCTTGGCCTCCCAAAATGCTGGGATTACAGGCATGAGTCACCGCGCCTGGCCTTTATTTTCTGTCTCTATGGATTTCTGGCTTCTGGACTCTCATGTGAATGGAGTCATGTAGTGGGTGGCCCTTTATGTCCACCTCTTTTCCCTCAGCTTAATGTTTTCAAAGTTCATCTACATTGTAGCATGTATCAGTCATTCATTCCCTTTATAGCCAAATAATATTTACTACATGTAAATATTTTCTTTTTACTTTAAAGAAAAAAGGAGGCCAGGCATGGTGACTCACACCTGTAATCCCACTTTGGGAGGCCAAGGTGGACAGATCACTTGAGGTCAGGAGTTCAAGACCAGCCTGGCACCATAGCAAAACTCCATCTCTACTAAAAAAAATAAAATAAAATAAATTTAGCCAGGCGTGATTGCGGGTGCCTGTAGTCCCAGCTACTTGGGAGGCTGAGGCAGGAGAATTGCTTGAACCCAGGAGGCGGAGGTTGCAGTGAGCTGAGATTGTGCCACTGCACTCCAGCCTGGGCGACAGAGTGAGACTCCCTGTCAAAGAAAAAAAAAAATAAAAGGGGGCCAGGTGCTGTGGCTCACGCCTGTAATCCCAGCCCTTTGGGAGGCTGTGCTGTGGCTCACGCCTGTAATCCCAGCCCTTTGGGAGGCTGAAGCAGGAGGATCACTTGAGCCCAAGAGTTCAAGACCAGCCTGGGCAACACAGGGAGACACCATCTCTAAAAAAAAATAAAAAAAATTAGCTGAGTTGTGGTGGTGCATGCCTGTAGTCTCAGCTACTTGGGAGGCTGAGGTGGGAGGATCGCTTGAGCCTGAGGGTCGAGGCTGCAGTGGCCCACGATTGCACCACACTGCCCTCCATCCAGCCTGGGTGACAGGGTGAGACCCTGTCTCAAAAAAAGAAAAAAAAAAAAAGGAAAAAGGAAAAGTGAATCATAAACAAATATTGAACTTTAGTTCCCTGTGTGGAAAGTCCAAGTTCCTCTACAAAGTTTCCCTTCTTGTTAAAGAATAAATCATAAGTGTTAAGAAAACAGTTTATTTTAAAGACTAACTTCCTTCAAGCCTCCTTGCTTTGTGCTAATAACTCTTCGTTAAGCCCTATCCTGTGGAGCTGTTAAACATGCTCGCAGGCACGTAATACATTCTACGTCTTTGTGCTTTAACCAAAATATCTGTACTGGACGTGCTCGCAGGCGTATCCCAGCTTGCAGCCTATGCCTCTTCCCTATCTGGCACAAGCAACTTCCTCTTTCCCTTTGTCTTCCCATTACTTTCACCTATTTAGAAAAGTTTTAAACTGTTCGCCAATAGGCTTTTAGTTTAGATTGTGAGGTCTGGCTCCAGCCAATGGAGACAGGACACAGTAGCAGGGACAAATTGCGTACGGGATAAAAATTGCTTCCCTCCTTTGTTCAGATGTGCTGTCGCCATTGTTCCGTCTGCAATGAGCACCCTTTCTGCAAAAAGTAGAAATGGCCTTACTGAGATAATTAAATTTATGTTAGAGTGCTATTTCTTTGCAGCACCGGGGAGCAAGCATTCTATTTCTAAATAAACATTTTTACATATAACACCCTATAATCTGCCTGCTGAAGAGCTCAGAGGGAGTGGACTGCAATTTACCTTAAAATGTATTAAGGGCCGGTCACAGTGACTGACGACTGTAATCCCAGCACTCTGGGAGGCCGAGATGGGTGGACCACCTGAGGGCAGGAGTTCAAGACCAGCCTGGCCAACATGGGGAAACCCTGTCTCCACTAAAAATAAAAAAAAAATAGCTGGGCATGGCAGCAGGCGCCTGTAATCCCAGCTACTACGGAGGTTGAGATGTGAGAATTGCTTGAACTCAGGAAGCAGAGGTTCCAGTGAACTGAGATTATACCTCTGCACTCCAGCCTGGGTGACAGAGCGAGTCTCAAAAAAAAAAAAAAAAAAAAAAAAAAAAAAAAAAAAAAAAAAAAAGAAAGAAAAACAAAAAATGTTAGGAGGCCAGGCACAGTGGCTCACGCCTGTAATCCCAGCACTTTGGGAGGCTGAGGTAGGCAGATCACTTGAGCTCAGGAGTTTGAGACCAGCCTGGACAACATGGCAAAACCCCGTCTTTACAAAAAATACAAAAATTAGCTGTTGTGTTGGTGTTAGCACCTGTAAACACAAGCTCACCTACTTGGGAGGCTAGTGGGGGGGGGCGATCACTTGAGCCCAAGAGTGAGCTGAGATCACGCCACTGTGCTCCAGCCTGGGTGACAGAGTGAGACCCTGTCTCAAGAAATAAAACAAAATAAAAATAAATTAAAATGAAACGTATTTAAAAAATAAGATGGCCGAGGGACGCATAGCTGGTGGGGAGAGGGAGCAACCAGGGCAGAGCTCGAACCACGTACGTGTTGATGGGAGACTCTAGAAGGAGGTAGACGGTGTCTGCTGTACAATTCTTTCAACTTAGCTGTGTGTTTACAAAGGTTCAGAATCAAATGATAGGGAAGGTGTTTGAAGAGTCCTGCGGAAGAAGCCTTGGGTTTCGGAGCTGGCGTGGTGATCCCTCTGCCTGGTCCAAGCTGGCTGCCCCTGCGATGTCCCTGACCGTGAGAAGTTGCTGGCTGAGTTCCTGGAGGCCCTGCATGTGAGTGAGCAGTGAAGAGTCTGAACACCTGCACTCTGGAGGCCTGGAGTTGACTCCTGGTGTGTGAAGCCTGTTTCTGTTCCGGTTGGGAAGTAACATGTGTTCCCTGTTTGCAAGGAACAATACAATACGGCCCCTCAACACAATAACAAGCGGCGTCACTGCAGCATGGGGGAGACAGAGAGGGAGGGATCAGGGTGTGGACCAGGCTCCCCTAAATTTCTTCTGAGTCGTATTTTCTTTCTTCTTCTAGTTTCTTAAATGAAAGCATACTTTCATTCTTTCTTACCTTCTGTTAGAATTACTTAAGGCTAGGCCGGGCGCGGTGGCTCACGCCTGTCATCCCAGCACTTTGAGAGGCTGAGGCGGGCGGATCATGAGGTCAGGAGATTGAGACCATCCTGGCTAACATGGGGAAATCCCGCCTCTACTAAAAATACAAAAAAAATTAGCCGAGCATGGTGGTGGCAGGTGCCTGTAGTCCCAGCTACTCCGGAGGCTGAGGCAGAATGGCGTGAATTCGGGAGGTGGAGCTTGCAGTGAACCGAGATCGCACCACTGCACTCCAGCCTGGGCGACAGAGCGTGACTCAGTCTCAAAAAAAAAAAAAAGAAAAAAATTACTTAAGGCTATACGTTGTCCTCTGAGAGCCATTTCCGCTGCACCCTGTTTTTGCTATGTAGTGCTCTTGTTATCAAATTATCCTTTGAGAGCCATTTCCGCTGCACCCGTTTTTGCTATGTAGTGCTCTTGTTATCAAATTAGTTGAGCCTCCAATTGGATGTTTCATTTCCTCTAACTCGGAGTCATTCAGAAGAGTGTGTGCCGCATCTTCCACTAGTGTTGGCAGCGAACATCCACTGAGTGCTGTCTGCGTGTGTCACGCTCTGTGTGCTGTGGATATTAACTGTTTCACCGCCTTTAACTTGCAGAACACAGAGACGTGTAGGTAACAGCCTGGTCCTCATTCCGCCGACGAGGAAGCAGAGTCATCTAGCCTGTAGGTAGAAAACGTGTCAGACATAGTCTCTATCCCACGTCTAAGCTGACAAGAGGTGAGGACTCTAAAGAAGATGCTCTGTTCTTAGTTCCCCGTTTTATTGCACGGTGATCAAAATTTCACAATTTCCCCTTTAGGGATCTACTGGGATTTCCTTGAGGTTCTTGAACATGCTCTTTTTTTCACTTGTTTGTTATTTGAAAGGAAGGCACTTTCTTTCTTTGTTGAGTGCAAAGTCTTGTAGATCTAGTAATTTATGGTGGTTAATTGTTCTATTCATATTCTTTTTTCCTGTACTCATTCTTTGATCTGACAATTACCCAGCGAGGTGTGTTGAAGTCTCCCGCTGTGACTGTGGTTTAGGAAGATTCTCCCCGTGTTTCTAGCAGCTTTTCTCTATATGTTTTGGAGCAAAAGGTTAATAACTGTGATGTGGTCTCAGTGGATGTGTCAGTCTGGCCCTGTGGGGGCCCCCGTCAAGGTCCCGGCCAAGCCTAGCATCTAATTTTCTAAGTTTAATTTCCTCCAAGATTGTGTGGGATTTTGCTCCTTGAGGGTATTAGAAAACAAAAGCCACCATCCCAGCCTCTTAAATGCCAGTAAAATGAACCCTGAAGACCAGGAAGCAATAGAGCACCGTGATGCCCGCCTGTGTCACGCTCGAGCCGGGCATTCTCTAGCTCCAAGATTTGCTGTCCTCTGGGAACTGCTTGGCTGGTAGGGAGAGAAGGGCACAAGTCTCATGAAATAATCAAGGTGGACTTCTAGGGCTCGGTTCCTAATCCGTGTGCTGAGACTTTTGAGTCGACGGCTCCAATGCTGACTGCTGACAAGTCCAGGTTGCAGGTGCCCAATTGCATGGCGTGGCTGTGGGGGCAGCCCGGGGAGAGGTCTGCTTTCATCTGGGCCTTGGGGAGCCTCATACACTGGGCAGTATTTGCCATCTGAGCAAAGCAGATTGCCCTCCCCAGTGTGGGCGCCACATCCAGTCGACTGAAGACCCAAATAGAACAAAGAGACTGCGTAAGAGTGCGCTTTTCTGGCTTGACTGAGCCGGGACATGGGTCTTCTCCTGGCCTTGGATTCCAGCTGACACCACTGGCCCCCCTGTCTCCTGCAGGCTGACTGCAGATCTGGGGGCTTCTCAGTGCCGTCATCACATGAGCCAATCCTTGCGATCAAGCTCTGTCACACGCATACGAAGATAGGTGTCCGCACATCTGGTTGGCTCTGTTTCTCTGGAGAACGCTGGTACACATTCTGGACCACTGGTCTCTCCCACATTAACTTCATATTCTGAGATGCCTGGACTGGCTTTCCTGCAGGCACAGGGGGAATGAACGAGTGTTGGCGTCAGCTCAGGCAGACGTGTGCATGTAGCATTTGCACATGTGCAATTAGAAGGATGGCAGAGGGTTTCTCTCCTTGGAGGCCAATGTCTGGGTGAAACACACCTCCCTGGGCTTGCCAATAGGGTGAATTGCACTTTCGACCTACATAGAATATTCTCTTATTCCATTTAATACTTTTGCCCTGAAATTTACTTTCAAGGCAAAGTGGGATGGTAATATTCCCACGATTCCACCTCCTTCTCTTTCTTTTCGAGCTCCCCGGTAGAGCCCCCTGGGTTGGGGCCCTGGCTGTCTCCTCAGGTCTGTGATCCCTCCAGAGCACGAGGAGCTGGTGAAGGGGAAGGGATGGGGCCTGACTCTCTAGGGAGGCCATAGAGGGGAATATGTTCTGGGCCGTGTCACCCTGACAGCATCAGGACGCCGGTCCCACCCACATTTTTGTTTGTCACCCTTCCCTGTCCTGGGGAGGGGCAACTGCACCCAGAGCAACCTGACACAAGACCCTTCCCTGACTCTCCAGGCCAGCTTGTCAGAGTGAGAGGCTGGGGGGCAGGTGGGTAGCGGGTCGGGGAGGGGCATGGGGCCTTTCCACCTCTCTGCACAAAGCAAGATCCCAGAAGGGGGCTCTGGGGTGGGCTTCTGGACGGACGGCCTCCTGTGATCCCTTTAGGCTTTTCTTTTTCTTTTCTTTTTTTTTTTGAGATGGAATTTCACTCTTGTCTCCCAGGCTGCAGTGCAATGGCGTTATCTCGGCTCACTGCAACCCCAGCCTCCTGGGTTCAAGTGATTCTCCTGCCTGAGCCTCCTGAGTAGCTGGGATTACAGGCGTGCACCACCATGCCGAGCTAATTTTTTTGTATTTTTAGTAGAGATGGGGTTTCACTATGTTGGCCAGGCTGGTCTTGAACTCCTGAACTTGTGATCCGCCCGCCTTGGCCTCCCAAAGTGCTGGAATTACAGGCGTGAGCCACTGCACCCAGCCCCCTTTACACTTTTCAACAAACAGCCGAGGACTTTCTCCAAAGTAGAGAAATTCCCTTCTAGTTCATAACACGATTCCCCTTAAGCCTGCGGAAGCACTGGCGGTCGATGACCAGAACTGGGTTTGAAGGAGTGAACGCTGTGGGGAGGAAGCTGAGCCCGTGGGTCCCCTGTGGTAGGTGTAACTGCCTGGGGCCATGGTGACTGCCCAGGGGCGGCAGTGGATGGCGTCCTCCACGCAGCCCAGTCCTGCCTCTGCCACCTGTTCCAGCACCCAAGTGCCTGAGCCCTTCTGGGGTCGGGTCCAGGTGCTTCCATGTGCCCCTTTGTGGGGCTGTCACTACCTGGCAACTCTCCTCCTCTGGGACCACCGTGGGCTGCCCAACCCCAGGCCAGGCGGTAGCTCCACTGACTTGACCAGGTTGGGTGGGGGGAAGGGTGCCATTCCCCTTGGGGCCTCTGGTCTCTGGGCTCTGAGCATGGCCGTCTCTGGCTCGGGGGCTGCCCTGTGTGTGGGTGACCAGCACAGCCCCCAGGCCTCCCTGCTCCCGTGGTCTTGGTCCCAGAGAGTGCTCAGAGCTGGTCAGCAAAGGCCCCGAGAACAACCTCCTCCCCCCAGCCCCAGGCAAGCTGTCCCCTCCCACCACCGAGAGGGCTGCCAGTTCCACCTTGGGGGAAATGTCTCCACAAGGCCCTTCTGTGGGCCCGGGGCATTCCGTCCTTGAGGGATCCCTAGTGGAGCCCCGTGCTGAGACTTTCTGGGAGGAAGGAAGTGGAGCTTCAGCTGTGGAACCCGCAGCGGTGGCTGACACAGGGGCGCAGCCACAGGCAGTCAGGTTCAGCACCCAGCAGCCCTGGGCTGAGCATGGACCCTTCCCCTGGGTCCAGGAGAGAGGGGATCCCAGGGCCAGTGCAGACGGTGGGGACTCTGCTCAGACTCTGCTGGACAAAGACCAGGCCGCGTGAATTGGGGGCTTGTGAGACTCACCAGGCCCGGGCAGGCTGCAGAGCCACCTTCACTCCTCACTCAACCCGTGGGGCCTTGACTCATTCATTCACCTGATGGGGCCTTCACTCCTTCATTCACCCCATGGGGTCTTCACTCTTTCATTCGCCCCATGGGGTCTTCACTCTTTCATTCACCCTGTAGGGCCTTCACTCATTCATTCACCTGATGGGGCCTTCACTCCTTCATTCACCCTGTGGGGCCTTCACTCCTTCATTCACCCTGTGGGGCCTTCATGCCCTCACCCCTCTGTGAGGGGAAGCAGAGGGGTACTTGCAGGTGAGACCGGAGAGGGCCACCGGAAAGGTCCTTATGGCCAAGAGGAGGGTTTGGCTACTCTGAGTGCTGTGGTGAGTTCTCCGCGGTGTCCCAGCTGTGGTCACAGCTGTGGGATGCCAGGGAGGGGTGGCGGGAGTGGGTGGGCTGGGTGTGGAGGGGGCAGGCTGGAGAGAGGCAGGGGCTTAAGGATGGAGTGAGAGCGGCCCAGCCCCAGCACAGTCCTGGTCCCCTTTGCCCTAACTGTCCTCTCCCTGTCTCCCCAGCCTGCCTTCTCAGGGGATGCCTGGGCTGGGGTGGGTGGGGGCAGTGGGGATGGTGAGGGCTGGGAAG
Source organism: Rhinopithecus bieti (assembly GCF_001698545.2). NCBI lineage: Eukaryota > Metazoa > Chordata > Mammalia > Primates > Cercopithecidae > Rhinopithecus > Rhinopithecus bieti. The sequence continues at coordinate 222,559 of NW_016823852.1, forward strand.
ATGGGGATCTGGCCTCCTCACTCACTGGGGTCTTTCCAGCCTCAGGTCCTTCACCTCCATGACCCTCACAGGTCTGTGCCCCCATCACCCTCTGCTCTTGCCCCTGGCCCAGGCCCTTGTCTGTCTGGCCAGGCTGGGTGGGATGAGGGTGGTGCTGAGTGAGTGCAGGGGGCATCTTGAAATCCCTGGGGACAGCTGGCCTCTCAGGACCCCCCGCTCCTGCCTCTGTGTGGGTGCTCTGCTGGGGCCAACTCAGGAGCCAATGGAGGCTGTTTCCCCTGCCTCTCCTCCTCCTGGCTTTGGTGGGGCTCCAGGGGAGGAGGAACAGATGGAGGGGTGGGGTGGGCAGAGGGTCCTGCCCCTCGGAGGGTGGAGCAGGCACCGGGGGATGGGTCTTGAACTTCCCATGGAGATTCATGGAGGGTCCTGTTAAGTCCACAAGGCCATCCATGCTAGGGATGGGGGCCGTGCGCACGAGGGATGGGGGGCCATGTGCATTAGGGATGGGGGCCATCCTCACTAGGGATGAGGAGGGTGGGCAGGGCACAGGACTGGGTCTTTGAGACCCCGCGCGTGGTGGGCATCACTAGAGGGGGTTGGCATCCCATGGATGGGAGGGGCTGTGCTGCCCCTAGGCACACATGCCCAGTGGTGTTTAGGAGCCAAGAGGAGGTAGGGTCAGGGCTTTGGGCTGCCCAATATGCAGTGGGCCTGGGCAGCAGAGGTCCTGGGCTCCACCCCCCAATCCCTGCAAGGTTCTGGGGGCAGCTGCAGTGAAGGGGGCCTGACGAGTGTAGGGGAGGGAAGCCCAGGCAGCAGGGCTCTCCCTCTGTGTGGACAGGGATGTTCTCAGGTTAGGAAGCGAGTGCACTGTTGGGAGCGTGCAAACCCAGGCCGAGGGTGGGGCTCGGTCCCAGTGCCACACGCTGGGTCTGTGCATCCCCAGACTGTGACCTGGGTAATCACTGATACTGGGCTTGGCTCCCTGGATCCTCCCACGGGGCAGCACTGCTGAGGTCCTGCACACACAGGCCACACGAGGGCGCCGGAGCTCCACCCGCGGCCCGGCCAGGCGGCAGTGTGGACAGGAGCCCTTGGTGGAGTCCAATAAGAGAACTGGGTCCCCTTGGAGCAGCCCACCTGCAGCGGGCTGGGTGGGGTCACTGGGTCTCCGACCCCTGCCAGGTCAGGAGAGAGGACTGTGGCTGCCCCAGGGGATGGGTGCTGCTCCCTGTGGGCAGACCGGGTGGGCTTCCTGGCAGAGGTGGCATCAGTGGCAGGAGACCGGTGGGGCTGAAGGTAAGGCTGGAATACAGGTTCCCTGGTCGGTGAGTGTGTGTCTGTGCCAATGGAAGATGAGTGTCCTTGTGGTCAGAGTTCCACACCCACAGAAAGCCGATCCATCCACCCTGTAGTGGAACACCCTGTAGGGGAACCCTCAGCCCCCGAGGCCAGGGATTCAAAGCACCTTCGTGGAAGGAGCCCCAGGAGGAAGGACCCACCCCCGTTCCCGGGGCTGGCGTTGAGAAACACGGTGAATAATGGATGCTACACACACAGAGGGATTAGCACAGGGCACGGGAAGGGGAGGCCCATTCCTTGTTAATATTTATTAAACCCACAGCCCCATCACTCCAGAGCCTCATCCATATTAATTCCCAATTAAACATTTATATGAAGGAGATTGCTTCTCCTCCCCCTCAAAGAACCTGTTTGAAGCTGGGACGGCGGGCGGCAGTCAAGGAAGTGGGGTCTCCAGGGGGGCCTGGGAGTGGGGGCTGGAAGAATCCCTGGACTTGCCCCTGAGGCCCCCGGCTGCATCCTGTGGTCCCAGCTACAGCCTGGCCTGAAGCTGCTCTCCATGCCCAAGTCCCACAGAAGGCCCTCCACTGACCAGTTCCAGCACCTCCAAGTCCCACAGAAGGCCCTCCACTGACCAGTTCCAGCACCTCCAAGTCCCACAGAAGGCCCTCCACTGACCAGTTCCAGCACCTCCAAAGTCCCCGAGGTCAAGGCTCTGTCTCCAGCTGCAAAGTCAATGCCTGAACTCTGTCGGCCATGCACACCTCGGTAAGATTGAGTGGGCACGGGGTGGCTGAGTGCTGGCAGGAGGGGTCCAGAGTGCCAACGTTGTCTGGGGGGCCTCAGGCCCAGCAGATGATGCCTTCCAGCAGGCTTGGTGCCACTTTCAGGGGACAGCCCAGCGGGGTCCCCAGGCTCCCTCCAGCCCACTCTCCACCCTGTGGCCGGGGGCATCTTTCTTTCGTTGACTTCGGTGTGGACGTGGAGGGTGGTTACTGGTGGTCTTTGGTGCTAGGGTTGCGTCAGCGCTGTCCTGAGAGTGCGCCTCCTCCCCGCGCCCTGCCCAGCCTCCCTGCTGTCTTTGTCAGTTTCCTCTTTAGTCCATCTGTGGCCGACGTGACTTTGTCTCCATATAATGAGCCACTTTCCCCTACGCTGGGTTCTCCTTGATCTGTGGGACCCGACTTTTACCTAAGCGAGTTCCCACACGCCCCTGAATCCGTTCAGGGTGGGCTTGTTCCGTCACCGGCAGCGTGCTGGCTTTTATTTTTATCTTTCATTTCCATGGCTTCATAGTTTGTCTTCATCCTGGTGGAGTGAGCCCTTTCTCTTGGCTTTTCAATCAGCTTCCCATTCAGGGACGCTCATTCTTCCATAGCGAGCTGGAACAGGGCTGTGGTTGGGTGTCTTTAAAATGCCTGCTGGAACATTGCTTTGCATTGCACTAATCTAGAAGCTAATTTGGTGATGTCGTGGACTGTGCTGCTGGTCACTCCCGAGCTGACCATGGTGCCTTCTCCTTTCAGTGGCTTGGCTGGGTCCTTTCACCGAGTTCCGGAATATTCTCAGCAAAAGGCCAGCCTGTTCCTTGGTAATTTAATTCCTAGCCACTTAATTGCTTCAGTTGCTGAATGGTATCTTATGTTCTGGCTGATTATTGCTGCCATAGAGTCACATTATTGATTTTTGTAGGTTTATCTTGTAAGTGTTCGTCCTAGTAGTTTGTTGATTCGGTGACATTTTCTACATAGATGGCCACGTTATCCACCATCATGACAGTTTTATCTCTTCCTTTCCAGTCCTTACACCTCTTCATTTCTTAAATTTTTTTGTTTGTTTGCAGTGTTTCCCGGAACTTTCGAGATTATGTTAAACTGAGTGGCGATAAGGGATGCCCTTGATTTCTGGTCTGGAAGAGATTGCGTCTTAGATTTTTCTGTGAAGTCTGATGTTTCCTGGGAGTTTCTGGAAAGTAGGTTTTATCAGGTTAAAGATATTCTCTTTTATTTGTAGCCTTCTGAGAATTTTTAGAAATTATAAATAGGTGTTCAACTTTGTACAGGTCTTCTGAGTCTATTGAGATAATTCATGTGTTTTTTTGTCCTTTAGTCCTTTTAGCAGACTGGTGAGTCACCTGGGGGATTGATCTAATGTGAGCCATTCTTGCTCCTCTTGGACAGACCCTGCTGGACTGCGGGGTATTATTTTTTAACTATTTTGTTGAATGCCATTGATTATAAGGTGCATTGTTGTTTTATGTACCTCTAAGAAAGAAAAAATGCTGCCTATAAAACTATGACACAGTGTTTTATCACACAGAAGCTCTACTTTGCATGCATCGGAGAGCTCTTAGACTTATTTACTCGTAGGATTTTATCATAGCTCAAGCTCTTATGCGTCCATAAAAAGGGAAAAAAAGCAAGATCACAGAATGAAGGTGGCCCCAAAATGCCACACTCCCAGAGCTGGGCTCCCCTGAATCTCATTTAGGCTCAGCATCCCCGATGCCCTCATTTCTCTGTGTGGAGCCTCAGAGTGCAGAGTGCGTGGGTGGTGACGCACGTCTCAGACGACGGGTAGGACCCGTTCCTCAGGTTTTGCTGCCAGACCTTGGGGGCTGCTCTGTCCTGAGAAGAGGCGCCACCATCACCCTGGGAAGTTTGACACTGGTACTTCCTGGATCTCAGTAGGACCCGTGGGGGCTCTCAGACAATGGGTGGTACTCATTCTTCATGTTTTGTTGCCAGGCTGCGTGGGCCCTCCAGGCCCCTGGAGACATGAGGATCTGCACCCACGCAGGTGACATGGCTGCCTTCTAGCCGCCAAGGGTGGGGTCACCACTGCACTGACACAGATGGCCCATCCCCACCCCAGCTACTGTGCGGCACCTCAGCTCTGCAGAAATCACCCGCAGGCACACAGACAGAACTGCCCCTACTGCAGATGCCAGTTGCAAGGTAGGGGGTCCCAGGCTCACACTTCTGACCAACTGGCTACAAATCCAGGGGTTCCCGTGATCCCCCCTCAGGCTTGACAGTTTCCTGGACTCTCAGAATCAGGAGAGAGTTACAGTCACGATGACTGCTTTCTTACAAAGGGCACACTCGGCTCGGAGAGGCAGGGCCTGCTCTCCGTCTCTTCTGGAGAGGGGATTTCTAAAGGGGAGATGGGCCTGCCTTGGTGCTGGGGATCCACTGGCAAGGGCGTCCAGGCTGACTCCTTGGCCTGGCTTTCAAGGCCTGTCATGGGCGGAATGTGTGGGTCCCCCCAGTTCTGGGTTGAAGCCCTAACCTCCATGTGACGGTGTCCAACCTCCATGTGACGGTGTCTGAGATGGGGTCTTTGGGAGGCAGTTAGGGTCGGATCCTGAGGGTGGCGCCCATGATGGGATGCGGGCCCTTACAGGAAGAGGAAGAGTGACATCGGCCGCGCCCCCAGCCTGTGCCCAGAAAAGGCCATGTGAGGACACAGCCAGGGACAGTGTCTGCAGCCTGGGAAGCTGCCCTCTCCAGGAGCCGAGCCGCCGGAGCCTTGATCCTGGACTTCCGGCCTCCGGAACTATAAGGAATAGTCTGTTGCTGCAGCTGCCTGTCTGCGGGTTCTGTGGGGGCAGCCCACGCTGTCTGAGACAGGCCCCCTCCGAGTCCTGGCACCCTCCCCACCCCCAGCATGCGGGCCGGGCCTCGGGTGCTCACTGCCCCACCTTTGCTTCTGCTGACCCTCTTTGCTCCTCCCCAGCCACTGGGCAGGTCCTGACTCCTCTCCCAAGGTCCAGTTTGAAGCCGTCGCCTCTTCTGAGCTTTCACAGCCCTCAGGGAGCAAAGCCCTTACGGGGTCTGAGCTCTGAGGCCCGTGCCCATCTTCCCTCCAAACCTTGCCTGAAAAACAGGAAAATACTAGAACCTCTACACAGGGCTGGGGGTGCGGGACTGTGATAAAGCCCCTGAAGGGCTCTCATGCCCATCCTGGAAAGATCCATGCTGCTCCTGGGGAGGCCAGGCTCCCGGAGAGCAGGGACAGTGACTGAGACAGCCCGGGTATGGTGCTCTGGAATCCTGCTGGGAACAGCTGCCTCCAGCACATGGTGGGAGGTGCATGGTGGAGGCCGACCTGGGCGGGGGCTGGAGAGTGGAACAGGTCGGCTTCCCTCTGCAGGGACCTCTGGGGGCTGGGACTGTACCTCTTTTCTCTGCCTTTGTGTCTCCAGTGCTCTGCAATGGCCAGGCACCCTGTGCACATCCAGGCAGCTGGATGACTGGGTGGAGGGAGGGAGGGAGGGAGCAATGGAGGGAGGGAAGAAGGAAGGGAGGAGTGGAGGAAGAGAGGGAGGGGAGGAGGGAGGGGTGGAGAGAGGGGTGGAAGGACGGATGCTTTGATAGAGGGGGGGAGGAGGGAAGAATGGAAGGACAGATGCATGGATGGATAGAGGAGGGAGAGGAGGAGGGAGCTTGGGAGGAGGGAGGGGTGGAGAGGGGTGGAAGGACAGATGCATGGATGGAGGGAGGAGGGAAGGGAGGAGGGAGGGAAGGAGGGAGGGGAGGAGGGAGGAATGGAAGGACAGATGCATGGATGGATAGGGAAGGAGGGGAGGAGGGAAGAATGGAAGGACAGATGCATGGGTGGATGGAGGAGGGAGGGGAAGAGGGAGCTTGGGAGGGCGCAGGGGTACCTCTCAGTGGTCTTGTGGGTTCCACATCACTGGACAGGTGCTCTGCCCTTTTGTCTAGGGAATCTCTCTTACAGCCTGTGCTGTTCTCTCTGAGACAGAGGGTGAAGCACTGTCGGGGGTTGGGGCCGCGGTCTTCACAGGGCTGGCTCAGGCCATTGCTCTGACCACATCCCAGAGGAGGTGGGTCAGCCCCCCAGGCCTCCTGGGTCCAGCAGATCCGGCGCCCACTGTGGGGGCAGTCTGTCCAGAGGGGGCCCTGGGACCCTGCTCTCCTGGTCAGTGCTGGCCCCTCTCACTTCCAGGGATTTGAGGAGAATGGAGGTAGGCTGGATAGCCTGGTTAATTATTCAGTGATTTAAATGAGATAGCAAAGGGCTTTTTATAGATTTGCATATAAAAATTATGAAACCCAATATATCCTGAACACGCACAAATTAGTGGTCCGCAAAGACACGTGTGGCAGGCGAGTCCACAAGCCTCAGGCCCCAGGCGCCAGGACGGGATTAAGGTCAGCTGCGGAGACAGATGGATGCGTGGCCTGTTAATGGCCCGGAGACGATTGTATGTAAAATGTATCCTTTCCCACACGACCACTGTTCCTGCTCCTCTGGCGGGGGTCTTAAATGTGCTCTTGTATGTATAATATTAATTTAGTCATAAAATAAAAGGCAGTAGCTCAGAGAGGAGCCCATGTGAACCATTAAATTCAAAGTACCGTGTGAAGTATTTGCGGTCTGGCTGCCGGGTGGGGTGAGGGGAAGGGACCTGGAGGGGGCTCTCCATGCCCATGAGGAAGGAATGCCAAGCAAAGCCTCCATCTCCTTCCTCCAGAGCCAAGAGCACTGGCTGTGGGTGCCAGTTAGAAGCTGGCTGGGGACCCAGGTGCCCCTAGAACAGGGTGGCTGGAGACTGGGTGGATGAGGACCCCGCTGTAGCGGGCATCCTTCGGGGTGGAGAGTGGAGGTGTTGTGTGTGCCGCTGTGCACCAAGAGGCTCCAGGTGGATATAGCAGATCCAGGAGGCATTTCCAGGGCTTGGGAGAGCTGCTGGGAGCCCCAGCAATCCACAGACGTGCCCAGGAGATGTGCCAGGAGCTGTCATCTGCTTCCCGGGGTCCCAGTGTGGCACTGCCCCTGATCTCCACCCCCAGGATGGTGAAATGTCTGTGGTTTAAACCCCCAGTGGGTGCTACGCAGTCACGGTGCCCAATCCAGCTCAGACAGTTGGAATGGAAGGAGCAGGGAGGGAGGAAAGGATGGAGGGATGGGTGCAAGAGCCGGGGCTGGGATACTGGTGGAGCATGGGTGAGGGTGCAGGACAGGAGAGGGGACACTCGTGAGATCCTCGAACCTCAACCTCAGAGGGGATGTGGGGCCAGGATCACATGGCCCAGCCCCTTGGAGCCCTGTCCTCTCATCAGTGGTGACCCTGGGCTTCCTGTGTGACCCTTGCAGGCTGGAAAGCCCCCTCCACTCAGGACGCGTCCCCCAACAGGGCGAGACTGAACCGGCTAGTCCTGCGGGTGAGGCCCTTCCTCCCCCACCCTCTGGACATCCTTCAACTGTGGATGAAGCAGAAGCTACCCCTACCGGCTGCCACACCCCGACCCTCCCGGAGCGGGGACCCCCCCTGGGGCAGCAGGTGCGTCTCCTGGCTCCGGGCTCCTCCTTCAGGCCACTGTTGAGGGTCCATCCCCAGGGGTGCGCCAGGCCCCATCACTGCCAGTCCATGGGATGCCTGGGCCGGCCCTGGGGGACTTCGGGGTTGATGGGATCGGAGATGCCCGTCCATGACCTTTGCCTCCTGTGTGTGCGGACCCCCAGCCCCTCCCCACTTCAGGCAGCTTGGCGTTGCGGGACGTGCGGAACCCATGACTGCTCCCCCGCCCGGTCCGCCTTGGGCTGTGGGCTGGCGTCCTGGGATCTTCTGTGGGTTGCCACAGCGTCTCTGCTGCACTCTGGCCCGGTCAGCCCCGCTGTGTGGGGCCACTGCCCCCTCTGCATGCAAAGCAGATCCCGGGTGCAGGCACACTTCTCTGCTGGGGAGCAGAGGGCTTTTCTGCAGAGAAAACACCCCCTAAGCTGTTGGCTTGAAGCCCCTGCTCCCGTCGGCCCTCTCTGTAGTGTCCTGGCCGTGGCAACTGATCTCGAGGCTCCCTCTGGGGTGGTGCTGGGCTGGGCTGCTGGGGCTGGGCCCTCTCCCATTTGGGGTCAGCAGGCCATGGGGGACCTGGGCGTTCATNCCCCAGCCCCTCCCCCCTTCAGGCAGCTTGGCGTTGCGGGACGTGAGGAACCCATGACTGCTCCCCCGCCCGGTCCGCCTTGGGCTGTGGGCTGGCGTCCTGGGATCTTCTGTGGGTTGCCACAGCGTCTCTGCTGCACTCTGGCCCGGTCAGCCCCGCTGTGTGGGGCCACTGCCCCTCTGCATGCAAAGCAGATCCCGGGTGCAGGCACACTTCTCTGCTGGGGAGCAGAGGGCTTTTCTGCAGAGAAAACACCCCTAAGCTGTTGGCTTGAAGCCCCTGCTCCCGTCGGCCCTCTCTGTAGTGTCCTGGCCGTGGCAACTGATCTCGAGGCTCCCTCTGGGGTGGTGCTGGGCTGGGCTGCTGGGGCTGGGCCCTCTCCCATTTGGGGTCAGCAGGCCATGGGGGACCTGGGCGTTCATATCCAACCCCAGGGCCCTACCGCAGGAGGACACAGCCCTTGGCATGGGGATTGTGCTGTAGGATGCACTTACCTCTTTCTTCTCGTTCCCTGGGCCCTGCCGTGGGGAACACAGACCTTGGCGTGGGGATTGTGCTGTAGGATGTGCTACCTCTTTCTTCTCTTTCCCCTGGGGCACAGATTTTGGAGTCAGGAGGCCAGGCCAGTGAGCGGTCAGATTGTCTGGCCTTGCTGAGCCTCAGTTTCCCTCTCTGCAGCACAGGAAAGGTCATGGCTGTTGTCAGGCACGCCAGTGTGGGCTCCTCCCTGTCAGGTCCCAGTGGGGCAGCTGGGCGGGGTGGGCAGGTGGTGGCTGGGAGCCCGTGCTGGTTCCTGTCCACTCACGGCAGGACGCTGGGCAGTGGCTCAGTCGAGGCTCTGGGTGGTCTGGAGAGAACAGGGCAGGTGGCAGAGCTGACCCAGGTCAGTGGGATTAGGGGGGCCTGACAGGGGTGGAGGTGAAGGCAGGGAACCCAACCCACCTTTGGGGTCCACCGCTCACCTCAGAGTGGTCTGAGAAAGACAGCTGGCCTGTGGGGACAGGGCTCCTGGTCAGTCCTGGTCAGGCTCAGAGCTGGCCCTTCTGGCCTCGCTGGGCTCATCTGTCTCCACATTGGTCTGAGGCCCTGCTTGGAGACCTCAGGCCAGGGGGCGGCCAGGGACTTTAGGTCCCAGCCAGACGGGCCCCCATGCTGCCCGCAGAGTCTGACAGGAAAGATGACAGCGGTGAGTTTTCACCTGATGGGCAGATGGATGTCATCTGTTACTGTCATTAATCAGTGCCAGCTTCCCCAGAGCCACTAATAGGCTGCCAGGAGGGGAGGATGAATGGGGCTGAACTTGTCAAGAACCAGGCAGAGGCTGGCAAGGATGGGCTCTCAGCTGGGAAGCAATGGTGGTCACGGCAGCAAGGGCTGGGCTCCTGGGAGGGCTGTGTCCACCCGGGTGGGAACCCTACGTAGCTGTGGGAGGCAGCAGGACAGTGGTTTGGGGCTGGTGGCCATGGGCTCAACTCTCTGGGGCCTGCCCTGGCAGCACGGCCGCCTCACACCGTGGGGGCCTCTGCTGTTGGCACTGCAGGATCTCAGGCCAGGGGCAGCCGCAGCCTGAAGGCCCTGGTCTGCTGCCATTTCTATGCTTGCCTGGCCCCAGCACAATGGCGGAGGCCGTCAGGACGTGACTACATTACAAGGGGCTCTGTGTTCTCATCAGTGGCAATGTCACTCACATGGGGGCAAAAATTGGCCCTGGTGGCAGCAGAATATCTTACTTTTTTTCTGTACAAAACATAGAGGCATATATGGAAAACAAGCACACGAACAAGACCAAGAGGAGCTCGGTGGCAGCTTGTGGTATATTCCCCTGGAAACGTTGTTCAGTGGTGCGATGCGGCTGGCCTCCACAAAAGTGCAGAAAATAACGCGAGAGCAGAGGCCAACATTGTGTGCTATTTGTTGCTGACAGCTCCCTCTGGAATAAATCAAGCATGACAGCTTCATTCCGTTGCCCCTACACTGGAGGGTGTAGGAGTTTCTGACCCCTGCGCTCCCTGGGTGCTCCAAGGCTGGTGACTGGGAAGTAGCTTCTCTGTTTTCCAGTTGGCATTTCTGCACCTGGAGCAGGGCTGTATGTGTGCATTGGCTGGTCCTGGTTCTTTTCCTTGGGAATTGCTGCTCCTTCCTGTTGAGGTTTCAGGAAATCAGCGAAGACCCTCTGGTGTCCCGCATCTGAGTAGGACAGAGAAGCATGAGTGCCAGGGTCTACAGGTGTTGGAGAATCACCCTCTGCTCTGCAAAGCAAGGGTAGAGGAGGGGACGAAGTTATGCACAGGTGTGTGACGGGGCCTTCTACCTGGAGGCGCGTCGGGAGGCACAGCCTGCAGGCTCTCCAAGGTTGCTGCTTTGCAAAGGTTGAGGGCAGAGAGAGAAGAAAAGAGCCCAGGTCCTGAGCACATGGCCTTTGAAGATATTTGTTCCATGCAACAGAGGCAGAGACCCATGCCTGCCACGTGCCTATCTGGTGGCTCAGTTCTCTCCTGGGAGGAGTCAGGCAGGGCTGGAGGGTGGCAGGAGCCCAGCATCCCTTGTGTGAAGAGCTGGGGACATAATGACCTTGACCATACCCTCTGCTCACTTTTCAGCTGGGTTGGATGTCTTTTTTGTTAAAATGGACTTTTATAAGGGTTCTTTATATATTCTGGATTCAATTCTTTATTAGTCATGTGCATTGCAAAGATTTTCTCCAAGTCTGTGTTTGCCTTTCACTTTGTAGTCTGTTTTTGACTTTCAGACATTTTACATTTTAATCCAGACAAATTATTGTTTGTTAACACTGTGACTTGTTTAGGAAATCATCCTACTCATCAATATCATAAGCATATTCTCCCAAGCTTTCTTTGAAAAGTTTTATAGTTTTGCTTTTCACCTTTTAGTCTTTGATCCATGTGGAATTTAATGTGCATGTGGTATAAAATAGGAATTAAATTAATTAATTAATTAATTGGAGACAGAGTTTCACTTTCTTGCTGTCACCCAGGGTGGAGTGCAGTGGCACAGCCTTGTCTCACTGCAACCTCCGCCTCCCAGATGCAAGTGATTCTCATGTCTCAGCCTGTCGACTATCTGGGATTGCAGGCGCAAGCCACCACACCTGGCAGGAATTGAATTTAATGTTTCCTGTGTGGAAAGCCAAAGTTCCCAATGCCGCTTGTTAAACAGCAGCTTTGATGCCTGCCCTGTGCCCTGTGCAGCCCTGTAGCCACTAGCCACGTGGAACTATTTAAATTCCATGAACTGGCAGGGCGCAGTGGCTCACACCTGTAATCTCAGCACTTTGGGAGGCCGAGGTGGGTAGATCACCTGAGGTCAGGAATTTGAAACCAGCCTGGCCAACATGGTGAAACCCTGTCTCTACTAAAAATATAAAAATTAGCTAGGCATGGTGGTTGGCACCTGTAATCCCAGCTACTCGGGAGACTAAGGCAGGAGAATTGCTTGAAGCCGGGAGGCGGAGGTTACAGTGAGCCGAGATGGCGCCACTGCACTCAGCCTGTGCGACAGAGCGAGACCCCGTCTTACAAAAAAAAAAAAAAAAAAAAAAAAAAAAAAAAAAAAAAATTAAATAAATAAATAAATTCCATGAACTAACATTGAATAACATTTAAAATTCAGCTTCTCATGCCAGTTGTACCAGTCACATTTCAAGTGCTCAGTAGGTCACACATAACTGACAAGTACAGAAATGAACAAGGATAGGGAAGATGTGAAAAGCACAATTAAGTTTGTTTGAATAGACACTTGGGGCAACTGCACTCAGTCAGAGGCCACACCTGCTTTCTAGGCACCCATGGGGCATTTTCAAAAGTTGGCCACATTTCAAAAATACCAAAAAGTGGATTATTTGGGCCATATTATCTGATCAAACTGTGGTAAACTTGAAAATCTGTAACAAAAGGTAGCAACAAAATCCATAGTTGCCAAATGAAAAACGCACGTATAAATAATTCATTTTCAAAGACAAAATCACAAAGGAAATTAGAAAATGTTTAGATTTGCATATAATAGCTACTTACCAAAACTTGCGGGGTTCAGCTAAAACAGTACTTACAGAGAGGTTAGTCTATTTTACCATTTCGCTTTACAAAAATCTAGTTTTGGCTGGGCTCGGTGGCTAACGCCGGTAATCCCAGCACTTTAAAAGGCCGAGGCCAGTGGATCACCTGAGGTCAGGAGTTCAAGACCAGCCTGGGCAACATGGTGAAACCCCGTCTCCACCAAAAATACAAAAATCAGCCAGGCGCGGTGGTGCGCACCTGTAGTCCCAGCTACTCGGGAGGCTGAGGCAGGAGAATTGCTTGAACCTGGGAGGTGGAGGTTGCATGAGCCAAGATCATGCCACTGCACTGCATTCTGGGTGACAGAGTGAGACTCCATCTCAAAAAAAAGAAAAAAAAATCTAATTTTGGCCAGTCATTCTTAGTGATTTTTGTTCTCTGTTCCATTCATTTCTGCACGTACCTTTGTGGTTCCGTTTCTTCTACTTTCTTGGGTTTGTGGTATGGTTGTTTTCCTGTGTCTTGATTTGGATTCTTAACTCAAGAATTTTAACTACTTATTGTATTACAATTTGTGCAGTTTTAGGTTACATGTTTCCCTTCACTAAGTGAGCATTACTTCAGCTGCGTTTCCTTAGACTGTGCTGCTTCACTGTGCTTTTCTCCTTCTGATCCTTATTAGTTTCTATGGTTTTCAGTTCTGAAGTGGAAAATCTTCCACTCAGATGTCAGCTTGTCAAGTTTTCATTGTAATACTGAACCTTTTTCATTTATATATTTGAAGCTATGTTTGTCATCCTATGGTAATCTCTGAATCTTTACTAATGGTTTTTTACTTGAAATCTATTTTGTTTGATATGAATATAACTTCATAAACTTTAAGAAAATAAAGTATTTGCTAATTTTCTTTTTTTTTTGAGACGGAGTCTCGCCCTATCGCCCAGGCTGGAGTGCAGTGGCACCATCTCGGCTCACTGCAAGTTCCACCTCCCGGGTTCACGCCATTCTCCTGCCTCAGCCTCCCGAGTAGCTGGGACTACAGGCGCCCGCCACCACGCCCAGCTAATTTTTTGTATTTTTAGTAGAGATGGGGTTTTACCATGTTAGCCAGGATAGTCTCGATCTCCTGACATCATGATCTGCCCCTTGGCCTCCCAGTGTTGGGATTACAGGCGTGAGCCACTGCGCCTGGCCAGTATTTGCTAATTTTTAAAATTTATTTTGAAACCTAAATTTTTGTTGTTTTTATATTTTGCATCTGTTAGGAAAGTACATAGCTGGATTTGGTTTTGTTGAAACTCTATTTTAACTTGCAAATTCAGTTTATTCATATTTATTGACACATTTGGATTCACTTCTACAATTTTATTTTGTGATTTTTATTTCTTGTGATTTTCCTTGGCTTCTTTCTCCCTCATTTTCTGTTTGCTGTGGGGTTGAGGCATTTTTTCCTTCTTCCTTTTTCTTTCCAAATTCTATTTTATTTTAGTAGATACATGCATGCTTGGCTTAAAGTCTAAATGCAATCAAAATCCATGCAATCCTCTAGAATATTAAAAGGATGTTGGAATATTTTAATGGTAATTATACTATTCTGTACATGTTTTTCTGAACTGTTATTTTAGTTTCATCTTATTTCTTGTTTTCATATCACAAAATTGGTCTCTATCATTATTTAATAATAATTAATCTCATTTGGATTTACTTACATATTTTATATTTTCCCCTCACCACTACCTTTTTTTTTTCCTTTTTGAGACAGAGTCTCACTCTGTCACCCAGGCTGAAGTGCAATGGCATGATCTTAGCTCACTTCAACTCCTGCCTCCTGGGTTCAAGCAATTCTCGTGCCTCAGCCTCTTGAGTAGATGGGATTACAGGCTCCCGCCACCATGCCTGGATAATTTTTGTGTTTTCAGTTGAGACACAGTTTCACCATGTTGCCCAGGCTGGTCTTGAACTCTTGACCTCAGCTGATCCACTGGCCTTGGCCTCCCAAAGTGCTGGGATTGCAGGCGTGAACCACTATGCCCAGCACCCCACCACTACCTCTTGACTCTCGCTCCTTCCTTTGGATTTAATTTGTTTCTCTCTGAAAAATATCCTTTAGGAATTCTTTCAGTGAAGGAATGTGATTGTTCAATTTTTAATTTTTGTTTGTTGAAAGTGTTTTAAAAAATATAGTTGCCACCCTGACTGACAATGTTGTTGGGTATAAAATTCTGGGTTGACAGATATTTTCTCTCAGCATGGTAAAGATATTTCCTCACTCTGTTCTGGCTTCTATTATTGCTGCTAAGAAGTCAGCTGAATTATAGTTCCTTTGTAGGTTATCTGCCATTATGGGCTAAATTGTGCCCCACTCCCCAGTATGACATCCCAATCCGCAGTACCTCAGAATGTAATTGTGTTTGGAAAAGGTCTATAAAAGGTGATTAAGTTAAAAAAGAGGCCACTGAGGGGCATCCTAATCCAATCTGACTGATGTCCCTATAAGAAGAGGCAGAGACACACGGAGGAAAGGCCATGGAAGAGCATAGTGGGAAGGTAGCTATCCACCAGGCAAGGAGGAGGCCTCAGCACAAACCAAACCTGCCAACACCGACAACTTGAGCTTGGGCTTCCAGCCTCCAGAACTGTGAGAAACAGAATTTCTGTTGTTTAAGCCTTCCAGTCTGTGGTATTTTGTTACGGCAGGCCTAGCAAACCAATACTTCTGGTTTTTGCTGTTTACTCTTAATATATTCTCTTTGTCTTGATGTCCTGCAATTATACACTGAGATGTAATTAGGTTTGTGATTCATTTTATTTATTCTGCCTAGAACTTATTAGGAATTGTGAATCTGAGAATCCCTGCCTTTCATCAATTCTGGAAACTCCTCAGCCATTGTCTCTGTGAAGAAAAGAACGACTGTGGCAAGCCTGAGACTGATCACCCTTAGAAAGGCTACTCATAAGAATGGCCTCAGCCCAACATGGATTTTAGGAGTATGCCTGTCATTTCCAGAACTGACAAGAGTGAGTGGCTCCTTGTCCCTAAACTGTTTGTGCAAACAGTAAAGTTAGTTTATGCTAAACACCTGCTTTTCTTCTGGGAGCCTGGAGTTTTGGTATGTGCTAGGCAGGGGGTGCCAGTGTGACCAGCTGGAATCCCTGGGTACTGCAACTCTGATGAGCTTCCCTGGTAGATAATAACTCACCTGTGTCATCACAATTTGTTGCTGGGGTAATGAAGTACATATTATGTGACTATTATTAGGAGAGGACTTACATTAGTTCATTTTTGCATTGCTATAAAAATACCCAAGACTGGGTAATTTATAAAGAAAAGAGGTTTACTTGGCTTACAGTTCTGCAGGCTGTTCAGGAAGCATGATGCTGGCATCTGCTCAGCCTCTGGGGAGGCCTCAGGAAGCTTCCAATCACGGTGGAAGGAGAAGGGGGAATAGGTGTGTCACATGGAGAACAGGAGGAAGAGACTGAGTGGGGACTACATACTTTTAAGCAACTAGATCTCATAAGAACTCACTCATCATCCTGAGGACAGTGCCAAGGGGGATGGTGCTAAACCATTCATGGGAAATCTGCACCCATGATCCCATCACCTCCTGCCAGGCCCCACCTCCAACACTGAGGATCACAATTTGACATGAGATTTGGGTGGGGACGCAGGTCTAAACCATATCAGGCCTCCTGGAAGCTTGTGCCTTGTTTCCTCCAGATTTCACCCCGTAAGCCTTTTCCGTTTGCTGATTTTTCTGTGGATTCTTTTGCCATAATAAATCTTAGCCATGAGTAAGAAAATGTGCTGAGACCTGTGAATCCTTTTAGCAAATCTCATGTTTGGGGGTGGTTCTGGGGACCCGCACACGGTCTCTCAAACGTGGTCTCAGTTCTATTCTCTCCTGGAGCTCCACTTAGAGATAAGGTAGACTTCATTCTTTACTTCTTGATCGACGCTGCGTCACATCTTCCATCTTTTCATTTCTTCGCTCTGCCTGCGGGGTGGTTTCTTCAGACCTTTACAGATAGTGATTTTCTCCACAGTTGTGTCTTAACGTCTATGAATCTATTCACTGATTTTAAAAATTCTAATGACTATAGTTTTCTTTTGAATGTTTTTGTAATTTATATATTTATTCATTATTCATTCAATTATTTATGGCAGTATAGACACAAGAATTCTGATTTTAGCTATTTTAGTTCAATGGGATTATTATTTATGTTGTGGTACAGATTTCCCCGCTGATGCCATTGGGAGCTACTTTTGGCCACCCCTGTGTCCTTTTGACACATCCCTCTCATTTTTTTGATTACTTCCATAGTTCAAGATTATGATTTTTCCCTTCTGCAGTTATTTCTCCAAGCAGCTCTGGTCCCTTTAATTAATTTTAATTACTTATTTATGTTTGAGCATGTGAAGCATTAAAATGGTTCTAAAAGTCAGAACAATAGAAAATAAAAGTACTCACAGTGTCTTTCCCATACTTTCTACCCTGTTCCCATTCCCCATCTTTTCCACCCCTTGGTTTACCCAAGCCTCTGTAGCCAAACAACCTTATGTGTTTCTTGTTCATTATTCTTGTATTAGTCCATTCTTGCACTGCTATAAGGAACTACCTCAGAATGGGTAATTTGTTAATATAAAGAAAAGAGGTTTAATTGACTCAAAGTTCTGTAGGCTGTACAGGAAGCATGGCTGGGAGGCCTCAGGAAACTTACAATCATGGCAGAAGGTGAAGGAGGAGCAAGCACATCGTCACATGACTGTAGGAGAGAGAGAACAAAGGGGGAAGTGCTACACACTTTTCAAACAATCAGATCTGGTGAGAACTCTGTGGGAGACAGCACTGGGGGGATAGCACCATTAGAAACCACGCCCGTGATCCAGTCGCCTCCCACCAGACCCCACCTTCAACACTGGGCATTACAATTCAACATGAGATCGGGGTGGCAACACAGAGCCAAACCATATCACTGTGTTTCTTTTTGCACAGAAGAGTAGCTGCATGTATAATTTCCAATTTCCATTTACTTCTTACACAAAGAAAGCATTCTACAGATGCTCTTCTGCTCTTTGCTTTTATAATGTAAAGAGTTCTGGAAGCCACTCACAGAGCTGAGTTCATAGGAGTCTTTATTACTCTTTTTCAAAGCTGCATAGAACTTCATTGTGTGAATGTATTACAGTTTATCCACTACTCTCCAGTTGCCTGATATACAGGGTTTCCCCATATAGGCTGCAATGAATAACTCTGTGCTTATGCAGTTTCCGTGTGGCTCCCCAGAGGTGGGATAGCCAGGTGGAAATGTAACTACATGCCATAGTTTTGTAAGATACTCCAAATTCTGGCTGGGCATGGTGGCTCACGTCTATAATTCCAGCATTTTGAGAGGCCGAGGCCAGAGGATCACCTGAGGCCAGGAGTTTGAGACCAACTTGGCCAACATGGTGAGACCCTGTCTCAACTACAAATTAAAAAAAAATTAGCTAGGTGCAGTGGTACATGCCTATAATCCCAGCTACTTGGGAGGCTAAGGCAGAAGCATCACTTGAACCTGGGAGGCCGAGGCTGCAGTGAGCTGAGATCGCGCCATTGCCCTCCAGCCTGGGTGACAGAGTGAGACTCTGTCTCAAAAAAAAAAAAAAAAGATACTCCAAATTCACCTCCTAAAGGCTTGCAGCAGTTTACACTCCCACTAGTAATGTGTAAGGGTTACTGTTTCCCACAGCCTTGCCAACAGAGTGTATTGTCATGCTTTGTAATTTCTATCCATATGAGAAGGCATCTTAGTGTAGGTTTGTAAGTGTGAAATATAATAACATAAAGCTTATCATTGTAACCATTGCAAGTCAACAGTTCAGTGGCATTAACTACATTCATATCGCTCAGCAACCATCACCACCATCCATCTCCAGGCTAACACTGTAATCGTGTGTGTGTGCGTGCGTGTGCGCGTGCGTGTGTGTGCATGTGTGCGTGTGTGCGTGTGTGCGTGTGCGTGTGTGTGCGTGTGCGTGTGTGTGCGTGTGCGTGCGTGTGCGTGTGCGTGCGTGTGCGTGCGTGTGTGCGTGCGTGTGCGCGTGCGCATGTGAGTGCGTGCGTGTGCGTGTGCGCGTGCGTGCGCGTGCGTTCGTGCGTGCGCGTGTGCGTGCGTGTGCGTGCGCGTGTGTGCGTGTGTGTGCGTGCGTGCGTGCGTGTGTGTGTGTGCGTGCGTGTGTGCGTGTGCGTGCGTGCGTGTGTGCGTGTGCGCGTGCGTGTGTGTGCGTGTGTGTGCGTGCGTGTGCGTGTGTGTGTGCGTGTGTGCGTGCGTGTGTGTGTGTGCGTGTGTGTGTGCACGTGTGTGTGTGTGTGTGCGTGCGTGTGTGTGTCTGTGCATGTGTGTGTGTGTGTGAATATAAAATGCACCCCCTGGCTCTACTGGAGCCGCTGTGTTGTTTAGATCTTCTGTGTTCTATGTGGCAGCCCCCAGGGAGGTGTGCTGCTCAGATCTCCTTTCCAGAAGAATTAGTCTCCCTGCTGGAGAGGAGCAGTTAGCTGACGGTCTACAGCTGTAGCCCCTTCGGGGGCTGCCGTCATGCTTGGGCAGCCCCAGGCAATGGCAGGGGCAGGTGTGGGATGAGGACCTGGCCAGTTGTGTTCACCTGGGCCTTTCATGCACAGTCTTTGCCTTGAAACTCCCCCAGGGTTGTTGAGACTTTGTCAGACACGCATCTCAGCCCCCAGCTCTGCCTGTCCAATCCTGTGCCTTCTCCACCTTCACCTTCTGCAGGTGCTGCCCATAACGTACCTCTGACATCCTGACTTCAGCTCCTGCCTGCTTCCTCGAGGACATGAGCCAACCCACTTCACTTATTTTTTTGTTCACTTGAGCTGCCCTGTTCCGGGAGTGATGTGCTAAATTACTAGTTTGTTGCTATGACTCCTTACAGTTTCTGTGGTTTTGCTTCATGAAGGTGGTTGCTGAATTATTTTTATTTATTTTTTAGACAGGGTCTCGCTCTGTCACCCAGGCTGGAGTGCAGTGGCATGATCTCGGCTCACTGCAGTCTCAACCTCCTGGACTCGAGCAATCCTCCCACCTCAGCCTCCCTAGTAGCTACACCATCATGCCCAGCTAATTTTTGTATTTTTTTGTAGAGACTGGGTTTCACCATGTTGCCCAGGCTGGTCTTGAACTCCTGAGGCTCAAGCAATCCTCCTGCCTCTGCCTCCCAAAGTGCTGGGATTACAGGCATGAGCCACCACACCTGGCCCTGAGCTGCTTGTTGCATAATTGATCTTTGCTGTGAATTGTGTCTTTTTGCAGTAAAAAGTCCTTCTTCGTGCTGCCTAATGCTTTTGGTCTTGAATTTCACCTTGCCGGCTAGCGTGGTCCCCATTTCTTTTCTTGCTGCATTTATACGACTCATGTGCCTTTGTTCATCCCTTCAATTCCAGCATTTTGGATCACTTTACTGTGTCTTGAATACAGCATGTAGTTGGATGTCACTTGTGAGCCAAAGTGATTTTTTTTTCTCATGGTAAGTAAATCAAGTCCGTGACTTTTTGATGGTCTCAATGTTGACATCCCCTAAAAACTCCTATGCTGAAACCCAGCTCCCAGGTGATGTCCTAGGATGTGGTAAGGGTTCCACATGTGGAATAGGATTAGTGCCCTGTTAAGGCCCTTATTAAGGCCTGAGGGAGCTGCTTGCCTCTTCGCCATGTGAGGACAGGTGGAAGGCACCGTCTGTGTAGAAGCAGTTCTCACAGGCATCGAATCTGCTGGCACCTTGACCTTGGAGTTCTCAGCCCCAAGAACTGTGTTGCGTGTGAATTTCCCAGTTGTAGGTATTTGTTAGAGCAACACAACAGGACCAAGACAGGCTCATGTGTTCAGTGTCAGCTGTTACAATATTTTCTAATATGTGTATATTGTGACATTCGCGATGTGATGTGTAAGCTCTGCTCTTTCTCTCCTGTTGTTTTTCTTAGGGGTTTGTATTTTTTTTTTTTTTTGAGACAGTGTCTCACCCTGTCGCCCAGGCTGCAGTGCAGTGGTGCAATCTTGGCTCACTGTAAGCTCCGCCTCCCGGGTTCACACAGTTCTCCTGCCTCAGCCTCCCGAGTAGCTGGGACTACAGGCACCGCCACCACGCCCGGCTAATTTTTTTGTATTTTTTTAGTAGAGACGGGGTTTCACCGTGTTAGCCAGGATAGTCTCTATCTCCTGAACTTGTGATCCGCCCTCCTTGGCCTCCCAAAGTACTGGGATTACAGGCGTGAGCCGCTGCGCCCGGCCAGGGGTTTGTATTTTTATTCTAAGGATTTCTTATACTTTTTTAGTGCCCTTAGTTTCCTGTTTTCTCATCTAAACTTTCACTGTGGGTTTGTCAGTTTTGGGCAGTAACTGTCCCACTGATTGCCTGTGTCACTAGAAATGAGCTGATACTCTTTTCCTCTTTCTCTCTCTCTTCTCCAGTGTTTCCAAGTTATGATATTCCTACCTTGTCACTGCACGCAACATTAGTATGTGAACCTTTCACCCTCTTCCCTTATAATGCTCCTTGTGCTGAAGGAGCACAGTCATCTTTTGGGTTGGATGAAGTTAATATTCTAGTAGATTCTTCAAGAAGGGCTCATGGACCAGGTGTGGTGGCTCACGCCTGTAATCCTAGCACTTTGGGAGGCTGAGGCCGGCAGACCACTTGAGGTCAGGAGTTTGAGACCAGCCAGGCCAACATGGTGAAACCCCATCTCTACTGAAAACACAAAAATTAGCCAAATGTGGTGACGCACGCCTGTAATCCCAGCTACTCGGGGGGCTGGGGCAGGAGAATTGCTTGGACCCAGGAGGCAGAAGTTGCAGTGAGCCAAGATTGTCCCGTTGCACTCCTGCTGCACTCCAGTCTGGGTGTTACAGTGAGACTCCATCTCAAAAAAAAAAAAAAAAAAAAAAAAAGAGAAGAGCTCATGGTTCAGAATTTTCTAAGTTCTTGTGTTGTTAAAACTGTTTTCCATAGCCTTGATATTTGAAGGGAAGCTTCACTAGATATTGATGTATTTGTACATCTATGCTTATATATTTCATCCTGTTACAGGACAGGCGATCCTGATCCAGACTGTAAGGGAGGGTTCTTGGATCTCACACAAGAAAGAATTCAGGGCAAGTCCACAGTGCAAAGTAAAAGCGAGCTTATTAAGAAAGTAAGGTGGTACAAGGACAGCTACTCCGTGGACAGAGTAGGGCATTCCCGAAAGTAAGAGGAGGAACGCGTACACCCTAGGTACAATGCTGGTATATATGGGAAGACGTGCTCTGCTATAAGGGTTTGTGATAAAGAATTAATCTTCTTAATTACTATGTTTTGCAAGAATCGATATTATTACCTTTAAAGCAAAATTAGGAATGCCGTTGTTCTCTAGATATTGGGATATCTGAACACTCCCAAGTCTGGGTCTGTTTAGTAAATATTATTAATTTGTTCCTGTAACTGTAAACATCTACAGGCTTGGAATGCCTCACTTTCTGAGGATGCAGCTCAGCAAATCCTCGCCTCATTTTCCAGCCCTCACTCAAGATGGAGTCACTCTGTTTCCAACGCCGCTGACAATCCTACGAGTGGGCACAGCATTTCTGGATTAGAGGGAGACTCATTTTTTATTTACAGAATATATTGGCATTGGTTCCTTGTGACTGCTCCCCACTTGGGACAATGTGGTGACAGCGAGAGGAGCCTGCCTGTGCAACAGGGAGTTTTGCTCTACAGGAGGGAAGCCTGAAGATGATGAGTCTTAGAGCTGATGTGGGAGCTGTTACACCCATGGGAGAGTGTAAGATAAACTTTATTTTCTAATGTCAACAGATCCTCTCTGAGAAGAGAAGGGAAAGGCCCCAGGTTTACAGTTCTTCGGGATGTAAAGAAATGGTCCTGAGTTTCATCTGGCTTGGAAATCTAAACTTATACCAAAAGGGAGATAAACCTGTCAACCGTTTCCCTGGATTCTTTCTTCCTCCCTCCCTCCCTCTCTCCCTCCCTTCCTTCCTTCCTCTCTCTTCTCTCTCTCTCTCTCTTTCTCTTCTCTTTCCTTTCCCTCCCTCCTACCCCCTCCCTCCCTTCCTCATCTCTCTCCTCTCTCTCTCCTTCTCTTTCTCTTTCCCTCCTCCCTCCTCCCTCCCTCTCCTCCCTCCTCCCTCCTCTTTCTTTTTCTTTCTTTTCTTTCTTCTTTCTTTCTTTCTTTCTTTCTTCTTTCTTTCTTTCTTTCTTCTTTCTTTTCTCTCCCTTCCTTCCTTCCCTTTCTCCCTTCTTCTCTTTCCTTCTCCTTTCCTCCTTCCTTCCTTCCTGTCTTCCTTCCTTCCTTCCTTCCTTCCTTCCTTCCTTCCTTCCCTCTCTTTCTTTCTTTTCTCTCTCTGTCTCTCTCTCCCTGTCTCTCTCTTTTTTGAGTTGACATGTCACACTGTTGCCTAGACTGGAGTGCAGTGGTGCAATTATAGCTCACGGCAGCCTCAAACTTCTGGGGTCAAGTGATGCTCCCATCTCAGCCTCCCAAAGTGCTGGGACTACAGGTGTGAGCCACTGGGCCTTCTCCTGGGTGTTTCATTATCTGAGTCTTTCAAGGCTGGTTTCCCTTCCAGGCATCCATTAACCCAGGTTACCAGTAATTTTTTCTCAGAAACCATGACCTTGCAGAAATATCAACGTATTTTCTCTACAATAAAAAATGCTTGGTGCAGACTTTCTTTCACTGATGTTTGGAAAATGTCACTCCACTTTGCCCTGCTTTGCGATTACTTTTGAGAAATCTGATGCCAGGCGGGCTCCTTTGTCCTTGTAAGTTATTTTTAATTTGTTTTTGAAACATAAAAGTTTAATTAGATATTTTCTCAGAGTTGGTCATGTCTGGTTAATTTTCTCGGCATCCATGGGTGGGGGAGCCTTTCAATACGTAGACTTAAGTCTTTCAATTTTGAGGCATCTTCTTGGACTAAGGTCTTAAATATAATGCCTGTCCCACTGCTTTGTTTCACATCTTCGGGGGCTCCAGTTATGCGTGTATAATTCCTTCTTTGCTTGTTTCCCACGTTCTCCACTTCTCTGTGGCCCTTTCTATTTCTTTTGTGGTCTCATTTTCATTCTCGTAGTTACTTTCCTACTTTATTGCCTTTCTTTATTTAAGTCTATTATTTCTTGGGTATCTCATAATTCAGTCTTCATTTCTGAGATGATTTTGTCCGTTTCTTTAATTTCTTTTCTGTTTTCAGCAAACCCTTTTTATTTCTTTCTGCTTTTGTCTGCTTATATTCCAAGGGTTTGAATTTCTGACTCGGGGTGGGTTTTCCTATTCCCCAGGTGCTTCTGTGAGTATATTTCATCCACTTTAGAGTGTGGCCTTGCTGGTTTTCCCTACTTCTTGTTTTGCAGGAGTGGGATTTTTATCAACTGAGGTGTGTTGATTATTTTTAGTAGCTTTAAATAGACAATACTCTTCTGATCATTCTGTGAGTTTGGGTGGTTTACGAGATTCCTGCTTCAGCACAGTCTGCTCTGTCCGTGCGGCAAAGTCTAGTTTCTCGAATGAATCTGTGTGAGTGTGTGCTGGGAGGGGGGGATATGTGTCCTTTGCATTTTCTGGTTCACCTTTTCCTACAGGACCTGGGACTTCTCCCCTTTCCTACTTTTTGCCTTGGCTGCTGGATGCCTGAAGAGCGCATCTCCCTTCTTTTTCGCCATTTGCTTCTCCTGAAGTTCTGTCTTTCACAGATGCCACTTCAGGCTGCGTGTGGCTTTTGGGCCCATCTCTGCAGTTAGCAGGTGGACCTAAGGGCACTTGTTCAGTGTTTTCACACGTGGGGAGTGCTGCTATTTCTGCCGGTTTTAGAGCACTCCTACACCCCCCTCTAGCTCTCCCCTTCTCTCTTTCCTGTCTTATTCTTGGACTGCTCTTACCCACTGCAAAGAGCATGAGCAATTGCTTGCTGGGATGTTTTTCTTTTCCCCCTTTTCCCCTGCGGTTGCTTTGAAGTTGGAGCATTCCTGTCTTTGCGTGGTTTCACTTGACTTTCCTGTTGACCTGCACTGATTCTAGAGGATTTTGGGGGTGATGCAGACCTAGGCAGATGCTATTCTCTTTGGTTGCTCAGAAGTCCTCTTAGAGAGTGTTAGAGTGCATTATTGATTGTGAATGATTTTAAGACTCTTCACATGTTTAAGAATTAGTTGATTTTATTTTCTGCACCTGTTATCTTACTTGATTATATTCTTCTATTAACAGGTAGGTCCTGCTCTTACTGTTTTCTAGAAAGTCTTTACGTATTAGAAAAATGGTGCTGTGCCTTGCAAAAGGTTTCTCTAAGTTCCCAGGTTGTCTGTGGGCTTTGCTGAAGGAGCCTGCTACTATTAGCTCCGGCAGCAGGGCCGAGGCTTGGGCCTTTACACTCACGTGTGGGCAGAGAGGCTTTGAGAGCAGGACCTTTATATATGCAAGGCAGGACTGGGGGACACTTCCCTCTCTTCCTGTGGGGCTGTGGGGCAGAGATGATGGGGAAAGAGCAGGGAAGGAGGTAGCAGAGAGGGACCTGCAGGAACACAGAGAAAAGAAGTGTGTGTGTGTGTGTGTGTGTGTGTGTGTGTGGTGGGGACTTGCCAGCTAGCTGGTGTCTGCAGTTCTTCCACTCACTGAGAGATGAAAGGAAGGGCGGAGACGAATGTACATGCAAATGGATAATCTGTGCAGCTTTGCAGAGTGCAGGGCCATTTGCATAAATATTGTTTGCAAAAAGCAATTAGTGGTTCATTTACATGCAGTGAAGTAGCAATTTGCACTTTTTTCAGGAACAATTGCTTTGCCGACATGCACAAATTTGATGCTTTGCAATTGGCTTTGTAATAGTAAAGCTTTACAATTTTTCTTTTCTTTTCTTTTCTTTTTTTTTGAGACAGAGTCTCGCTCTGTCGCCCAGGCTGGAGTGCAGTGGCCGGATCTCAGCTACTGCAAGCTCCGCCTCCCGGGTTTACGCCATTCTCCTGCCTCAGCCTCCCAAGTAGCTGGGACTACAGGCACCAGCCACCTCGCCCGGCTAGCTTTTGTATTTTTTAGTAGAGACGGGGTTTCACCGTGTTAGCCAGGATGGTCTCGATCTCCTGACCTCGTGATCCGCCCGTCTCGGCCTCCCAAAATGCTGGGATTACAGGCTTGAGCCACCGCGCCCGACCAGCTTTACAATTTTTCATGTTTAGTTCCTATCTTGCTTTCCTGAGATGGAATTTTTTCTTTAAAAAAAGAAAGTGCCATGTCAAGGGCGAAAGTTCTCCAAGCTAGCATTCCTGGTGAACCCTTACTCCTTTTCTGACTGTGTCCAAGCTCTGCATCTCCCTGAGTACCTGTACAGACCGTTTTCTTGGCCTCCTACTTGTGTAGCTTTAAGTGAAGCTTTCTCAGTTGGGCAATGATTGGCCACACCCGCACACACTGCCCTCCTCCCTCACCGTGGGTCAGGCTGCAGTGAAGAAGGCTCTGCCTTGGGCAGGGTCAGTGACTGTGGATCTCAGTTCAAAGAGACAGGATCATGGTCTGGTATCAGGTGGCCCCGGGAGGAGTGGGAGCATCCATGCCCACTCCCTACCAAGTGACCCTAGCCAGACCTGGCCTGTCCCGCACTGTCACTGTCAGTGCTGTTCACGTCTCAGCTGAAGCTTCAGCCTTTCCTGCAAGGGCTGTGGCAGACAAATCCAGCAGAGGACCTACGCGGAGGCTCCGCCGCAACGGTGACCTCGCAGTCAAGTCTTGCTCAATTTCTGAGGAAAGTCCATACCGTGTGCACTGTACAGGTGTGAACCTGTACAAGGAGAAAGAGAAGCAGAACCAATAGAGCCACCAGAAAGGGCCTAGAGCAAGTATAACTGGTGTCCTCAGAGAGAAATGAGACCCTAGCCGGGCGAGGTGGCGGGCGCCTGTAGTCCCAGCTACTCAGGAGGCTGAGGCAGGAGAATGGCGTAAACCCGGGAGGCGGAGCTTGCAGAGAGCTGAGATCCGGCCACTGCACTCCAGCCCGGGCGACAGAGTGAGACTCTGTCTCAAAAAAAAAAAAAAAAAAAAAAAAAAGAAATGAGACCAGTGGGTATTGCAGAGAACCCATGAGAGGACTTGCAATGAAAAAAAGTCATGAAGAACAAAAACAAGAAAAGTTCCAGTGATGGGAGGCAGAGTGGGCGTCTGTGGGAGAAGCAGGGAGCTGGGTGAGGATGCTGAGGGAATCTACTGGAATGTGACACAAAGGGATGGAGTTGGGAAGCACAAAAGGCAAGCTGAGATGTGGAGGACGATCTAGAGGTTATAGCATCCCTCTCATAGGATTTCAGGGGGAGAGAATAAAGGGGAGGTGCTGGGGGTGGGACAACAGCCAGGGCGTGTTTACATCTCTATCTTTTCAGAGCTAAAGGCAGGTGCTGGCCTCACTGAAGGAGTCCACCAAGTGCCAAGCAGGATAAACACAAATAACCAACCCCCCCAATTCATTCCTTGCTACGTCAAAGTGCAATGTGGATCGTCAGTGATACAGCTAAAGCTGGGTGGGTAGGGGGAGGGGAAACCCCAATTATCTAAAAGGAACAAGGATCCAATTGACACCTGCCTTCTCATCTGCAGTGTTGGGAGAACAGGTTAAGACTCCAAATCTTCCCAGTTGTGAGGTGAAATCCTTGGACAATTCACTATTTATTTATTTTATTTTATTTTTTTATTTTTTTTATTTTTTGAGACGGAGTCTCGCTCTGTTGCCCGGGCTGGAGTGCAGTGGCCGGATCTCAGCTCACTGCAAG
>NW_016823852.1:253399-259848 GCF_001698545.2 Rhinopithecus bieti
GCCAGGATGGCCTCGATCTCCTGACCTCGTGATCCACCCGCCTCGGCCTCCCAAAGTGCTGGGATTACAGGCTTGAGCCACCGCGCCCGGCCTATTCACTATTTATAAGCAGAGAGAAAATAATACCAGCTGGGCGGGGCAGCTCATGCCTGTAATCCCAGCACTTGGGGAGGCCGAGGCAGGCGGATCACCTGAGGTCAGGAGTTCGAGACCAGTTTGGCCGACATGGTGAAACCCTGTCTCTACTAAAAATACAAAAATCAGACGGGCGTGGTGGTGGGCGCCTGTAGTCCCAGCTACTAGGGAGGCAGAGGCAGGAGAATCGCTTGAACCCGGTAGGTGGAGGTTGCTGTGAGCCAAGATCATACCACTGCACTCCAGCCTCGGTGATAGAGCGAGACTCTATCTCAAAAAACAAATAAACAACCATTTAGCTCCCATAGTCCCCCGACTTTCTGAAAAAATTGCCAAAAGATGTGTCTAGCGGGAGGAAAAGGGCGCCCAGGAGCTGATGCTGACTAACGGTTATCATCACCGCTGTTGCTCAGGTGCTCTGCTGAGTGCTGCACGTGAATTATCTCACTGACTCCTCACGATGCCACGAGCCTGGTGCTGCTAGTCACATTTCACAGGGGAGGAAGTAAAAGTACAATAATGTTAGCATATTGTTAAGTTCAAATAGGTACTGATTGCTAAAAATGATAGCCATCCAGCACCAAAATTCCCTGTAGGATCAACACGGGAGGCTTGAGGGAGTTGTGGGGAGTGGACAAAAGCAACATCATGTGATGGGTCCCATCTTGTTTGGAGAATATCTCGACTTTGACAAATTCTTGACACTGTCGGAAAAATAGATGCTTAAGTGTGTATTTTCTAAATCTATAGGTAATCAAAAGGAGATTGGAAATAGAATGTAACTATTTCAAAGACAGGCCAGGAAAAATGGAATAAAATAAACCTAATTTCTAAAATAAGATGAGAAAGGGGAAAACAAAACACCCCAGGAAATATAAAGTAAGATTTTATTCGATCAGAAATCGTAATAAATGTCAGTGAACTAAACACATGTGTTAAAAGACAGAGATGCTCAGATTGAACAGAAACAAGTAACAAATTCTAACGGAAATGTTGCTTACAAAAGACATACTTAAAGTAACCTAGAAAGTTAAAAATTAAAGGAATAAAAAACTATCAAAAATGCCAAAAATATGCAAGCAGTCCTAGCAATATTTATGTAATACAAGATAAAATTTAAGGCAAAATGTTTAAAAGGGACAAAAGGGGACATTTCATATTGACCAATGGAACAACTCATAAAGAATACATGAGGCCAGAGGCAGTGGCTCATGCCTGTAATCCCAGCACTTTGGGAGGCTGAAGTGAGCAGGTCACCTGAGGTCAGGAGTTCGAGACCAGCCTGACCAACATGGTGAAACCTTGTCTCTACTAAAAACACAAAAATTAGCAAGCCGTGGTGGTACACACCTATAGTACCAGCTATGTGGGAGGCTGAGGCAGGAGAATTGTTTGAACCTGGGAGGAGAGGCTGCAGGGAGCAAAGATCGTGCCACTGCATACTAGCCTGGGTGACACAGTGAGACTCTGTCTCAAAAAAAAAAAAAAAAAAAAAGAGTCCATGAGAGTCATAAACTGAAATATATAATGAAAACATACATTAAGCAAAAATAGAAAATTATGAATCCATAGTCATGGTGGGAGACCTACCCCAGAAACTGAATAATTTAATAGACTATAAATAAATGTAAGCAACTAAAGCTTGATCTAACAGACACACAGAAATACATACTCAACAAATAAAAAAAATTTTTTAGCACAGCAAGAACATTAAAAAAAGTGTACTAGATGACTAAGATAATTTTGACAACTTAAAAATTAACATGTAAGGCTAACTTCAGTGACCACAAATCAATAAAATTTGAAATCAATGGCAAAAAGAAAGTCCATCCAAATGAGAATAGCTGGAAATACACTATTAATTATTTTAGTAGGTATTAAAGCAAAAATGGAAACTGTTAACTATCTGTAGCCAAATGGCTATGAGAACATTTCATGTTAAAACCTATGGGTTATGGTCAAAGTGTTACCAACAGGAAAATGTATAGACTTAAATTGATTCATTAAAATTGAATATGAATAGGTTAAGATTTTAAACTGAAGAAACTGGAAAAGCAACAGAATAAACTCAGGGAAATAACGTGTTAATCATAAGGGGGCATGATAATCATAAAGACAGCCATGGGATCACAGAAAAAGGGAGACATGTTGACATGCCCTTCCCAGTACTGTCCAGGGAGAGGGAGCCACTGTTTTAGACCTCAAGTGCTTGTGGTCACCTGGACAGGTGGATGTTATTGGGAGATGCAAGGCAGCTCCTCTTAGCTTGAGCTCATTATCATGAAATAATCTTATTCCCCGTCTGATTCCATGCTCTTCAAGATGACTTCTAATCATGCCTTCCCAGATAGCATTGCTGATAGCAAATACAGTTTGAGTATGGACGTTGGTGTTCTAGTCTTGTAAACAGTAACTTCTCAGGGTAAATCAACACATCAACATTCTGATT
Source organism: Rhinopithecus bieti (assembly GCF_001698545.2). Lineage (NCBI taxonomy): Eukaryota > Metazoa > Chordata > Mammalia > Primates > Cercopithecidae > Rhinopithecus > Rhinopithecus bieti. The sequence goes on from NW_016823852.1 coordinate 255,984, forward strand.
TCCTGTATCAGCAATTACCTTGCCAGAATCAGGCTGCTGGTATTTTTCAAAATATGGCTGTAAGAATTTGTTAATTGTTCTTCATCCCTCATCTCTACACAGATCAATCCACCTACCCACCTACTCACACATTCATCAATGTGTGAGTAATAAATCAATACATTTATTTATCCTTCATCCTTCATCCTCCCTGCCACCCTCCCATCCATCCATCCATTCGTCCATCCAAACATCCATCCATCCCTTCATCCATTTATCCATCCATCCATCCATCACTCAAACATCCACCCACCCTCCCATCCATTCATCCATCCATCCACCCACCCACTCACTCACTCATTCATCCATTCATCCACCTACCCATCCATCTACCCACCCACTCATCCATCCATGCACCCAAACATCCATCCACCCAACCATCCATCCATCCATCCACCCATCCATCTATCCATCCATCCATCCATCTATCCATCCATCCATCCATCCATCCATCCATCCACTCACTCATTCATCCATTCATCTACCTACACATCCATCTACTCATTCACTCATCCCTTTATCCACCCAAACGTTCAACCACACAACCATCCATCCATCCACTCATCCATCTCTCCATCCACCCAAACATCCATCCATCCATCCATCCACCCAAACATCCATCCACCCAAACATCCATTCACCCAAACATCCATCCACCCAAACATCCATCCATCCACCCACCCACACATCCATCCATCCATGCATCCACCCATGCATCCATCCATCCATCTATCCATCCATCCACCCATCTATCTATCCACCCCTCTATCCACCCACCCGCTTATTCATCCATGCATCCATCTATGCATCCATCTACCACCCACTCGTCCATCCACCCATCCATTCATCCAGCTAGTCACCTACCCATCCTCTCATCCATTTATCACTCTCCTACTGATGTATGAATTCATTTATTCATCCTCTTATCCCCCCAGCACCCAACCACCCTCCACCCATTCACCCCTCTGCAAGGGCCTTCATTTGGCAGTTCTTCTGGAGTGGTTGGCACCACTCATTTCTCTCCCATGCATGGATGACTCCGTTGTGTCATACTCAGGTAGAGTGCAGTGAGTGAGATGATGAACAGCGCCCCTCGGTCATCTTTCAGATGGAGAGCAGTCTTCTTTATATAATCTTACGTTTTCCCTCAGTAGGAGCCAAGAAAATGGAGTGAAACATGAAGACATTAGATGTTTTGTGGTTTGCTTTCTGAGTCTCCACTGACCCCTTCCTAGCCCCAATCTTTTTCAACCTTGCTTCTTCCTCCAGCCATGTCCCTCCTCCCCTTCCACCAGAGGCCTTGCAGTGCCATCCCTGGGCCCTGCTTCAAGCCCTAGGGCACTGCCTGCTGGCCTGGCTGTTCTACCTGATCCACAGTTTCCCTCATATGGGATGTGCTGGGAGCAAGGGAGTGCCTGATGAGGAGACTCTTTCTGGAGTGTTCTATTTACACCCTCCTGCTTTAGAGACATTCCAGGTGCACCTGGGCGCTGTACCACATATTTCTGGACTCTTTCCCACACCAGGCCAAAGCCAGCTGTCCTGGATCCTACCGGGCCTCAGGCAACAGGACAGACAGGCCCTGACTGGGAGCTGGCAGGAAGGAGAAAAGAAAAGCATCCCTGAGGAGGGGGTGGCACTGTAGCAGAGGACAAGGATAGGAGGCAGCTCTGCAGCCTGGGGGTCAGTGGGGAGAGCCAGACCACCCCTGAAGTTCCAGGTGGACATCCTCTCCGTAGAGGGATCTGGGAGTGTCCTCCCCTAGCCCCAGTGACAGCGGCTGGACCACAGCATCTCTCTCCCCTCACACATGTATGCAGACGGTAGTCACAACCTGGTGAGGCTGTGGAGAAATAGGAACGCTTTTACACTGTTGGTGGGAGAGTAAATTAGTTCAACCATTGTGGAAGACAGTGTGGCAATTCCTCAAGGATCTAGAACCAGAAATACTATGTGACCCAGCAATCCCATTACTGGATACATACCCAAAGGATTATAAACCATTCTACTATAAAGATATATGCACACGTATTTTTATTGCAGCACTGTTCACAACAGCAAAGACTTGGAACCAACTCAGATGCCCATCAGTGATAGACTGGATTAAGAAAATGTGGCACATATACACCATGGAATACCATGCTGCCATAAAGAAGAATGAATTCATGTCCTTTGTAGGGACGTGGATGAAGCTGGAAACCATCATTCTCAGCAAACTAACACAGGAACTGAAAACCAAACGCTACACATTCTCACTCGTAAGTGGGAGTTGAACAATGAGAACACAGGGACACAGGAAGGGGAACATCACACACTGGGGCCTGTCAGAGGGTGGGGGGTAAGGGGAGGGAGAGCATTAGGACAAATACGTAATGCATGAGGGGCTTAAAACCTAGATGACGGGTTGATGGGTGCAGCAAACCACCGTGGCACATGTATACCTATGTAGCAAACCTGCACGTTCTGCACATGTATCCCAGAACTTAAAGTAAAACAATAAAAAGAATTATATCAAAAAAGATGAAATAAATAGCTAATGTCCATACGAAAAAAATGTGCTATTTGTATAATACACCAAAGACAAAAGGTAGAGTAGTTCCAGAAGCAAATCCACTTACATGTGAATCTAAAATATTTTTTTTTTTTTGAGGCGGAGTCTCGCTCTGTCGCCAGGCTGGAGTGCAGTGGCCGGATCTCAGCTCACTGCAAGCTCCGCCTCCCGGGTTCCCGCCATTCTCCTGCCTCAGCCTCCCGAGTAGCTGGGACTACAGGCGCCGCCACCTCGCCCGGCTAGTTTTTGTATTTTTTAGTAGAGACGGGGTTTCACTGTGTTAGCCAGGACGGTCTCGATCTCCTGACCTCGTGATCCGCCCGTCTTGGCCTCCCAAAGTGCTGGGATTACAGGCTTGAGCCACCGCGCCCGGCCTAAAATATTTTAAAGGTAAAATTTTTAAAAAGTAAAAGAAGTTCAATATATAATTTCCACCCATATAAGAGGAAAAAGTTGATCACCTTTCACAATATTCAAAGAATTGAACTGAAAGTTATTCAAACTTCAAAAGAGATTTTGTAAACAGCAAAAGTATTAAATTTTTAAAGATTATAAAAAATAAATGGGATAATACAAACACATGAGTTTACAATTTGCTTTTTTAAATATAGCACTAGACAGATAATCCTTCAAGCCGGTACCCACAGACCCGACTCCTGTTTAATAGCTCAAAACTTTCCATTATAAGGAGGTGCTAGAATTTATTTAATTGCTCCCTGGTTTATAAACATTCTGGTTGTTTTCCATTTTTGGCTGGTACAAACCGTTGTAATAAACATTCATGTACACATGTCCTTACGAAATGAGGCTTTTCTGTTGAGCCCCCATGTTTCAGAAGTGTTGGAGCTGGGTCTAAGCAGGTGCGGCGATCTGAGCTTTTTTTTTTTTTTTGAGACGGAGTCTCGCTCTGTCGCCCAGGCTGGAGTGCGGTGGCACCATCTCAGCTCACTGCAAGCTCCGCCTCCCGGGTTCACGCCATTCTCCTGCCTCAGCCTCCCGAGTAGCTGGGACTACAGGCGCCCGCCACCACGCCCAGCTAATTTTTGTATTTTTAATAGGGACAGGGTTTCACCATGTTGGCCAGGCGGGTCTCGAACGCCTGACCTCATGATCCGCCTGCCTCAGCCTCCCAAAGTGCTGGGATTACAGGCGGGAGCCACCGCACCAGTGTGTTTAGTTTTTTTTTTGTTGTTTGTTTGTTTTGTTTTTGTTTTTGTTTTTGGAGACAGAGTCTCGCTCTGTCGCCCGGGCTGGAGTGCAGTGGCTGGATCTCGG
>NW_016823852.1:260342-267534 GCF_001698545.2 Rhinopithecus bieti
GGGAGCCACTGCACCAGTGTGTTTAGTTTTTTTTTTGTTGTTTGTTTGTTTTGTTTTTGTTTTTGTTTTTGGAGACAGAGTCTCGCTCTGTCGCCCGGGCTGGAGTGCAGTGGCTGGATCTCGGCTCACTGCAAGCTCCGCCTCCTGGATTCACGCCATTCTCCTGCCTCAGCCTCCCTCCTGAGTAGCTGGGACTACAGGCGCCCGCCACCATGCCCAGCTAATTTTTTGTATTTTGTTTAGTAGTAACACGGTTTCACCATGTTAGCCAGGATGGTCTCGATCTTCTGACCTGGTGATCCTCCCGCCTCGGCCTCCCAAAGTGCTGGGATTACAGGCGTGAGCCACTGCGCCCAGCCGATCTGAGCTTCTGCCGACTGTGCCAGGTCCCTCCAGAAGACCACAAGGCTCCCTCCTCCCTGGGGTCCCCAGCTTTGGCAGGCCAGGAGTGGGCGTTATCAGCCTTTTAAAGCTTTGGGATTTAATTTTGGAGGCAGCCTCGGTCCAATGATGGGTCAGTGTAGGGGTAGAAAGATCCAGCTCTTGCTCCTCTGTGGAGCTGCTCTGAAGGGGCTGTTCCCAGGGGATTGCCTCTGTGTCACCGAGCATTTCTCCCTTGGCTCAGTCCTGCTGCTCTTGGTGGCTCACAGGTGTTGCTCCTGAGAGGAACCCCCACCCTCAGTGCTCCAGTCTACAAACCTCAAGGTCCAGCATCTGTTCCCCTAACTTAGGGGTGGCCCTGGGAAGCAGACACACATAGGATTTGGGGCTAGATTAACTACTGGCAGTCACTGGCTGTGGTCCCTGTCGCTGTGGCTAGTGCAGAAGTGATAGCCCTGCAGTGTCAGGGACCCTCTCACCGTGGTGCCCCAGGTGCTGTATTGGGTAGGGGAGGAAGTGCACTGGTTGGTGCCTTATCTCAGAAGCACGAGAGGCAGAGGCAATGCAGGAATCACAGAACCATGGATCAGATGGCTGTTGCTCGGTGCTACAAATTTCTGGAGAAAGATGATGGGAGCCGAGCTTGACTCGTCTCCACTCAAGGCTGGGTGTGGGGGCAGTGGGCCTGCTTGGCAGCCTGTCCCGAGAGTCTCATCCCCTACGGCTGGAGGCAGGGAAAAGTGGAGGTCCAGCCCAGGGCTTAATTCTAAGGGCAGCATAGCTCCTGAGGTGATGGGACCCTCAGCCTTGGCAAGGCTGCCATGCCAGCCTCAGGCCTCCATGGTGGGCCCCTTTAGGAGAGAAGAACTTATTCCCCAAACTGCCATATGAGCTGCCCTCGATGGCTCCTGGCTGCCAGCCTCTTCTGATGCTGCCTCACTCCAGGTCACTCCCTGTCCCAGGCCAGCTGCTTCCAGTGACTGGTCCACATGTGCTTACAAAGGCTCAGGGCCCTTGACCCTGGGGTCAGCTGAGCCACCACTGAGACTGTCTCGGCCAGCAGCCTCTCTGCCCTCTTCTGTTTTCATCTTTTCTTCCCCACCTGTGGTCACAGAGCCCTTCCAACAAGCCTCTCTGGGTACTTCTCCACCTTAGGGTCTGCTTTCTAGAGAACCCCACCTGTGACGACATGCCCCGAGGTTGGGGCTCTCCCATACCTTCTGAAAGCCTCTGGGCCTACACAAGGGGCTTGCTCCTCCACATCAGAGACAGGCACTTCCTTGTGTGTGAGTTTTCTGGGACTGCTGAGTCTAAGTGCCATAGGTGGGGGCAGCTTAAACAACATTCGTTTTCCCACAGTTCTGGAGGCTGGGAGTCCAATATCCAGGTGCCAGCATCTGCCGAGGGCCCTCTTGCTATGTCATCTCATGGTGAAAGCAGAAGGGCAGGAGAGCCCACACACGCAAGAGAAACAGGGGCTTAATTCTTTCTTTATAAGGAGCCATTTTCCAAGGTAAATAACCCACTTTCCCAGTGAGGGCAGTAATCCGTTCATGAGCCCTCCTGACCTAGTCACTTCTTAAAGGCCCCACCTCTCAGCATTGTCACACTGGGGATTAAGTTTCCAACATACGAATTTTGGGGACACATTGAAACCCTAGCAGGAAGCATCATGCCAGTCTCTGCCTGCATCTTCTTGTGGCATTCTACTTCTATGCATGTCTGTCACCAAAGTTTTCACAAGGACATCAATTACATCGGCTGAGGGCCCACCCTAATGACCTTCTTTTAACTTGATTACCTCTGTAAAGACCCCATCTCCAAATGAGACCACATTCTAATGTGCTGAGGGTTCGGACTTCAACATATCTTTGTTGGGGTCGCAGTCAACCCATGACACCTTGTTGGAAGATGATCCATAGGTTTGCTTTGCAAGGAGAGTGCATGGCCATCTAGGGAGGGGCAACTCCATCTCTCCTGCTGGTGACCAACGTCAAACAATGAGCTCTGCTGAGAGAGGGAGGCCAGCGTGCCCTGATGGCTCTGCAGGATCTGAAGACCATGCACCAGCAGGAGGCAGGGATATGTGTGTGCCTGGACCAGAGTGTGCTGGATCCGGGCAGGGGAGTAGAACATAAATGTTGGGTAAGAAAGAACTTATCCAAAAGGTAGAGGTGTCCTGGAATACAAAGGTTTAACACCAGGCAAGAGCTGTGGGAGGCAGGGCTAACTTGTTCCTAGGATGGTGGGGCAGACAGAGTAATGCCCTGAAGACGTCCACATCCCAATCCCAATTCCTGCAACCCATGAGTATGTTACCTTTTACGGAAAAAGGGACTCTGTGCCTGTGATTAAGGTTGAGGACCTCAGGTTGGGAGGCATCCTGGATTTTCCAGATGGGTCTAATGTCAGCATAGAGAGTCTTCTAGCTGCAGAAACCAGAGGGGTGGAGCATGAGAAGGGCTGGACTGGTGTTGCTGGCTTTGAAGATGGAGCAAGGAGGCCAGTAGCCAAGGAACGCAGAAACCTCTAGAAACTGAAAAGGCAAGGAAACAGATTCTCCCCTGAAGACTCCAGAGGGAACAAAGCCCTGCAGATGCCTTGATTTTAGACTTCTGACCCTGGGGTGTTCTGGCCTCCCAGAACTGTCAGATAATCCATTTGTGCCATTGTGGCGATTTGTTGCAGCTGTGACAGAAAACTCATCTAAGTGGCTCTAAGAAGCTTGGAAAGTGGATGCTCACCCCTGTAGAATAGAATGGCCAGGACAGATGGCGGGAGAGGGGGTAAGGGCTCAGGGACAGGGGCGTGCTCGAGTGGCCGTGCTACAAAGGCTGCAGCACCCACCGAGGCCGCATTCCTGGGTGGCTGCAGGGTGGCTGCAGAGGAGTCTCCATTTACCAGAGCAAGAAAGTTGCACTGGGGAGGGGGCAGAATCACTGAGAAGCTCAGTGGGATGATGGTCGGAGCTGCCGTCACAGGACTAGGTGCCCTGAGAACAATGCGGCTGGTGGGATCCCCAGATAAGACAGAGCGGGGGTGCCACCTAATCGTCGGGAGCAAGGTGCACAGTCAAAGAAGGAGCCAGTGTATCCTGACCAACAGAAAGCGGAGGAGATGGACAATAGGACTGGGCACCCCTGGAGGAAAGGCAGAGGCATTGCTCACTCTGGTGCACTTGACACCATCATAGGACGTGAACGGGAACCGTCCCAAGGGCAGCCTGACATGAGACGTCAAGACACTTGGCCCAATTTCTGGACCTAAGCGAGGTTTCAGACTCAGAACAAAATTAACTTGCAAATTCTAATATTTTTATAGAGTATCTTGAGATTCCTAGGGATAGAATCATATTATCCTCCAGTAAAAACAGTTTTGCCTCTTTGTTTCCATAGTTACACTGCTTATTTTATTTTCTTGTCTTGGTTCATTAGGTAGAATTGCCCCCAAAATGGTCAATAATAGTTGCAACAGTGAGCATTCCTGTGTTGTTCCTGATTTGAATGGGTGCAGATTTATAATGTGGTTTAAGGTAGTCTTGACCACATTTAGGTAGTTTTATTTTACATAGAGGTTTTTTCTTTTGATATTCCTTGATACGAAAAGGTGAGTTTGTCTCCTTTATTTGTTGATGTAGCATATCATTGATAGATTTCCCAAAGCAAACCTGTTCTCTCATTTGTGGACTAAAATCTACCCATTCTTGTTTTCTTGCTTTCTTAATACATTGGGTTGTGTTCAATGTCCCAATATTTTATTGGAAAGTGTTCTGCATCCATATTTGTAGATGAAATTTCCTATTTCTTTCCCCAACAATTTTGATAAGATTTTGGTATTAATGTAATGTTGGCTTTTAAAAGTGAATTTTGGAGTTTTCTACCTTTTCTGTAGATTGGAATTTCTTCAATAAAGAGATGGTTAATTTTATGTGTTAACTTGGCTGGGCCAAGGTGCCAGCTATGTGGTCAAACATTATTCTGGATGGTTCTGTGGGGGTATTTTTGGACAAGGTTAACATTTAAATGGTGAACTTTGAGTAAAGCAGATTGTCCTTCATAATGTGGGTGGGTGCCTTAGTTGGTTTTCTATTGCTAAAACTGAATACCAGAGACTGGGTGATCTACAAAGGAAAGACGTTTATTTCTCACAGTTTCTGGAGGCTGGGAAATCCAAGGTCGAGGTGCTGCATCTGGTGAGGGCCTTCTTGCTGGTGGAAACTCCCTGCAGAGTCCCAAGGTGGGGCAGGGCATCCGTGGTGGGGAGGCTGAGTGTGCCAGCTCCTCTCTCTTCCTCTTCTCATAAAGCCATCAGTACCAGTCCTGGGACAACCCATTAATCCATTAGGCCATTAGTCCATGAAAAGATTCATCTATTCATAAGGACAGGACCAAATCACCTCCTAAAGGCCCCACTGCCACATTGGGGATGAAGTTTCTACATGAATTTCAGAAGAGACAAACATTCAAACTATAGCAGTGACCCCATCCAACCAGTTGAAGGCCTGAATAGAACCAAAGACTGACCCCACCTCCCAATCCCCCTCCCCCACCAGTAAGAGGGAATTCTGCAGCCACAGCGTTGAACCACAACATCGACTTTTCCTGGGTCTCCAGCCTGCTGGCCCACCCTGCAGATTTGAGACTTACCAGTCTCCAAAATCACATGAGCCAATTCGTTAAAATAAATCTCTTTCTTTCTCCATCTTACTGGTTCTGTGTCTCTGGAGAACCCTGACTAATACAAACAAGAGAAGTCTTTGATTTTTGAAGATTAAATAGAACTAATCACAGACATGCCAGAGTCTTACACCTTTGACCTTTGAAAATGGCAGATGTTTAATCATCTTTCCAACCTAGTCTGCGGTTTCCAGTGCTGGCGGTTCCCTGTCAGCTGTCGTGGTCTTCTTCATGTTGGCCAAAGCCTAGAAGTGTAACACCCCCAGATGTGTTCAAATTGGTCAAACTGCTGGATAATGAATGGATGGGACTTCCACGCCTGCCCAAGTCAGGGGAGGGGGTGAATTTCCTAAGTGGGCTCCCTGGGGATACTCCAAGAGTGGTGAAAACCCTGAGTGGATTCTCCAAGAGAAGAGTGGCCATTGCCGACCTCGTGGCTGGCCTTCAAGGCCCGATTTCAAAGTGACTGCAAAATGAAATGCAATCCACAGAAAAGAAGAAGTTGCAAATGGCAGCAAGTGTAAGAAGATATGCTCAGCCTCATGATGCCAGAGCAAGTCCAAGTTTGCAGAGCAACGAGCACATTCTGTGAAAACTGGCAGGATTTGAATACAACTGCTGTTTCTCAGCCATGGAGGGGGAGGGGTCTACAACCCAGATGTGAGGGTAAATTTGAACAACATTTTTAAAGCCAGTTTGGCAATTTTTGTCAACATTTTAAATGTGCATACCCCATGACCCAGCAATTCCTCTTCTAAGAATTTCTCTTATAAAAATGCCTGTGCAAGCTCACAAACATATGTGTACAACGATGTTCACATGACAGCATTTGAGACAGGAAAAACTGGAGACACAAAACATCCACCTTAAGAGGAATAGTTATGCAAATTGTGGAATCATCATTATAATGGAGTTATGCAGTTATTAAAAACAACGAAATAGGTGTATGTGTAGGCAGGGAATAATCTCGTTGACATTTTGTTGAATAAAATAATCAGCCTTAAAAAACTATGTATAGTATGAAGCATATTTGTTAATTGTGTGTGTGTGTGTGTGTGTGTGCTTATGTGCTTAGCAAAATGTCTAGAAAAATAGATGTCAGGCTATTAAAGTGGTCACCCCTGGTAGTGTGATGGGGTAGGGAAGGGGGATGAGGAGAAGGCTTTCTATTTTATTGTATACATATCTCTATTACTTGACTTAAGAAATGAGCATATACTACTTAGTCAATAAAACAAAAAGATTTTTTAGTGCTTGCAGCAAAAATGCTGATGTAACTTTAAACCAGGAGGAGCAATGTTAGGGCTTCCTCACTCGGGAAATTGGACTAAAGGTGACTTAGTTTTAAAGGCAACTAGAAAAGGCATTAATTCTATTAATTAATGCATCAGCGGTTTCCATCTCAGCAAAGATGTCTTAATGAGGCGCTCGGGGCACCCATTATTTATCTTACAAATGCAGCTCCAGGGTCCTGACCGTGTCAGGCAGTGTAACACACGTCCCCGCGGAGGGCTGGCGCTGCAGAAGCTCACGGCCCACCCCCTCCTGCCCACACCCGGCCTCACCCTCCCCTTCTCTTCGAGGATGACCTCTGTCCCAGTCCCACGGACCCCGACTCCTCCACGATCTGGCCCCTCCCCCCATACGTTGCATTCCAGGACCCCCGCAAAGGAATTACTTCAGCCTGGACTGCAAACCGCACTCCTACACCTCACTTGGGGGTGTCCTCCAACATCCCCGCCCTCTCTCTCCTGGCCTCCTTTCTTTCGAGCTGATGAGGAACTGGGAATCCAGAGTCGGCCTGTGTGAGGTCCGTACAGGTGGCTCCCGCAGTCTTTAGAGGCACAGGGTCGGTCTCCCCAGGCCGACCTGGTAAAATTCCTGCATCTCCCGCAGGCCGCCCTTCTCCGGCTTGGCCGGGACCAGCCTCTGGATCCCGCGCTCCTAGCCCGCGCGCACCAGGAGCTGTCCGCGGTGCTGACCGCAGGCGCTTCCCGCGCTCGGCCGATGCGCACGCGTCCCGGGAGGGGCGCGCGGGACCCGCCGGCGCCGCCACTGCGCAGCCTCCCGCGGGCTCCCCGCCCGGCGCAGCCTCCCGCGGCCTCCCAGCCGCCGCTCTTGCCCGGGCCGGCCAT
>NW_016823852.1:268772-282715 GCF_001698545.2 Rhinopithecus bieti
TGTGCGCCCACCCACCCCCTTACGTGGCTGCCCTCTGTGGGCCCTCCCACTCCCCTGGCGGAGGCCTGCTGTGCCCAGGAGCAGCCCGAGATCCTGCAGAGGTTCGGGGAGAGCACTCATGAAACCCAGGCCCCTCCCAAACTCTGCCCCCACCCCCATCCTTTGTTGTAGGTTTTCACTCCCTGCCGGCACGTGGGAGATGAGAAGGACTCAGAGGGGTGCGGGTGGCAGGAGTGGGGAGGCCCTCCTGTTGCCCACCCCCTGTGAGCCCACCGCTTGGTTTTGGCTGAGAGAGGGGCCAGAGAGGGGAAGAAGAGGGGATCCAGGGAGAAGGGAGGGAGCCAGGGCTATGCCGAGTGGGGCTGTAAAATCTGGAGGAGGGGTGAGAATTCCAGCGCCTGTGGGTAGGAGCGCCCTGGGGCTGCTGCAGCAGAGTTCCACCAACTGGACTTAAACCCACTTGTCCCACCACCCGCTGCCTCTGTCCACACAGGGCATCTTCTCTCTGCTTCTCTGTCCTCCCTCTTTTTACAGGGACACCAGTCACTGGATTCAGGGCCCACTCTAAACTCAGGGAGATCTTATCCTGAATCCAGAGCTTAATTACACCTGCAAAGATGCTATTTCCAAATAAAGTCACAATCACGGGTACCAGGGGTGGGACTTGGGCATAACTTTTGGGGGACGCCATTCAACCCACGACACTAAGGTTCTGGGTGGCCGTCAGTAGCAAGCTGGCTGTCAGCCTGGGAGGACCCAGGTACTGTGGGGGCATGGACCCAAATTGTGTGACTGCAGCCCTGCTCAAGGTGGGGTCAGGCGAGGCGCAGGGTGGTGTCCTGTCCGTCTGCAGCCGTTCTCCTCCCTTCAGCCCACTCCAGGGCTGGTGTCCCAAGAAGAGGCTTGAGACATCATCTGCACCCATGTTGCCAGACCCGAGAGTTACCCAGTGTGTGCTGTGTGTGCAGGGCAGGCAGGTGGAAGTCTCCCTGAATGAGACATGGCGTGAAGAGGGAGTGGGACAGCCAGCGAGTAGGGTCAGCTTCCCAAGGCTTGAGGCCCTTTAGTCTCGGAAGCTGAGAGTGAAGCAGCAGGCCAGGTGAGGCCACAGTTGGTTCATTGCTCATGCGCATCTTCCCTGGCTCCTGGGTGTCCATCAGGGTGCCTGTGGTCCAACTGGGGCTGAGAGGGGGTGGCTGTCTAGATAGGCCCCGGCCATGTGGTCGGAGTGATGTGAGATTTCCTAGGGGGCTCCACCAGAGGCGGGGGACAGGGAGAGGGGAGAAAAGAGCCCCAGAGCTTGCAAGACGGGAGTCCAGGTCCAGGTCGCACAGGGCGTGGTCTATTTTGCTCACACTGGGCAGCAGACCCAGGGATGCCATAACAGCAGCTCTGCCTCTCGCTGTCTCACGGAAGGTGTCTGTCTGTCAGCCCTGGCAAACTGCCGACACCATCTCCTTCCAAAGGCAGAAGACAGGTTCCTGGGGAGTCTTCAGGCCTTCCCAGCACTCTTTGTGGCATTCCATCCTCCCACGGGGTGGAGCCGACTGGGATGCAGGCCGACTGTGCGGCCTCTGCCGCAGCCCTGCTGACCGGCCCATATGGGATTTAGGAAGCCTTGGATGACCTGGTGTGCTCAGGGCCTGTGGGGGTTAGGGTGAGGGTTAGGGTTGTTGAGGGGGTCTACGTTGTGGAGGCTCACCATGGCCTTGACCCCACTGGAGGTCAGGCCCGGGCAACTCCTGCTCTCAGGGAGGGGGCCTGTGGTGGAGCATTTCAGGTTCAGCCCCTTTGCTTCAGTTCAGGGATTCACTAATCCTCCCACCACTGACCTCTGCCCAGCCGGCTCTTTTCCAGGGACATGTGGTGCCCGTGTCCTTCTTGGCTATCAGGAATTAGTGGCTCAGGTCATGTGGTCATGTGGCCACCTGTCCCCCACCTCATGCACCGCACAGTCCATTGGCAGACGGCTTGTGCGATGACATCTGTCCAAAGTGTCAGCCCTCCATTGAGTTCTGGTTGTAGGCGTAGGTTAACGCTCTCAAGAGCCATCTCAGGCCATAGGTTCCCACCCTAGGGGACCTACGGCTGGGTGAAACCAAGGCAGGCATGCACCTTATTCATCTCTGTGTCCTTAGGGCTGAGCACAGGGGATGGTGCATAGGAGTCACCAGATAAAGTTTGTTGAATGACTGACAGAAAGATGCCTGGGTCCTGAGGCCTGCTGCCTTGTGGTCACTCACCTGGCCCTGATACCTGTGCAGACTCAGTTGTCTGGCCAACAGGTCCACCCTTCAGACTTGCCATGTCAGGAAATTCTGGACGCCTGGGAAGATTGGGTCTGCAGGGCCCAGTGACAGAGTGGCCAATTCCAACTCAGTTGTTGCTCCAGCTACATAGACTAGGCGAGCAAGTCCAGGTCGGTAAAGGGGACTCAGGACCAGTCAAGGGGCTGAGACAGGCCTTTATAGGGAGCTCCTGTGGTGGAAAAAGGCTCTCAGGGCCATCAACGGCCACTGGACATCCAGCCCATGGAGGAGCCCGCTGACCCCATCAGACTCTGGCCGCTAGAGGGCTGGGCCTGGTTAGGACGGCACACGCTCTAATCCTCTCAAGTGGACTCCACCTTCAGGGGCCACTCAGCTGCCCTCCCACCAGTGGGAGCGCAGGGCCTGTTTGAGGTCTGTTTGAGGGTCACACGGCAGGTCCAGAGCTTGTGGAGCAGAGGCCATGTCTCAGGTGCCAGCTTCTTCTTCCTACGGGGGTGTCTTTCGTGTGGAGTCCAGGCCCTGAGAGCTCGTGCCCAGAAGTGTGAGAATTAGAGTCTGGAGGTAGCTTTTTGCAGAGTGGTGTCATCTTGATGCTGCCTTATTGGCTGCTGGTTGAATGAATGAATGGGTGGAGCGGCACCTGTGCTTCAGGGGGGCTTGCCAGTTCGGGGCAGAAGGGTTTGCTGAGGCAGCCATGGGCCTGGGGCAGCTGTGCTGAGAGGGAGCATTGAGGACGTGGGCTGGCAGCAGTTTGTGGTTGGCAGGCCAGAGGGGCACTCATCTGCCTGCCTGGCTGAGCCTTCACATTGCTGGGCTTTCCAGGACAGTGGTCGCCATGGAGATGGCACATCCTGGCAGCGCACCCTGAGCGGCAGTGAAGAGAGAGGGTTAACCCTGTGTGTGCTGGGCTCCTGTTCCTGACCACTGTCCTGGCCTGGCCTTGGTGAGGGAGGGGCTGGGTGGCCCTGTGACCTCTGGGGAGCTGGATCTGAGGAGGCTCTGGACACATCCAATTCTTCAACAACCTGGAGAGCCCGGGCAGGATCCCTGGAAACCGAGCAGAAAGGAATGAGAGGAGCAGACCGAGGCTGTCAGCCGGCAGCGGCCCCAGCCTGGCGTCCCTTCCCTATCTCGTGGGGAACTCCTCCATCTGGTCATGGGAGAAGACTCCAAAATCGGGCCCATTTCATAGGGATGTGGCTGGATGTCTGAAGTCTCCAGATAATTGGCTTTTCTGTCTGTTGGAGGTTGTGTTGTGGCCCGTGCTCAGCAGTGGGAAGGGGACAGTGGGTCACCTGGGCCCAGAGCCTCTGCCGTATCTCAGGTGCGCTGGGCCAGGTATTTGCAGGCACTGGGGTCTTTCAGGGAGACCTTGTCCTTAGGGAGCCCGGCCACTCAGGGAAGCTTAGGCCGTGCACGTGCCTGTCTAGAATTTGGTATACTATAGATGTGGAGGGTGCTGCCCCACCCTCCCGAGGGGGATTGGGATGTGGCACTGGGTAACAGGCCCTAGCCCGACCTCACTGTCTGCACTGTGGTCAGCCTGGCCCTCCAGGGAGGTCTCTGGGATGGCCTGTCAGGGAAGTCTAGGAATGCCAGGTGCCGGAGGGTGCCCCTGCCGGACCAGGTCCCTGGGAGGACCGCAGGAAGGCTGTCCGGCGGGTGGAGGGCGGATGTGCCCTGCGGGAGCCTGGCTAGGGACTGTCCTCTGCCCCCACTCCAGCACCATCCAGCGGGCTGGGTTTGATGCCAAGCAGCTTCCTTGCCTCTGGCTGTGGAGCTGACCCTGGCCATGCCTCATCACCACCTCCTCCTTGGCTGCGGTGGAGCAGCTGGTCCAAGGCTGCAGAGGTGGAGTGGGCTTACTGTGGCCCGCTCTGTGACTATAGGCCCCTGGCCCCTCATTTTCACCCCCAGGCCAGATGGATTTTGGGGTTCAGAACTGTGTTCTCAGGGTCCCAGCAACAGCAGATGGCTCACCCGAGGAAGGGTAATTGAAGGAGGGCTGGGTGACAAGAGATGAAGTTGTGGGGTTCCTGCAGTCAGTGGAGGTGGTGCTGTCCCCATTCCTGGCTAATGGGACCTGGACGGGTGGGTCACCTGGAGAGCAGCAGTGACTTTCAGTGGAGGGACCTGGTAGCAAATTCCCACCTTGCTTCCCCCCCCTCCCACCCCATTGCCTAAACCCAGCCGGAAGCCAGAGGGCACGGGGTCATTGCCATGGTCCGCACCTTTCAGCCTCCAGACAGAGAATGGAGAAGGAGACGCACTGCGAAGAGCAGGCGGGAGACACTGGTACACGGTGATTCAGGCTTGGACTGGGCTGATGGAGCCAGTCCCATGTATGACAGCTCTGAGACTCACAGCACACTGGGCCAGAGAGGGACCGAGAATGACCCCGCACCCATCCTGGCAAACTTTTGCCACTGCTCTTTCTGTCATCAGAGAGCTTTGGATGTGGCGCTGCGATGGGGGTTGTGGCTTATCTACTGGCACACGGTACCCACCCTCCAGCCATCTTTGACCGTGAGGCCTGGGCAGAGGCTTGATCACCCCCCACGCCTAGGTGTATGAGTCCTGCTGGTCCTGCCCTCTTTGGTGTGGTTGTTGGGATCACAGCTCATGGCTTTAAGAGTGTACCTGTGTCCTCTCCCCTTGTCTGGGACCCCTTGGGGTGGCTCAAGCCCTCCCGTTCCTGGGGGGTGGTTCTGCTGTCAGCCCAGCGATCACCAAAACAGTGTGGCTGGGGCTGGGCTGGAGCCAGTGGACGGGTTCCTTGGAGGCACCAGGTGTTACAAAGTAGCCTGGTGCCACCTGCTCTGAGTTGGATGCTGTGGCCTGGGTTTATCCTCAGCATGTTGGCTGGGGCACCTCCCGGGGCCAGGACTTCATCTTTTGTATCACTCTGCCCTCTGTGCCCAGCACAGGGCAAGCGGGTACTCAGAAAGTGCCTGCTGAATGAATGAATGAATGAACAGGCAGTGCGCTGGCCTCCACGTTGCCTCATCAGCAGCTGCCGGCTTCGGATGATGGTGGCGTTGATGTTTTCTTGGCTGAGATTCCAGGGAGACCTTGTTTATCCAATGATCACTGTGAAGCTGTGTCGTGGGTCACCTACCTTAGATCCAGCGTGCTGACAGCACGCAGGCAAACATCCAGCCTGCTCGTAGGTGAGAGGCGGGAGCAGCCCCTGCTCAGCCATGCTGCTCGTGCTGATGTCTGCCTGGGAGGAAGTCCCCCTCGGGGCTCCCACTGGAGGGACAGTCCCTATCCCTACCCCACGAGCCTCCGTGTGCATTCCAGGCTGAGCCCACGCCAGGCCCATTCGAAGGACTTTGAGTCTTGTTGGAGCAATTCAGAGATGGTGGACGTTTGCATGCCAGGCAGGAGGCCCGGGTGGGGTGGGTGTCCCGACCACATGCCCGGTATCCTCAGAAGAGGAAACATGAGCCTCCTCTGAAAGCCATGGCCGTGTGCGCCCTGGCAGAGGCCTCAGACCGGGGCAGTGTGGCCCAGCCCTAAGCGAGCTCCTTCCTCATGACCCCGCCTCCTGTGCTCCCCATGCTCTGGCCCTGGTCAGATGGGCCCAATCACAGCCCGGCCTTTTAAGTTTAAATGGATAAACCAGAGTCAGCCCATCAAGCAAGTCCTACCAGGGGTCCAGGCCACGCGCTGATGACCTGCAGGTGAATGGATGCTCTCAGCACCACAGGCTGGGGGCTTGTAAACAACAGGCATTTACTGCTCACACTTCTGGAGCCTGGAGGTCTGGGATCCAGGCTGCGATCCAGGTTAGATGCCTGCTGAGGGCCCGTTCCTCTTGCTGTGTCCTTATCTGCTGGGAGCTCGGCGGGGTTTCTTCTAGGAGGGCACTCATTTCATTCGTGAGGCTTCACCCTCATGACCTCCTCTCCTCCCAAAGACCCCACTTTCTAACCCCCCAGCAGACTGTAACATAAGGATCTGGGAGGACACAAGCACCTGGGCCAGAGCTGCTGGTGACTGGGTGGGCGGCTTTGGAAGGGTGTCATTCATTTCCACCCTGGGTGCAACCTCTTTTATGAAATCATGGGGACCAGGGTTCCAGGTCCTGGGTCTTTGGGAAGGTGTGACCCGCAGCCCAGGGCGGGCATGTGGAGTTGCCCAAGGGACTGCAGGAACGGGGAGCAACCCCTCGAGGCCCCACAGGGCCCAACCCAGGAATCCTGAGGGTCTGGGGGTGCTGCTGGTGGGGGTCGCCCGGGAGGTGGCCTCCTGTTTCTGGCTGCAGCCTGGGGGCGGGGGTCTCCCGGGTGGTGGTGTCCAGTGAGCCTGCCCCTCCTGTCTCTGGCTGCAGCTTGGTGGGGGTCTCCCGGGAGGTGGCGTCCAGTGAGCCTGCCCCTCCTGTCTCTGGCTGCAGCTTGGTGGGGGTCTCCCGGGAGGTGGCGTCCAGTGAGCCTGCCCCCCTGTCTCTGGCTGCAGCTTGGTGGGGGTCTCCCGGGAGGTGGCGTCCAGTGAGCCTGCCCCTCCTGTCTCTGGCTGCAGCTCCTTCTTCTCCGCCTTCCTGAACCTCCTGGTCAGCGTCTTCGTGGTCTTCCTGGTCTTCATTGCCAGCACCATCGTGAGTGTGGGCTTCACCATGTGGTGTGACACCATCACCGAGAAGGGCGCTGTAGCCCACAGGTGCGCCTGCCCCACCTGCCTCGGCCTCAGCCTCGGCCCACCTCCCCTGAAAATCCCTTGACACCCTGCCCTGCTCTGGGTGATCTTCCGTCATGACGCCCATCCTGAGTCTGCAGTCCCTGGTCCCGCTGTGCCCCTGCCTCTGTATACCTGCCTCTGTGTGCCTGCCTCTGTGTACCTGCCTCTGTATACCTGCCTCTGTATACCTGCCTCTGTATACCTGGACAGCCCCTTTCCTGAGACCTGCCCCACAGCACTGACACCTTCCCACTCTAGGAGCCGGGAGCATCACACGTCACACACGAGCGATCATCCCTAGGGCTGAATATGGCTGGGGGTAGCTCCAGGTGGTCAGAGACTCCGGCTGCCCCATCCTTGCCACCAGAGCTTGCGTGACAGATCCCATGCAGCATGGCCCCAGGTCCTGGGAAGCTCGATGTGACCACACAGCTGGAGACCCTTGGGCTTCTGTCCTGTGCTGGCTGCATGCGAGAGCCCAGGGAGAGCATTAGGCTCAGGGCTTTGGTCCCCAGGGTGTGGGATTTGGAAGATGGTGGAGGGGACAGGGATGGTGAAGAACAGGAGCAGAGAAAGCTTCTGGTAGGGTGAGGGCCAGCTCCCAGGCGGGTTGGGGATGAAGGCCTTTGAGCCATGGTGGTCCCTCTGGGATCTTAGCAGGGGCATCATTTGGCTTGTGGGGGCCCCCAGAGTGGAGCATGGTGACTGCCTGCCCCCAACAGTGGGATGCCCAGCCCTGAGGGGCACCATCCAGTGCCCCAGGCCAAAACCCTGGAAGACAGGAACCCTCCAGAGTTTCCACGTTCTTCCTTTAAGCAAACCGAGACCTGAAACCCCAGCATCTGCAATAGATGGCAGCAGAGCCCAGGGGCTCCCTGCCTGTCTGTTCCGTGCCTCCACTCTGGGGTACCTGGGGCACAAACCAGAGGAAAGTGTGAGCACCTGGGCGTGTGGCCCTGCAGGGCCTCCTGTGCTGAGCTGTGTCCTGTGCCCCATCCTGCACTGTCCTAGCTCCGCCTGCTGGCTCTGGCCACTTGTTTCCCGAGAGCGTGGGCAACCCCTGGTACACAGGCAAAGTTTCCTTGGCCTCACGGACACCGTTTCCAGCCCTTCAGCCCCTCCAGGGAGTGCAGGGGCTGCTGGGCTCCCTGTCTCTGGCACCCTACTCCTGTCAATGTGTCCTGGCTTTATGTTTTATGTTGGGGGTGCAGGACACCGGGAGCCCAGGCCTGGATCACTCCCGGGCCCTCTGACGCCCACTGCCTCCACAGATACCTCCGTTAAGGGGGCAGAGCCTCTGGGCAGCGTTGGTGGGGACGCCACCTCCATCTCTGTGTGGCTGAGGCAGCCCTGCATCTCCTGTCTCTGAGACCCTGGGACCCTCAGAGTTTGGAGCATAGGGGCAGAGGGTCCGGGAGAGCAGAGGCTGAGCTGGTGTCTTCCAGCCGTCCAGGGCCAGGATGGGGAGGGGCCTGGCCTCTGAGACCCCATGACCCTCAGAGTGTGGGGGATGGGGTTAGAGGGTCTGGGAGAGCAGGGGTCGGGCTGGCATCTTCTGGCTGTCCAGGACCAGGATGGGGAGGGGTCTGGAGGTTTCCTTTCCCGAAGACTGTACTGCTCCACGGAGGAGGCCTCGAGGCCGATCCCCCGTGGTGTCCTCAGAGACTCCCTGCTGCCCCCAACCATTGTAGGGCAAAGTTCGTGCCTCTCTGGCCAGCGGCTCAGCCATGTCCTGCACTGGCTGTCCTGGTGGTCACCTTCCACCCTACGTCCTGCTGTTTTAGCTGTGAAGAGCTTCAGGACATCGACTTGGAGCTGGGTGTGGACAACTCCGCCTTCTACGATCAGTTTGCAATTGCCCAGGTAGGGGCTCTGGGCAGGAAGGGAGGCTTGCAATGCTGGGAATGCTGGGAGGGGGGCATTTACTGCTGGACACTCGCTGGGCTCTCCCCCATCCAGAGGAGGAGGCAGGCTCCTGTGTAGATAAGGTGGTTAGCAACGGGACCAGGCAGTGGGAGCACTCGGGAAGGCTTCCTGCAGGTGGGGGAGGGCTGGGCTTTTGTAGGTGGGTTTGGGGAGGAGATGGCCACAGTGGGTTAGAATCAGGAAGTGGCAAGGCCCTGGAGTCTGGAGTGAGAAGTGTTGGAGGAGGTGGTGTCAGAAACGAAACCAGGCATCAGATCCTGGGGGTCCAGTGCAGGGACAAGGGCCTTGGACTTTGGTGCTAGCGTGAGGTGAGCCTGTTCAGGTCAGTGCTGGAGGCTTAGGGACGTCCCCTAGCCAGAGGGATGCTGACACGGAGTCCAAGGACGTCCCCTAGCCAGGGGGACGCTGACACGGAGTCCAAGGACATCCCCTAGCCAGGGGCACGCTGACACGGAGTCCAAGGAAGGATGCAGGGGATCCCACTTGGGAATTCAGATTTGCCACCCTACCCTTGTATAAGCTGCGTCCCCCGCCCCCTAGGAGACTTGGTGGGGGACCATGGTGGCCCCCACTCTGAGGGACCCTATTTGCTGAAATGCAGACCTGTGGGGACACATCAGTGGTCTGTGAGGGCCGGAGGGGGAACCCTGGAATTGAGTTTGCTCCTTGAAGTCTGCAGGTGTGCCCCAGAGATGACGCAGAGGAGGGGTGCCGGGTGGGGGTGGCTGAGACCAGACACCTGGCTCCTGCCAGTACTGATCAGGGCCCGCCAGCTTCAGATCCAATTCCGGACCCCAGACTGGCCTCTGAAGGCTCTTGCTGGCTGTGGCTGGCTGAGGACGCTTCTCCTGGCCAGGAACCCTCCAAGGGTGCTGGCCGTGGCCTGAGGATGCTTCTCCTGGCCTGAACCCTCCAAGGGTGCTGGCCATGGCCTGAGGACGCTTCTCCTGGCCGGAACCCTCCAAGGGTGCTGGCTGTGGCTGGCCTGAGGACTCTTCTCCTGGCCGGAACCCTCCAAGGGTGCTGGCCGTGGGTGAGTCTGAGTGTTCTTTGCCGAGATGAACTGGATCTGTCAAAGACACTTTCGTGCAAATTTAGTGAGTGGAAGAGGCCTCAGGCCTAATTTGTGCCAATTGGATTAAGGTGTGAGTGCAGTCTGATGACAAACACGCTCAAATGAGAATCAGCTTAATGTGGCTCAGGCCTGGTTCTGATTAAATTGTTTCTCCTTCACCTGTTTGGAAACAGCGGCTAAAGGTCAATTTATTCTGGTGGTTGAAGGAGCTTCCGCTTTTACCCGCCCTCCTTAGAGCCCACAGGCCCGAGCTGCTGGAGGAGAAAGCGCTCGCCACTGGCCACTGCCCCTCCCCAGGGCCTCTGGCTGGCCTGGAGTTGGGGTGGGTCTGAGTGCCCAGGGCTTTTGCTCCAGAGTGGGTTCCGGGAGGGGCGCAGGTGCTGGAAAACGATGCTGGCTGCAGGAAAGAACTCAGAAGCTTGATCTTGGGCAGGGTCTTCAGGATCCGGCCCTGCCCCATGTCCTCAGCCTCCTCCTTCCTCTGAGTCCCCTCCTTTCCCTGCAGAGCAGAGCCTGGGAGCTGGTGGGAGGGGGGTGCGCTGACAGCAGACCCCCCTACGGCCTCTAACCCTGCCCTGCCCTCTGTGCAGTTTGGCCTCTGGGCCTCATGGCTGGCCTGGCTGGCTATCACCACACTGGCCTTCCTGAAGGTGTACCACAACTACCGTCAGGAGGACCTGCTGGACAGCCTGATCCATGAGAAGGAGCTGCTGCTGGCCCGGCCGTCCCCACGCACCTCCTTCCACGAGGAGAAGAGCGCCATCATTTAGGCACAGCGCGGGCAGGGGAGCTGGCCCCTGACCTCCCGGCTGCGCTTGGGGGCATGGGCCTGCCTGGGGAAGCAGCTGGGGGGCTCTGCCTGGGCCCTGGCCACATGCAGCCCTGCGTGTGTCTCCTCGAGCGTAGGGAGGTGAGCACCCCAGTGCCCACTTGTGAGCCTAGCAGTGGACTGGGTGGGTGCTGGCTCCCTAATGAGGATGGTGCAGAGAGACTATGGGTGTGGGGCGGGGGGTGGGGGGGCACCTCCAGGCCTCGCACAGGGCCCCATGGCTGTCCCAGTAGGACCTGACTGGCCAGCCTCGGTGGAGGGCGTCCAGCTGGTCTCCCCCAACCCTGGCCAGATGCTGTCTTCATGCCAGCTGGCCCAGGGGTGGCCAGACGTCACTCAGCCCTGAACGAATTCTGCATGAATTCTGCCATCCAGGCAGAGGCTACGTGTGGGGAGGAGCTCACAGCATCTTCCAGCCTCTGACCCCGGGTTGGCCCCTCCCCGGCTGAGTCCCCCTCCTGGGTGGGTGCCATAGGCCTGGGAGACCCCGCGGCCGGGCTCAGGGAGGCTTCTAAGGTCTGTGAGTTCGCCTCACTGTGTGTGGGTCCTGTCTGTGCTTGGCTGAGGGGCAGGGAGGTGGTAATCTGGGCTCCACAGAGTCAGGGGCATCATCTGGTTGGGGATTTGGGGGGCACACTTACCACAGAGAGGATTGGGCCAGGAGCCATGGCAGGGGCCTGTGTGTGGGTGTGTATGGGAGGATGTGATTCTGTGAGTGCCTTTGTGCATGGGAGGGTGTGATTGTATATGTGAGTGCATGAGAGGATGTGACTGTGAGTGTGCATGTGCACGTGTGACTGCATGTGTGGGTGTGACAGTGTAGGTGTGACTGTACATGGGAAGGTGTGACTGAGTGTGCATGGGAGGATGTGGGTGTGCATGGGAGGATGTGGGTGTGCATGAGTGTGCATGTGTGGGTGTGACTGAGTGTATGTGAGGGTGTGACTGCATGTGAGGGTGTGACTGCATGTGAGGGTGTGACTGAGTGTGCATGTGTGGGTGTGACTTGTGCATGTGTGGGTGTGACTTGTGTGTATGTCGGTGTGACTGTTGTGTGTGTGAGGGTGTGACTGTTGTGTGTGAGGGTGTGACTTGTGTGTGTGAGGGTGTGACTGTGAGTGTATGTGAGGGTGTGACTGCATGTGAGGCTGTGACTGAGTGTGCATGTGAGGCTGTGACTGTGAGGGTGTGACTGAGTTTGCATGTTAGGTTGTGACTGAGTGTGCATGTGAGGGTGTGACTGCATGTGAGGGTGTGACTGTGAGTATGTGAGGGTGTGACTGCATGTGAGAGGGTGTGACTGTCGTGCATGTGAAGGCTTGATTGTGAGTGTGCATGGGAGGCTGTGAGTGAGTGCATGTGAGGGTGTGACTGTACCTGTGGCATGAGTGTGCATGTAGGGCATGTGGGGAGGAATGTAGGTGAGTGCCTGGGTGCCTGGGCAGGTGTGTCTGCACAGTGTGTGGCATGTGCGTGAGGAACTGCATGTGAATGTGCGTGTGTTGCATGTGAGCGTGTGCATGCCCGTGCATGTGCATATGTATGTGAGCATTGTGTGCGTGATGGGAGCCATGGGTGCTGTGTGGACATCCCCTCTGCCCCTCCGATGGGCTCCCACGTCCAGCATCCACCTGAGAGAGGAGGGAGCTGCCTTCTCATTCTGCAGAGTCTGTGTGCTGAGGCCCCACAGAGGCAAGTGGAGGAGCTGGAATGTGAACCTGGGACCCCAGGGTAGGGGGCTGCTTGGCTGTGGACCCTACCCCTCAGGAGAACCCAGGGTCCACCTCTAGAGGACTCGTTCCAGGGGCGGGGGCCTCCTCACCTGGGGCTCAATGAGCGGCTGTCTGTTTCTTGGCTTGAGTGCTGCCGAGTGCTCCCTGCTGCTGTGCCCACCCTCCCAGGGAGACTCGAGCCCCTAGCTCCCTGTGTTGGTGACCCACCCCATCCACCATAAGCAGCTGGCTGGTGTCTCTGGGTGGCTGGGCACCAGCCTCCTGGAGGCCACGTGCCTGGGTCCACATGGAGGGTCCCGGTGGGGGCATCATCTTGGGTCCCGCGAGTAAGGCTGGCAGGTGACCAGTCACACTGTGGCAAAGGCAGGTTCCCATTGGGGGTGTCAAGGCTGGGGGATCGAGGCTCTGGAAGCTCAAGGGGGCTGTGGTCTTGGGGCCCAGCTGAGTTTCCAGCTGGCAGCCAGGTCCTTGAGGGAAGGGGTTTGGACAGAATCCAAGGCCCCCTAAGCTGATGGGCTTCTCTGTCTCCCCTGCCAGCCCTGACCCACTGAACAGGGGACTCTTTCCAGCCCCGAGAGCTCCTTCTCTGTGTCCCCAGCAGAAGGTGGGGTGGCTCCTGCCTCACCCTCTGCCCAGCCCTGACCCAGGCCACAGCCATCTAGGGCCCCAGAAGGAGGGGCAGGAGGCAGGGGTGGCTTCTGGAACCTGAGAGTTGGCTCCAGTTGGGTCTGTCCTTGGGGCTGCACTGCTGGATCCCAGGAGCTGGAACATGGCCAGGGTGACGGAAATCCTTGGCTGCATGCAGACACAGACCCACCCCGGACTGGGCTGTCCCTGGAGCCCAGACACATCACCCTGGGAAGGGGCAGCTGGGCCTGAAGTGTGCTGGGCAGGGGCTGGGCGCCCTGGTTGTGGGTTCTCCAGGGGGCTGGGCCTCTCCCCAGGAAGGAAGGTGGGAAGCACAGGCATGACCCGGAGTTCCTGAGGCGGGTCCGCCAAGTTGCTTCTGAGATGCCTTCGCTTCTCTCCTGGCTGTCTGATAATGGATATCTGTTCTAATTCCACTCTGGCTAAACTGAAAGTAAAGATCCTTAAGCTTACATGTGTCTACCCCTCAGAGTCAGAATAAAAACAAAAGCACCTGAGTCTCCAGCAGGCATGAGGAGTGTGTGGGTTTCTCTCTGCCCTCTCCGCCGTCGGCTGGCCTGGCTCGAGGTTTTAACCGTCTGGAATTTGTGGGTCACAGGCAGTGCCCTCGGGCTTTGGGACTTTCATGTCTGAAGCTTTTAGGAATTAGAAGATGGCCTTCCCAAGGTTCTGCCTTCCTCTCTGTACATTTTCTACTGGCTTCGAGTCTCACTGCTCCCTGTGCTGCTTCCCCAGGTGGGAGGATCAATTTTTTTTTTTTTTTTTTTTTTTTTTTTTTTTTT
>NW_016823852.1:283307-346065 GCF_001698545.2 Rhinopithecus bieti
TTTGAGACGGAGTCTCGCTCTGTCGCCCAGGCTGGAGTGCAGTGGCCGGATCTCAGCTCACTGCAAGCTCCGCCTCCTGGGTTTACGCCATTCTCCTGCCTCAGCCTCCCGAGTAGCTGGGACTACAGGTGCCCGCCACCTCGCCCGGCTAGTTTTTTGTATTTTTTAGTAGAGACGGGGTTTCACCGTGTTAGCCAGGATGGTCTCAATCTCCTGACCTCGTGATGGGAGGATCAATTTTGAAGGATTTCTTGGGGGTGTGGTGCCCATCTTTGAGCAATATTTGTTGAGCACCTGAGATCGTAGCGTAGGACCCCGCAAAGCCAGGCATGTCCTTGTGTTGCCTTTGCAGTGGACAGGGAGCCGCAGCTGGGGGAGATCGGCCTAGGCGGCGTTCCCCGTCAGAACCAGGGCTGGAGGGGTGGCCCAAGCACACGGAGAGAGGGCTGAGCCTGGGTCTATGACTGCCCTGAGACCCAGCCTCTGGTAGCCGCTGCTTCTGCATCCAGAATATGGGGCAGGAACCTGCCCATCCTCCTCCCTGGGGTGGGGTGGGATGGGCTGGGCCGGGTAGGTGGGGCTATGGGGGCTGTGGGGAGAGCATGATGCTGGAGGGTTCCCGGGGGAGCCCCCACCATGGTCCCTTCTGGAAACAGCCCTTTTTGTTACCTCTAACCACAACTCTGGGCTCCCTGGATTCCAAAGCTGGAAGCGACCCTGGAGGCCACTGCACCTGTTCCCTGGCACCTGGAGTTGTGGGGACACACCCTGACTGCAGGGTGAAGGGAGCCAGCCGGGCATCCCTCAAGACCTGGGGGCTTGGTTAACCCCCCACCCGAGTGGACCCATCCACTCCCAGGCCTGCAGGAGACGGCGAGGTTCCAGGGGCCCAGGACATCCACTCTGGCCACTGAGGCCGATTCCTTAGCAAGTCGGTTCTGGTTTCTCTTGTTTCTATAAAAACACCAAGACTGAAGGAAGCCACCGTGTGTTTTAATAGAGCAGTGTCTCCCAGTTAAGTGGTGGGACAGAGAGGAACCACCAGACAGGTCATCAGCCATGCCCTTCCCTCTCAGGCTAGCCTCGAGGACACTGGTCTGATTGTCCCTGTGTCTCTCCCGGGCAGTTCTGCCTGGTCCCTAACCGTGGGCCTCCCTGCTTTGTTCGGCCCTCCCCTCACGTAGGGTCTGGAGGGGCCCCTAGTGTTTGTCACCCACAGGGCTCCCTTCAGCTCTGCAATCTGGTGACAAAGCCACAACCACAGACGGTCTTCCGGACCTACAGGCCCCAGCTGGTGGGTGGCACTGGCTGGCCCTGGGCTCAGCTGGGTGCCCCCGGCCTGCAGAGCTGGGCACAGATGGCTGTTCTGAAGGCCAGGGGTGTCTGGGCCCCTTGCTGTCCCCTCGGCTTCTACACCTGAAGCTGCCCCCGATGAGGGGTCCTCCCCTGGGGCCTCTCCAGACTCATGGGACTGAGTAGGAGGTCAGACCTGGGCTCAGAGGATGGCACCTCACATCAGAGGGACCCACCTTGACAACCAAACCCTTCCTGTGGGGTTTCGAGGTCTGGGTTCTCCACAGGCCCTAATTGCAAAAGGCTGGGTTTGCCTCCTCCGAGCAGCCCCTCGAACACAGGCAGCATGCCCCCCTCCTCAAGCGGGTGCACACGGCAATGGCTGGGCCGGGCCCTAGCAGCAGCAGGAGTTCCTGCTGGGACAAGGGAGGGGTCTTTGGGTGAGCCTAGGGAGCCCCAACTGTTAGCAGTCGAATCCTCTTTCTAATAAAATCTCACATGGACCCAACACAGGAGACAGGAGGGCTGTGCTGACTAGTGTGGCAGGGCCGCCCGCTATGCCCCCCATGTCCAGTCTCACGCCATGGGGTCCCACTTTTCCCAGTCGGCCCCCAGGCAGCAGCCCTTCTTGGCCTTCATGATTCACCAAGCAGCAGGGCCAGGGCTCAGGCTGTCTCAGAGCCCCTGGAGTGCTTGAGCTCTCCGGGAAGCCCTACCCGTCCTGCCCATCAGAGCCGCAGGAGGCCGTGCCAGCAGGTGAGGGCCGCGTGCTGCAGGTGCAGGACAAGGCTGAGGAGCTGGGCCCGCAGGTCCTCCAGTGCCGTTGCCAGGGGCTTGGCCCGGCCGCAGTACAGGCCCAGGGCCAGCACGAGAAGGATGCACACGCACAGCCGCAGGAGCAGGGAGCCGCTGTGTGGCCTGGGCCTGCCGGGCACTGCGGCCAGAGGGCAGGCAGGGTCAGCGCCAGCCAGCCCCACCCTTCCCTGGAGGACTGGGGCTGGTGGGGAAGGGATGGGGAGATTCCGCCCTATCCCTGCCCATGGCCCCTCCCTAGCCTCGTGGGGCCTCCTTGCAACAAGAGCCCCCCCACTGGGGACTCCTCAGAGGCCCTGGCCCTGTGACACCTCCCTTGGGGAGGGAGTGAGGGTGGGTGCACCGAAGGAGGGGGCAGTGGGGTACAGGTCTGTGGGCTCGGAACTCACCCCTGACAGTGGCCGTGGTGTTCCTGTCAGCAATGTCTGGGAAGGAGAACAGAGAGTCGGCTGGGAGGTACTTGCCTCAGTCCATCGGGTGTTGCCGCCCTCTCGCCTCACCCTGCACCCCCGAGGGACCCCTGAGACTATTCATGGGTCAGAGACCCAGACCCAGCCAGGTCCTGACGCTTCCTCAAGAGGACAGTCATGATTCGAGAAGCCGCCGCCATGTTTTCCTCCTATTGCCATTTGACAGACCAGGACTGTGTGTCCGGGTGACCCCACGGGCCCAGGGGTTCTGCCACTGAAGACAGGCGGCCATGGCCCCCCTGTGTCCTGGTCCCTGCCAGAGCTGGGTGGGTGTGGCCGGAGTCCCCGCCTCCCTCTGCCCGACCCCATCCTCTCCCAGACGCTTGCTGTGGGTGCCCTCTTACAGTGGACGGTCACCGCTGGGGGTTCTCGGAACCGCACACGCCTCGCGGTCCTCTGGGGCTCGACCCCTGGGCGGTGATGCTCCGGCCGGCTCCTTTTCAGGATGGAGGGGGGGCACTTCTTGTTGTCCTCCTTGGACAGGGGCGAAAAGCAGACCGGTGAGTCCCCGGCAGGCGGCCGACGGGGACCCAGGTCTGAGCCGTGTGGGGCCCAGCAGCACCGTCCTGGAGCCTGTACCCTGTCCCAGCTGGTGTGCGATGCTGGGCCTGTCACTTCCTGTGGGGTGAGGGGCAGCTCCTGGACAGGCACTGCCGGGCAGCCAGACTCAGCCTCAGGGGCCCAGGCAAGACAGGAGCCCCTCCTGCCCCCGTCTCTTCATGCAAGGCCCCACTGAGCCTCTTCCTCTGCCCGCTGTCTCGGATTCAGTTTTGGATTCAGGGTCCCCGGGACGTGCACAGGGCGAGGGGGCTGCATTGGCAGAGGGGCTCTGGCTAAGAGGCCAGAGTTTGCAAGCTCCATGGGGCAGGGGCCGGGCCAGGGCTGTGAGGAGGGCTGGTTGGTGGCCTTGGCCTCCTTTTCCCTGGGGCCGAGCCTCGCGTGCTGCAGGCAGGGGCAGCTCCTGCCTGTTCGCCTACCTGGGCCCTTCTGTGCAGGTCTGCTCACGTGTACGGGCCCAGCCTGAGCTTGGAAGATGGAGCAGGAGTTTCAGGCTGCTGTGAACCTCAGCATCCTTGTCTGTGACATGGTGACAACTGGGACTGAGGCACCCTGGGAGCCCGGCCAGCTCTGAGGTTGTTCCTGGCTGGGGCATTGCTCGCTGCACACAGCCAGCTGCTTGGCATCTGGTGAGGCTGCCCCTCGAGGGCGTGAGGTCTGTCCATGCTGAGTCTGGCCCAGCTCCTGCTGTGCCTGTGGCCTGTCCCAGCCTGGCAGTGCCTCAGAGGCTGGATGGAGCTCAGGGTCTGAGGTCTGGGCCCCTAACCCTAACACTGACCCTTGGTGACAGTCTTGACCTGTCCTCCTCTCTCCACCCTCTTCTTTCCTCCAACACCCTCCTCCCCGGGCTGCCTCTTCCACAGCCCTCCATGACTCCCACTTCCTCTGCCAAGCGGTGTGCCCCACCTGGGGGCCTCCAACCCCATCTGCCAGACCAAACCCTTTAAGGCACCCATTGCCCCCGCCTGCTCCCTCCAGCCCTCAGTGATCCCCCTGCCCTCCTCCCATCACCCGTTGATTCCTGGGGTGGAGGATGGCCTTTCCTCCTTTGTCTGCTCCCTGCCCCCTCCAGCCCCCAGTGGAAGGGCAGCTTGCAAAACCTGCGTCCCAGTGGCCCGCCTTACCCTCTCTGCCCTGCACGCCCGTGGGCCCCACGCGTCCTCCTCATTCTTTCTGGTCTGATGTCGTGTCTCTGGCCGGGAGTCAGGGCTCAAGGCTCCTGCTGCAGTCCTCATTTACTGGAACATGGCCCTAAGATAAGCAAAGACGTTATTTATTATTTACTGCACAAGTGGCACTCAGAGGAATGAAAGTAAAAGCAGAAAATTCTTCCCCGGAAGCCAGGCTGGCTGCCCGCGCCTGCGGCCGGCCACGCTGACGAGTAGACAACCCTTTCCCTCTGTGGTGTCTCCAGCGCAGATAAATCCTGCTGCCTGCTTGTTCAGAAATGCCATCCCAAGCAATTTCCTTTGCTGCCACAGTCTTCATAATTGTCATCTTTAATGGCTGCATAATATTCCACTGGGCCGAGGTCCCATAATTGAAAGTCGCCCTCGATGACTGGGTATTCAGGAAGTCTGCATTTTAGTATTGTCATTTGCAATGATTGGAGGTCATGGATAAGGCTGTAAGAAACATCTTCGCTTTGTCTCCTTTTGGTAGTGGGAAGCCCTGGGGCTGGGGACTGGGGATTGTCAGGGCTCTGAGGCTGGGCCCACAGAAAGGTTTCCCAGAGGGTCATGCCCACCTGTTTGGGCTGGTGCTGGTGGGATGCCCCTGGGCTCCTGGGAGCCCACCCCTCAGCACGGCTCATACTCTCTCTCTGTGTCTCTCTCTGCCCTCCCCCGCATTATGTGTCTCTATCTCTCTGTCTCCATCTCTCTGTTCCCCTGCCTCTCTCTGATTCTGTCTCTGTCTCTCTGCCCCCTCCTCTGTTGAGCTGGTTGCTTCCTGGCTGTGAATGGCGCCTCCTTGCTCCGCCCCTGTGTCTTTGGCGGCGGAGGCTTTGCTCTCCTCATTCTTACTCACCGGTGGAGCCCCCAAGTGTGGATTTTCTCTCATAGCCTCGGCGGGGTTCTTGACTTTTGGGCACTCCTCCTCCCTACAGAGGGGTGCAGAGCCTACCGGGCATCCGTGCAGGTGAGCTGGCACCGAGTGTCTGTCTTTCAAGGGCCCTGGGAGGGATGAGCCTGCCTCTCTCGCTGCAGGTGGGGAAACTGAGGCCAGAGGGGGCTGGGGCTTCCCTGGGAGCTGATGCCAGGCCAGGTCCTCCCGGCCCTGCTCCCAGCTGGATAGGGGGCAGTGTGGGGGCCTCCTGCTGCCCTTCACCCCACCCCAGGTTCTCCTCTGCTCTGGGGTCCTTGGAGGGCACTGCCGCCCCGCCCCTCACAGCGCAGGTGTTTGCATTTCCTGAGGTGCTTCCCTGGCTCCCGTTGGTCCTCCAAGGACCCTGCCCCCAAGGGCTGAGAAGGGGGAGGGCGAGAGTGAGGGGCCAACATGGTCCTCAAGGACAACTCCTCCAAGGGTCCCCCAAAGGGGTGGGTGCCTCAGAGGTGCAGGGCAGGCCTGTGGGAGGAGCTGGTTTGGGTGGAGACCGCAGTGACTCCAGCAGCTGTGTACCATCCTCTACAGGAGACAACAGGGTGGCCATGACCGCATCCCTGAGCAGGCATAAATACTGCAGACAAGCAGAGTGCCCTGTTAATGATGTCTGGGCGGATGCTGTCTGGATGGGTTCAATTATTTCAAAAGAGAGCAATTTTCTGCTATCGCAGGATCAGGTTTTTATTGCAAATAGGGTTGTGGCAGGAGCCGGCCATCCAGGGGGGTGGCAGGGAGGGGGCGGCTTATCTTCAGGACCTGCTCTCAGAGAGCCGCCATGGGAGAGGTTGTGCTCGCAGGCCCAGCCGGGCTGGGGCTCCGTCCCCTGGGGCCAGGTCACCTGGAATGTGGGCTCTGCGTGATCCCCAGGGTCAGGGAAGCCGCAGAGTGCCAGGCCTGTCCTGGTGTCTTGGGGATGCTGCCTGGCATGCCCCCAGGGCAACCTTGACCGCCTGTCCATAGCAGGGCTGGGGCTGGAAGGGCTCTCTGGATGCCCTTGACTCAGTTTCCACTCTGGGTGGGACAGAAACTCTGCTAAAGCCCAGGGGTGGGGTTGGGGGTGGAGCAGAGCCCTCTAGTGATCTCTTGGACCCAGAGCCTGGGCTCTCCACTGCCTGGCGGAAGGAGGCTTGTGTATCCGGGGCCATCTCCTGGGACTGCACAGCCTGGGGCTGGCTGGTGTGCCCGGGGCCACAGCCCCCTCGCCAGATGGCCCTGCAGCAGCCTTCCAGGGGGCCCAGCGAGGTTCACTCCTCATGAGGAAACAGGCCTGGAGAGGCTTGGGCCAACGGAGTCACGCTGGGATGCAGGGCTGGATGAAGTCTCCTCCAGCTTCTGCCAGCAACTCTCGCTATTCAGCCCTCCCTGGCCTGAGGTCTGTCCAAGGGATGGTGGGACAACAATGTGTGTGTGCACATGTGTGTGAGTGAGTGTGCACATGTATGTCCCTGAGTGTGCAAGTGTGTTTGCATGCAATGGAGTGCATATGCATGTGTGAATGTGCACATGTATGAGTGTGCAAGTGTGAGAGTGAACACGTGTGTCAGAGGGTGTAAGTGTGCACGTGTGGGGTGCCTGTGTGTGTGTGTGCATTTGTATTTGTGTGCATGCATGTGAATGTGCATGTGTGTGTGAGTGCGTGTGTGGGTGTCCATGCATGTGCCCATGTGCATGTGTGTGAGCATATCTGCATATGTGTGGGTGAATGTGTGTGTGTTTGTGTAGAGTGTGAGTATGTGAATGTGCATGTGTGGGCAATGTGTTTGTGAGGGTGCCTGGCTGTGGCATTAACCATCTGTCACTGAGCAGCATAACTTGGAGAGGATGTGACTTCGCCTTCTGGGGAACAGAGCTCTGCCCGAGTGTGGACAATCAGGACTTCCTATGGGACAGCACCTCCCCCTCTTCGGGTGCGGGCTCCGGAGCACCTTGTGTGACCACGTGTGACCTTAGGCAAGTCTCCTAATCTGCCTGGGCCTTGGTCTGCTCAGCTGTGAAATGCACAGACTTGAGTCCGCACCATGCCTTTGCTCTGTGCCATCAGCCACGTTGGCATCACTTGGGGAGGGGATGTGCCCAGGAACAGAGCTCAGGTAGCTCTGGCCGTGTCTGGACAGTCAGGACCTCCTATGGGATGACACCTCCCCTCCGGGAGCCCTGGGGCCCTCTCCAGAGATGCACCTTCCCCTGGGCCACGCTCTGCTCCCAGGCAGCCTCCCTGAGCCCTGTCGTCCCCTCCCTAACTGGGCTTCATGCTTCCCCTTCTGGAAGGGAGGCCCGGCTCAAGTCCGGGGCTCTGTTCTTCTTTGGCTCTGTGACCTTGGGTAAGTGGTGTGACCTCCCTGGGCCTCGTTTCCCCCACCGGAAGCAGGGGAGGAGCGGCTCTGGCATGCTCGGCAGGTGGGGGCGGGGAGGCCTGGGGCCTCTGGCAGGGACAGTGTGTAACTGGAGGCCTCGTGACAGATGGGAGATAAAGGGCGGAAAATAGCTTCAGGGCCTGGACCTGCAAGTGTCCTGCTAGGCCCGCTGCTGGGGAGGGTGTGTCCACCCGAGGGGACTCTACCCCCACTCTGGGCACAGGACCCCCATGGTGCCTCCCTTGGTGCTGGGGGGCTGGGGGGTTCCTACCAGCTCCTCTACTGAGAGAGGGCACCAAGCTCCCTGGGGGAGGGGAAACTGAGGCCCAGAGAGGGAGAACAGCCTGCCAGGTTTCAGAGCTTGGGTTGGGACAGAGGCTGGAGTCAGGGCCTGGAGTTGTGGGCGTGACCCGCCGTGCTGCTGGTGGGAGGTGGGGCCGTGAGGGCCGAGGCTCAGGACCTTGGTCTGGGCTGTGACCCTCCAACAGTCTTTGGGGGCCTAGCCCAGTACCCCAAAGACCCCACCTTATCTTGAAGCTGTTGAGAGACATGAGGGCACTGACAGACCCCAGCGGCCCTGGGAGCGCTGAGTTCCCCCCGCCTCGAGATCAGCCTGCAGTGGGGCATGGGGGCTGGCCAGTGGTTCTCGCCTGGTTCAGTGGCTTGGAAAACACCAGGTTCTGGGGCCCAGCCACTGCTGCTCCCTCCCACTCCTGCCCCGTCCTCCAGGACGCCGCCCACCGGCTTCCCGCCTCCTCCCAGGCTGCTGCCTCTGCCTGCCCCACGCCGCCCGCCCTTTCACCCACAGCCCACCTCCTGATGTTTCTCTGTCCTCCCTGAGGGTTCCTCGGGGTGGGCAGGGCTCCCCATGCAGCAGCTGGCTTGTGAGAAATCCTGACACTCCACCCACCCCGCACGGGGAGGGCCCTTCCTCGGCTCTGAGCATGCGGCCCCACACTCTCGGCTCACCCCTCACCTGGCACTGCGCCCATTCACACGGCAGCCTCACAGCCTTCCAAGGGCAGAGGATCCTGGGGCCTGAGCGAACGCAGGCTGAGGCTGGGCTTCCTGCCTCCCTGTTGCAGGTGCAGCCTCCCCCGGGGCAACTCACCTGGGGGCTGGAGGCAGGGGGCCAGGCTCCTGGGAAGCCAGAGACCTTCCTGGGAGAAGCTGGAGACTCGCAGCCCCCAACCCCACCACTTACACACACACATACATACACACACATGCTGTCTCTCTCTCTTTCTCTCTCTCTGCCCCTGCCCACCTGGGCTCCTGCTGGTGCTGTACCTCTGGGGTGGCTCACCCGCCTGACCGGCCCTGAGATCCACTGGCAGTCAGAGCCTTGCTGTCGCAGGGTGTGAACCAGAGCTGTTGCAGCTCACAACCAGCTGAGAAGTTTCCATTGCGGTGACACAGAGCAGTGGCCTCAGCGGCCCTGAGGGCCCTGGCCGACTTGCTGCTCTTGGGACAGCCCGGTCCATGGGGAGGCCACCACGGGCTTGGTGGCCCGAGGTGGCACTGGGCCTCCTTAGTCTCCCGGCACCTTGGTAGTTTGGCCACAGGCCTAACCCAGTGGCCCTGGGGCTGCAGATGCAGGCTGTGCCTTCTCCTAGTGGAAGAGGACTGGGACCGTGGGTACCGCCTTGCTGGCCTTTCCCCTGCAGGGCGGAGGCAGAGCATGGCCAGGCGGGGCAGCTGGGCTCCTGGGAAAAGCCGTGGCTCCCAGCCCAACGCTCACCACTGGAACCATCCTGTCAGCTCCCCAGACAACATGCGTTCTCGACTTAAGTAAGAGGGAGAACTTGTGGGGAGGCCCCTGGCTGGGCTGACAGCCAGCTAGGCTTGCTCAGGTGCCTGCAGGCCCCACCAGGTAGGAACAGGAGCAGGAGCTGCGTGGTGGCCCCCTGAGGCCCCTCTCTGTGCCTAGATGGGCCCTCACATCGGTGGTGCACTTAGGGCTCAGGGTGGCAGCACCACCGGGTGATGGCTGCTCACCTGCTGGGTGCAGGGGCCACCCTAGGCCTCGAGAGCCCTGGACAGACAGGGCGGGGACCTCCCAGGCCCTCCCTCCCATATGTGGAATGGGGGTTGTTTGCCAACTGTCCAGGGCACGGCAAAGCTCAGTAGGTGCCCAAGAAATGGCATCCAGTGCTAGGTGGGAGTCCCATGGCCTCACAGGGCAGGACAGGGATTCCTTCTGACTCGCCTCAGAAAAGAGCCAGTTCTCAGGGATTCCCAAATGCTGAGAACTAGGCTCCAGTTACTGGAGTAACGAACCCATTCCTGCTGGGCTGGGCCTGCGTAGACTTGCCCTCGGAGGATGCCCCACACGAAGGCCCTTCGCGGAAGGCTGGCTGGGTTCGTGCCTGACACGGATCCCTGCATTCCCCTAAGAGTGCAGCCCCTTCTCCCCCTGCCCAGGCTGTTTCGCTCAATATCAGGTACCCTTTGGAGGCTTCTGTGTGGCCGGAGACCCACACCCCTGCTGCTAGGTTTGAACTGGCCACGTTCACTGCTTCCCCCAGGGGCGGCCTGGCCTCAGTGGGGACACAGGGCTGGCCTGGGACTGTCTCCGTTTTAGGGAAACCATCAGTCCCAGGAGAAGAGGGGAGGGTGGCCACCCTGGAGCTTGTCCAGGTCACTCGGGGTCATCGGTGTGTGCTCTTGCCCAGTCTCTGCCCACACCTGCTGCCCGACTGGGGCAGGCTCCCCACCTGCGCCTGCCCTTGGCAGTCTCTGCTCTGGCAGCTTCACACCCAAGCGGGAAGTGAGCCCCCCTCTCCCTGGGGCTGGAACTCACCTGGCTCCCTCCTGGCTCCCTGAGGGACAGAAACAGGCTCTTTAGGATCTCCCTGTGGGGCACAGTCCAGTGAGGTCCTGAACCCTCTTGGCTGGCAGCACCCCTCCCAGGCCCTTGAGAGATGAGCCTCAGGCAGAACTGCAGGGCACACAGGTGAACGGGCCAGGCCTGCCCAGGCCTCCTTCCCGAGGGCTCTGGTCGGAGGCGCCACCGCCCGCCGGCGGGGCTGGGTCTGTTGTGGCCTTCGTTCCGTCTCCAGCTCTCTCTGCTGGATTGCAAAGCTGGGCCAGCTGGCAACAGCCGGGCTATAATTACCTCTCCCCTTTGGCAGAAATAGCAGTGACCCCGAGGACAGGCCGCTGGCCCCGGAGCAGAAGGGGGTGGCTGTTTCCCAGGCCCCCGGTAGACGACAGACCAGGATTTCAGATGAGACCAGAGTTTGATGCTCTTCCTGCCCCTCCCGGCCCAAATGTGCCCCTCTCCCAGGCCAATTCCGGAGCTGCGCAGCTCTCGGAAAAACCTATGGATTGGAATTCAGGGTGGAGTGGGAGAGGGAGGGCACTGTGGGGCTCTGAGAGGTGAGGTGATCACAGAGTCCAGCCTCCAGTAAGACCCTGACCTAGCATGGGGCCTCCACAGTAGAGAGGGTGCCCGCCCTGCCCTGGCCCTGTGCCCCTGTGAGTCCTGACCTGGGGTTGCCAGAGGGAGAGGCAAAGAATGGGTCCCAAGCTGCTGTTTTGGGGCACACTGGCCGGGCCTTGATATTGCCCGGGCAGGAAGGGGCAATGTCTGGGTCAGTGAGGGATGGCAGGGGCGAGGGATCAGCCTTTCTCAGGGTCTGTCCTGGGTGAGTATCCAACCACCCTGCCTGGCAGCTGCTGAGTCTGCCCCTCATTTGTAGGTGAAAGTGCAGCTCAGAGAGTTGAGGCACCCTGTCCAAAGTCACACAGCCCGGAGGTGGCAGTCCGGCTCAGGCTTGGCGGCCCATCCTTGCCAGCCCCCCGTCTGCTGGTGCACGTAAAGGCAGGCCTGAAAGAGGCTAGTGAGGGCACCACCGGCACAGGGCACCACCACATGTGGGCAGACCCCTGCCTGGTTTGTGGGACTTTGACCTATTTGAGGGGACTGCTGGAGGAGGTGTGGAGAGACCCATGCTGCTCTATTAGGAGTGGGGGTGCATCTCCCTTGGGTAAAGCTACAGGACTCCTGGGAGCCCAGGGTGTGCCAGGCTGGGGGACAGTGTGCACAGAGGCTGCCTGGGCACAGTGGCCTGGAACCCACCATCTGAGCATGCACAATGCGGCCATCGGGGCGGGGTTCAGGAGACTGGCACTCCCTTTGCCGCTGTCTTCAGTACAGGGCGGGGAGAGCAAACTTTTCTGGTAGAGGGCAGTATGGCATACAGTGCGCTCTGTGTTTACACAAACGGGGCGGGCCAGATTGGCAGGAGGGCCGTGGCTCACTGACCCTTGTTCCAGGGACAGCACTGAGGAAGGCTGGATGGTCCTGCTGGCAGCTTGGCTTCCTGGGAAGAGTGAGGTCCTGGAGCCAGACAAGACCCCTCTCCCGCCTGTGCCCGATGTGGGAAGCTCTCCTTGGCTTCCCAGGGCTGGAGCTGCTCCTCCTGGATTTAAGAGGTCAGGCTGCACCGCTTGAGGTCGGGGGCCTCCAGGACAGCTCCTTCCTGACCCTTCTCGTTGACAGAGGGAGGGAACAGCCAGCCCACAGACCTTGGGTGCTGCCCCCTCTCTGTGCTCCCTGGAAAGGTGAGGCGGGCTGCCCCTGTGGACACTGGCTCCGTGTAATTTATTAGCGAGCTGATGGCTCGGCTTGGGGCTCAGGTCCCAGCAGGGTCGTATTTCTGGCCTTATCTGATAGAGCTCGGCTGCACCCTCCTTGCCTCCGTCCACAGCGCCTCACTCCAGCCTGGGCTCTGCAAGGTGAGATAAGGCCGGCCCAGGGGAGTGCTGAGCTGCCGGGTCCACAGAGAGTCCCCGGTGCCTGTGCCAGGCAGTGCCAGGAAGGAGCCCAGCTGTGTCAGTCCTGCCCGCAGCCAGCAGGTGGGCCCATGTGCCCACAGGCAGTGGTGCCAACGACGTGGTGCCCAGGTTTGGGCCCGGCTCTGTCACTGTTCAGCCAGGTGATCCCCGCCACACCTTCATCTCTCCCCGTGAGCTGGGAATGATGGGATGCCCCACCCTCCCCTGGTCTTTGTGGTGCACCCACCCTGAGCAGTGCCCCGGGGACACAGCAGCAGAGGCCAGCTGTCATTCAGTGGGAGGGTGGAGCATGTCCGGTGACCGGGCGCTCCTGAGTGCTGGCAAAGTCCAGCAAGCTGGCTGGTCTGGGCTGTTTTCCTTGGGGTGGTCCTGGAAGGTGGCTGGGGTGGGGTGGGGTGGCACGTGGGAGCGGAGACTGCAGGGCTGGTGATTGTGGCTACTCTGGTCATGGCCATGTGGTACTGGCCCAGACTCCCAGCCCTCTCTGGACCATGGTCTGGTTGGAATGCGGAGAGCCCTGGGCCTCAGCATGGCCTCATACATGGCTCCAGGTAGGGACGGGGGTGGGACTGGAAGGTGTGGAGGCTCTAGGCTGACCTAGGCCAGAGAAGAAAGGGCCGGTGGGTCCGGGAGATGGGGATGGGGTCCACAGCTGGTTGAAGCAGAAGGACCCCAGGCATAAGAGAGGCCAGCGTTGGCCCAGAGGGTAAGAGTTGGCCATGGCGCTCTTGTGCAGAGGCCTGGAGGCTGGCCCTTCCCCTGTCTGGCATATAGCCTCGGGGGAAATTCGTGCAGGCTGTGCTGACTGAAGCACCAGGGCTTGTGGTAGAAATGGGTCCAAAGGTTCTCCAGGCGTCTCCAGGGCTCAGGGCTGCACCCCTGTCAGCTGAGGCCGTCCTGAGCCCAGCTCCCTCTGCTGTAGTGAAAACACCCAGCCGAGGCCGTCCTGAGCCCAGCTCCCTCTGCTGCAGTGGGAACGCGTCTTCGCAGTGCTCGTCTCTGCAGTGGGTAGTCAGCTGCTTCATGACCGCTGGAAACTCCCTGACAGGGCTTGGTCGAGGGTCTCCAGCTGAGGGGGGATGGTGGCTGATGGGGTCCTGAGAGGCCCCATAAGCCGTGATCACCGTGAGGGGGCCCTGGAGAGAAGGCATGGGGGTGGGAGAGGGCAGGCAGGGGTTGGGGTGGCCGGTGAGTCCAGGGCCAGTGGAGGCTGCATGAGCAGGTCTTTGCTGCTGGCACACTCAGCCAGTGCTAGGTCAGGATGGACAAGGAATGAGGTCCCCACAGGATTTGCCACGTGGTGGTCACAGGTAGGCTCGGCCCGGGTACCCTGGGGGTTGATGGGAGTGAAGCGTGAGAGTGGAGTCCAGGAGAGGAGGAGAGGAAATGGGGGAAATGAGGGAGGAGAGTGGGTTTGGGATTAGAGGGGCTGACGCATGCTCTGGGTGAGAGCTGGAATCTGGGCTGGGGCTCCTCAGGCACAGGCTGCTCTGTGCAGGGGCTAGTGGGGAGAACCTCCGGCAGAGCTGCCCACAGGAGGAACAACTGACAGTGAGGTAGTGAGTTCCCCGTCACTGGAGGCAAGCAAAGAAGGACTTGTGCCTTTGGGGACTCTTCAGGGCCCCACAGACCTCAGGTTGGGAGGGAGGTAGGAGGACGGGGGAGAAGACTCTGGGCGTGTGGGGGTGACCTGTGACGCTCTGGCTCCGATGTTTGCTCACTGGCCCCTGACATGTGGCTGCCTGGAGATATGCTGCTCTTCTGGCTTGTGGATGCAGCTAGAGTCCTGCCCCAGGTCACAGCCCGGAGTGGGAGGTCCAGGCCCCTACCAGGGAGCCTGCAGCTTGTCATTCTCAGACTGAGGCGGGGCCCTTTGACAGGGCCATGTATGGTCACCCCGTCACCAAGTCAGAGCCCTTATTAAGAATACAGGAAGCATGGGCACTCCCCCCAGCCCCGAGTGTGGCGGGGGCCCCGGGTGATGACCACACTGGTCTCCGCGAGCGAGAACCATAGCTGCTGGGGCCCCTGCTGCTCCCATCAGCCGAGATAATGGGGGCCTCTGGGCCCCTTGGAACACTAACCAAAGCGGCCCCTTTCCTTCTCCTCCATTATTCATGACCTCCAAGAGGCTGTAAAAGTCCTCCTCTCTCTACAGGAGCCATTGTTACAGTGATAAATGTTATGTATAAAGTCGGTCCCTCCCTGAAAGCCAGCTGGCTGGGGGGCCGTACATAAGCCATAACTGAGCCGGGGCTCCCGGAGCTGCCTGTCACAGCTGTTTTTCCAGCAGCATCTTAGGGGCTGACTGGAGGGGCCGGGAGATCCTTCCACCACCACCCTGGCCTGCTGAGGGTCCTGTGCTCGGAGGGGAGGCCGTGTGGGGGTCTGTCTGGGCTTCAGTGGGGCAATTGCAGACATGGGCCCCGGGAGCAGCCGGTGAACCCAGGTTCCCACTGTGGGCGCCATCCCTGGTCTCCCGGCGTGAGGACCCACTGCAGGGACCTGGCTGTGGCAGGCCCAGGACCGAGCATTCCCACACATCACACACAGCCTCATTCTCACGCCAGAAGCGTGCATTCTCTGTGACGCAGGCATGCCACACATCTGTGGACATGTGCCCAGAACTGTGCAGGCCACACTGTCAGTGTGCAAAAGTGCTGCGTACTGTAAAATAAAAATAAAACCCTAAGCCCCCCAACTCACTGAACAGGCCCCCTCTTGGCCAAAGGGACTCCTGAGAAACCGGAAAAACTGAGTTCCCAGTCATGATGGGACGGGAGGGCAGACACGCCTCGCTCTCCCGGTTCCCTGCGGAAATTCAGGCAGGGCCGACCAGTACTGACGTTAACCTAGCGATCAGAAGACTGTGACCCTGACACAAATTACAAACAGGACCGAAGGCCCCCAGACCAGGGTCAAGTCACGCACCCCACAAGCCACTGTGACCCAGTGTATCGGTTAAAAGACTTCTTAATCTTAACTTAAAACTTTTCTTTCTGTGACTCCACATTCATAGAAAAAGCTTTACTTCTTTAACTCATTGCAAATGAAAGAATCTCTGGCCCCAATGATGACCTGTCAGCCCCCTGCTTCAAGACACCCTGCCTTTCTGTGCTAAACTGATGTAGAAGCTCCTTGAATTATGACTGCCTGAAATTCTGTCACAGTAAAGCTTGTAGGAAGCAGAGCTGGGGTCTGGCTGCCTCAGGACCACCCACTCAGGGCTCCCTGGGTGTGTGCACCTTTTCCTGGGCCGTGGTCACTCATATTGGCTCAGAACAAAACTCCATAATCGACAGAGTTGGGTCTTTCCGTTAACCATGCTCTCCAAGCGCTCGATGGGCAGGATGCAGGCTTGTGTGCGACGGCTTAGCTCCTCACAGGGCTTAGCTCCCCTTCCCTCCCCACCGCCCCCTGAGCCCCAGGCCTGGCCTCATTGGCAGATAAGGACAGGGGCTCTGTAGGAGGAAGCTCCTTGCAGGGTTGTGAGGCAGCAGCTTACGGAGTGGGCTCAGAGCCAGGGCACTGGGTGCCGCACTTGGTCGTGACTGCCCTGCACACAGCTGCTGGGACATGGGGCACAAGACACTGGGAAGAGCTTGGCACCAGAGCCGGGGGGAGGGAGGGCCCCGCCCACACCCTGTCCTGGCTCTACGACCTTGGGCAGTCAGTGCCTGTCTGAGAGCCGCTGCCTCCTGCCCCAGGGGAATGCTCTCCTTGCAGGGCCGTGGCAGGTTCTGAGGGGCTACTGTGTGCCTCCCTGTGAAAGCAGCGAGGTTAGGCTGGCCGGGCAGGCACACAGTTCTGGTCCACATGGGTGCCCACCTGGCAGTTTCTGAGTGGCCCAGAGCCTGGGTGCCCAAAGTTCCCTCGGCCCAGGTGTGCCCGTCACTGGTGCCGCCCTCCCTGGTGCCCCCCGGAGCCCTCCGGCCCGCTGGGAAGTGCAGGTTCTCCTGATCTTTCTGCCGTGTCAGGAGCAGCTGGCCTGAAAGGGCAGAAGTCAGTGTCCAGGGCCCAGAGAAACTATATGCTGGGCAGGAGACTCTCCCAATCTTTTGGGCTGTGGGTACAGGCTCTGAGCTGGTAGTGACATCAGGGGACCCAGAACACCACCGTGGGTAGAGTAAGGGCTCCCGGAGACCTGGGGACAAGCCTGCCCGGCAGTGGTCCTGGGACCCTCAGCCTCTCGTGCCCGAGGGAAGGAGCTGCCTGTACTCTGCAGTTGGCAGAGCCCACCCGTTGGTTCCTTGACCTAATGATTATGAGCCATTTGGGCAGGAAAAAAACCCAAACAAATAAGTGGAAGCTTCTAAGACCGTGGCCAAGAGAGTCATTCCACACATCCTGAGCATCTGCAGAAATTAGGACCATCCCCAAAGACTCAAAAGATACAGGCATGGTCAATCCCGCTGTCCCCACGGTCCCCACGGTCCCCACTCTCTTCACCCATATGGTCCACAAAAGCCAGCAGCATCATGGCCGATGGTGACGGACGAACCCAACCCAACCCAGAGTCAGCCCACATGGAAACTGCGCCGCCAGATGCGGTACCTGGACTGAACCAAGTTGCCACATCCTCTGGCACTGGCTGTGTGCTGTGTGTCTAGGAAGCGTGTCCTTCCCAACCACCTCAGTGTAGAGGGGCCCACCCAGCCGCCTGTGACAGACAGCAGTGCTCCAGCCACTGGTACTTGCTTGCTACTCTCGCAATCCAGTGCTCTGGGACACTCCTGGTCTGCAGAAAATGATGCTCATCGGCTTCATTTGTGATGTCAAGCTTAGTACGTCATGTGGCAGGTGGTCCAGACCTCCAGGAACCCATGCGACAGTGATAGCCATGATTAGTGGACAATGGAGGAAAAACTCTAGCCCTGGTCCCCAGGTGGTTGGCTAGGGAAGTCAGTGCAACATGACATCATTGGCTGTGGCACTGGTGACCCCTCAGGGGTCCTGAGGGCAGGGATGAGCTGTGAGCACTGCCTTGGGTGTCACTGTGGCCAAGGGAAGGATGGATGCAGGCTCCTGGGCCATGGCAGCTGGCCTGGATGACCAGGTAGGGGCCTGTGGGAAGCATAGGCTTGAGGACCAGGAGGTCTGGGGGGAGGTGTGTGGGTGGGTGTGCAGGGTGAGCGCAGAGCATGTGGCTCTCTGGTCTTGTGTCTGCTGGAGAGCACTGAGGGACAGGCTGGCTGGGGGAGGGGCTGCTGTAGGACATC
Organism: Rhinopithecus bieti; assembly: GCF_001698545.2. Lineage (NCBI taxonomy): Eukaryota > Metazoa > Chordata > Mammalia > Primates > Cercopithecidae > Rhinopithecus > Rhinopithecus bieti. The sequence goes on from NW_016823852.1 coordinate 300,921, forward strand.
CTGGGCAGCAGCCAAGGCCCTGTCCTGGGACACAGAGGGAAGGGATGGGTGAGTTCTCTGTGGGGCAGTGCCTGCCTCCCCCTTGTCTCATTCTGGGGCACGTGCACCAGCAGCTCTGCGTGAAGGAAGCTGGGCAGGGCCAAGGAGGCTTAGCAGAGTCCACTCAGCCCAGGGCCCTGGGGACTCAGGAGCAGCCCCTCCCTCGTTCCCAGGGCCTGACCTCACTCAGAGCCCGCAGGAGGCCAGCCAGGGTGGCAGGAGGGCTCCCAGAGGTGGGGCAGCCAGGCAGGGACCTGCTGACCATGTCCTGTGGCCGGGAGTGGGGATCTCGGGTCTGGACTCCAGGGGCCCACTCATGGGCCAACAGAGACTTTCCCTGCCCTTTCCAGAGCCTGAAGGGAGAAGCCTTGTTCCTGAAACTGGCTTTTTCTCGCCACATCCTGTTTCCATTTCTTACGCACAACAAAATGGATTGGATGTGCCGGAAGTGCCATTGCTTGTGATTCAACACCAGCTTCCCCGGGGCTCTCGGGTCTTTCTGCAATCCCACGGTGAAGCCAGCCACAAGAGGTTCAGAGGAAGTCACTAAAAGAGGCCTGAGAAAAACCCTCTCAGGAGCTGGGCCCTGGTGGCCTCTGGCGGCAGCAGCGACGGGCTCACAATGGGGCCTCCCTACCCAGCATGGGGTGGGCATGAGGGGCCAGGCTGGGGCACCAGGCAAGGGGCATAGGACAGTGGGCACTGCCAAGTCTGCCCAGGCCCCTCCCACCACTGCACTGGGGCTGCTGCAGCTTCTGCTGGGGAGGGGCCTGAAGCCAGGGCCGCAGGAGAGGAGTGTGGGGATAGGAAAAAACAAACAAACAAAAAACCGAGAGAGGGAGGGCTGGGGAGGGCTGGGGAGGGAGGCCAGGGTCAGACTGAGGAGTGGGAGGTGGAGCTTAGCTCTGGGAGGAGCCACCGACCCCGTCCACAGCTTTCTGGTCGTGGACGGAGAGCGTGAGGCCTTTGTACAATCAGAAGTAAGGGGCCCCCGCGGCTCAAGTGTGCCACAGAAGTTCCTCTGAACCGTCGCCTGTCTGTGTTTCATATGCGCGCAGTCACATGTGCACAACCAGGCACACCGAGTCTCACACGCGTGCACACACACACACCTTCTCTCTCTGTCTCACATCCCTGGCGGGGCCCCAGCAAGCTCTAACCCTGAGAGGCTTTGTGCGGCCCCAGGCTTCAGCAGAGGTGGGCAGACGTGCTACGTGAGCCCCACTCTCCCACTTCCCTGGCACTCAAGTTGCATGCAGCCCTGTTGTCTCCTTGCTCATAAGGGGAGGACCACGACATATGCACCTCCGGGGACCCCAGAGGCTGAGTGTGGCCAAGTGCTGCCACTGCCTTGTCACCAGTGCCCAGCACCTGCCCATTTCGCTTCGACAAGGCCCAACCCGTAGAACCCACTGGGGTAAACGCAGGGAGAACGCACTGTTACAAAGTCATTCTGTGACTCCTCCCGGCCCGCAGGGAGAGGAGAGTCTGCCAATAGCCATTTAGGTTGAGAATTGCCCAAGACCCCTGCAGGAGTGCTCCTCATGCTACAGATATTGAACGAGCTATCTTTGTATGCAGGAGGTTTCTGGGCCCCATGCGTGAGCCCTGCGTAGACACCCCACAGCTGTGCTCATGCCCAGGCAGGTGTGCACACGCACCTGGCCCACGGGTGCCTGTTCCCCTAGCATCTAGGGTGCTGTGAGGTTACTCATGCTCCCCGCTTACCCTCCCACCTCCCTTGCTCTTTTGTCTGGGGGAGAAGGCGTGTGAGTAAGTGCCCGGCGTCAGGAGGGAGCAGCAGGGGCATGTGTGTGCTGCGTGTGTGACTCGTGTGTGCCGTGTGTGTGTCATGTGTAAGCTGCAGTGCCTTGCCTGGCACCACACAGGGAAGCCAGGCTCTGGCCTCTAACTTACAAGGCAGTTTGTTGGGACCCCTGAATATTGGCCATGTACAGTTGTCCAGGTTGCACAATAAGGAATTAATTTAGGTTTACTGGAGGAGTGGTCAGATGCGCCGTGGGGGCCCCTCGATGTGGAGCACCCAAGAGAGATGTCAGAGATCAAAGGGCACAAGCAGCCTCTTGTAGGAGGAACTGTGTCCGACCCTGATCACCATGTCCATCCATCTGGCCTCACCTGCCCTGGCCCTGTCCCTCACTTGTGCTCCCTGCCCCCCGCAGCTGTCCCCATTCCCACGTATGGTGCTGCTGCTGCATCCTCGGCATCTCTTCTTCCCACTGGAGTTGGAGCAGACCCACCGTGAGCCGGTACACGCGCCCACCCTGGGGCCAGGAAAACCGTGGAGGGCAGCACCCTTGCCAGCAGGGTTTGCACAGGTGCCCGGGCTTCCCCAGGAGCCCACATGGAGGTCATTCCCGAGACCGCCAGCTCCCTGATGGGGACCACGTGTGCCTGTGAGGAATGTGTATGTCCCAGTGGGAGAGCCACAGGGAGCTGGGGATTAATAACCCGCACCCACTTACAAGGCGGGAGGCCAGGAGCCCTCTGCGGTCCTGAGCGCTTCATGTTTGGGGCGTGCTGACCACGCCAGCCACAGGGACGCTGCCTCGGGATGGTCGGTGACTTCGTCATGGTGTGTGGTCTGCGGGGGCACAAACACGCCTACTCCATAGCAGCCCGAGGAGCTGACGGTGGCTAATTAAGTTCTAGACTTTATATTACACGAAATGGGGGAATCTTCTATAAAATCAGCACTAAACGAGAGCCAGGTGCTGTGTGTGCGCAGAGCCGCCTATAAAGGATTCCCTGCCTGGCAGACACCCGAGAGGCTGTGGCTGTGGCAGACATGGGGAGGGAGTTTATTGCTCACCGTATGATAAAATAATGGAGTCATTAAGAGAAAATACTTTTCAGAGCATTAAAATTAGAGGTGAATTGATTCAGTGGTAAATCAGTCCCATTTTCCTTTTTGGGGTTTATTTAGAGCTTTTATGTGACGTTCTCGCTATGATCCTGTTTGAAAGCTGCACTGGCTGACTCTGGCTGCCCTGAGGCAGGATGGCTGCTGTGGGTGGGAGGGTGGCAGCCTCCAGAGACCCTGCACACACCTTCCTGCTGAAGGTATTGGGGAGGCTGAGGATAGGAGGGGCTTTTGGGGCGTGTGAGGGGCTTTGCTGCACAGATCCTGTCACGGTTCATGTAGCACACTGGAACCCTGTGTCCAGTGCACTGTGGCCCCAGGACAAGCCGTGGGTGATGTCCGGGCAGGGCCTGTGGCTGAGGTGTGCCTAGGGGCAGGGCAGGGGTCCCATAGGGCTCAGGGGCGCTGGGAAGGGCTGGTGCTGGGGGTGGCAGTGGGAGCAGGACAGAAGGGGCAGCTCACCAAGCTGGGGTTGAAGGGGCTGAGTGCAAGAGCCCTGGGGAAGGGCTGCAGCAGAGAAATGGGGTGGATGAGCTGGAAAGGCAGCGAGCTGGCCTCACAGTCCCCGGGGTGCACCAGGGGTGCCCTGAAGGTACAGGGCCTACACCCAGCACCACTGCAGGGCTGCACGTAACCTCCCACGTGGACCGCGGCAGCAGCACGTGCCTGACTGAGGCCTCTGTGCTCCAACTCCCTCTGCGCTTCATAAATAGTGGCCGAAGCTCATGGCTCCCAAGGGGCTGTATGTCCCCTTTACAAGGGAGAAACTGAGGCTGAAGGTAGAGCAGACGACCCCGTGGCCACAGGCAGCATCGCTGAGCTCCTGGGCAGAGGGGCTGACCACTTAGGGTGGCCAGACAAGGCCTGAACGACCTCAGTTCCTCCTGCCCCGGCCCCAGCCTGGGTTCTGTCCTCAACTTGGTGTGGTGAAGGGGAACAGCCCTGCCCCTGGCCAGCCCCATCCTTTTGTTTTTTTTCTTTTTGAGACGGAGTTTTGCTGTTGTTGCCCAGGCTGGAGTGCAGTGGCATGATCTCGGCTCAGTGCAACCTCCGCCTTCTGGGTTCAAGCAATTCTCCTGCCTCAGCCTACCGAGTAGCTGGGATTACAGGCATGTGCCACCACGCCCAGCTAATTTTGTGTTTTCAGTGGAGACGGGGTTTCTCCATGTTGGTCAGGCTGGTCTCGAACTCCCAACCTCAGGTGATCCACCTGCTTTGGCCTCCCAAAGTGCTGGGATTACAGCTGTGAGCTACCGCGCCTGGCCACTGGCCCTGTCCTTTTTTTTTGAGATGGAGTCTCGCTCTGTCACCCAGGCTGGAGTGCAGTGGTGTGATCTCGGCTCACTGCAAGCTCCGCCTCCCAGGTTCACGCCATTCTCCTGCCTCAGCCTCCCGAGTACCTGGGACTACAGGTGCCCGCCACCACACCCGGCTAAGTTTTGTATTTTAGTAGTGATGGGGTTTCACCATGTTAGCCAGGATGGTCTCGATCTCCTGACCTCTTGATCCACCCACCTCAGCCTCCCAAAGTGCTGGGATTACAGTCGTGAGTCACCGCACCCGGTCCCGGCCCCATCCTTTTATGGATGAGGATGCCAGGCTTGGCAAAGGCCCTTGAGACATATGGCCATCTGGCCCTGTCCCCAGGTCCCCGAACTGCAGCAGGTGGCCCTCAGGGGCTGCCTCAGTTCATTGTCTAGCCTCCCGCCCCCACCCGGCCCAAGCAAGCGTTAGGGAGTTGGGGGCCATGTAGGGGCTGGGGTCCTCCAGAACCCCTCCTCCCCAGGCTGCCCTGGGGCTGGGAGTGGGGAGATGCCCAGGGCCGCCAGCACTCTAGAGCTGCTAGGCGTTTATCTGGGGGGCGATCTCCCTGCTTCTGGGCTGAATTACGGCTCCATTTCTGTGGCTGAGGAGCGTCGGCTTCATGGGCCCCCATAACAGAGGACCGTGCATCTTAATCTCGGCAGGGTCCGGAGAGGGTGTGTGGCCTGAAAAGCCAGTGTGATGGATTTCTCTGGTCTTATCTTCATCTCACCTGCCCCCTCAAAGACGGTGTGGCTCGGCCTCCTGCACACCGCTATCTGGAAGCTGCTTGTAAAAGTGGGAATATTTGGATTCCGGACAATGCGGGGAGAATATTGGAAAAGGAACTCTGAGAGGTGGAGTGAGCGACTGAGCTGCTGTCTAGAAGTGCTGGCCTCCCCTGGTTCCCACCTCAGGCCCCAGAGGGCCCCTGCTTGCTGCACTGCCGGCTGTGGCTCCTCACATCCCAGGCTGAGTGTCACACGCACTCCCACTCCGGCACTTCCTCTCCCAGGGGCCTCCTTTGGTGCTCACGGGCCTGGGCCTCCTGTGCCAGTGTTTGTCCCACCTCACTCCTGAGCCTCCTTCTTCGGCAAGTCTTGCTTGATGGGTGTCAGGTGTGCCCCTTGCTTGCCCGTCTGTACCCCCAGGCCAGGGCGGCCCTGGCTCCCAGGACAGGGGTTGCAGTGTCTGGGGCGCTGAGGGGTTGTGTGTGCAAATGCCTGCCCGTGTGCTCCATCTTGCAGTGTGGGTGGAGGCAAGGACGCCGGGTGCGGGGAGGCTGGTGAGGTGCAGCCCCCTCTGTCATTGCTTCTGCCAGCCCCGGGTCCTCTGCTTCCGGGGAGGCAGGTGAGGTGCAGCCCCTCTGTCATTGCTTCTGCCAGCCCCGGGTCCTCTGCTTCCAGGGAGGCTGGTGAGGTGCAGCCCCCTCTGTCATTGCTTCTGCCAGCCCCGGGTCCTCTGCTTCCGAGGGTTTCCTTACCATGCCCCATACAGACCTCAACGAGCACAGGAGAAACCACGACCCTCACGAGTCAGGTGGGCCAGGAGTCACCCCCAGATTGTCCTCTGCCCTTTCTGACTTTTGCAGCCGCCTGAGCCTCCAGTGACAGGTCACTCCTGAGGAACCCTGTCCCTAGCTTGTCCTTAAACCACAAACCGGCCTCTCCAAAGCCCGAGGCAAGGCCTGGGTCTCACAGGTGGGCATTTCTGACACATTTGCTCTCTGCTGTGGTCGGCGAGTTCAGGTCACGTTCACACAATTCAGAGGCAGAGAATGCGGGGTTCTCTCCATTCAGGGTCTCTGGAGCCCCGAGTGACCTGGGCAGTGCTCACCTGCAGAGCCCGCACCTGTGACTGTCTGAGCACCTGCTCGCTCACACCTTGCCCACCAGTGGTGAGTCAGAGACCCTCCTGACAGGGTCAGTCAAATGGCATGGGGGTGCAAGAAAGCCCTGGGGAACAGTCTCCAAGGCAGGGAGGTGGGCCTGTCTGCAGACAGGCCCCCCCTTTCTCAGCGTGGAGGTGGGGCAGCAAATCGCATCTTGGCCCCTCTCTGGAGAAGGAGAGGGTACGACCGCTGCTGCAGTGGAGCCCTGAGGGCCCCGAGGGGCTGAGCACCACCTGCCCTGCTGGTTCTGTCTCCAGGGCCCTGGCGCTTGTCCTTGTCCTCAAGGCTGGGCTCCTGCCCTTGGGCCAAAGCTGAGAGTGGTTCAGGAGCCGACAGCACATGTGACCTCCATGGGGACACTGGCCAGAACCTGCAGCTGGAGGGAATGGGGAAAGGCAACCTGCCTTGGAGATGTGTCCGGGGAAGGGCACTGACAGGCCAGGCCCCCACAGCTTGCACACTCATGGTGACAAACCTGCCTGCTTCTTGCAGCTCACCTGCTGCTCCTGGGGACAGGCTCCTTGGAAGCCCCGGGGCCCAGAGCTGGATTGGCAGCCTCCCACTGGGGGCCCCCAGCTCAGGAGGTGTCAGACTCCCCAGATGATGACTAAGGAGCCGTGGGGCACTGGGTACTCTGTCCCCAAAGGCTCTCCCTGAGCCCGTGGACTGCTCCCTCTGGGCTCTGAGGATGAGGGGTGCTCAGGTCACTCATGGTGCGTGGCCGAGAGCGACTCCAACCTGACTTCGAGGTGGTGCTAATCCTGGAGTACCAGGTGGGGAGACTCGCCCCTGAAATGCTGCCCTGATAAGGTTCACAGAGTGATGGTGCTGCAGGCTCGGGCCCGGTGCGCTCTAGCTCTGTGCACGCCTGGATGTGGCCCTGACCAAAGGCATCGCTGCCGTGTGTGGGGCTAGATGGTGGCCTTGAGGAAAGCAGCTGCCTGGGGTCTCAGACGCCCTGTCCTGCCGGCAGGTCAGCCTGGCTTCCCGCTGTGCCGGTGAGGCACGCGCCATGCATCGTCGAGACAGCGGGTGCAGCAGAAAGCCGTGATGTCTTGGAGGCTTCTCAGGTCTGGCGGGCTGGGGACCGCCATGTACGCCCACGACAGGACCCCCAACCTTTCAGCGCCACCCTGGCTGCCAGAGACCCTCACGTGGAAGATACTGATGTTAATAAATAACTTTTGAGTTACAAAACCATTGTTATCACTCTGACGGGTGACAAAAGCCCCACGGTTGACGGGCAGCCGCGGGGCACGAAATGGCTCATAAATGTCCCTCCCACCAGCCCCATGAAGTTGCGGAAGCAGCGCTGGGTGCTGAGACGTTACGGTTTAAGACCAATGTTGATTAGAATTTTTTATAAGTTTTTTTTATAAGAGTAATAACAGCTCTTTCGAGACAATCACATGGCTCAGGAAGGGTTTTAAAGACTTTCAGGAATGAGAATTGGATTCGCAATCAGGAAGCCCCTCCCCTGGGCCGCTGTAGCGCTGCCTGTTTGTGTCTTTTTATTGCTGTTTGCCCTCCAGGGATGGAGCCTCTTTGATGACTGATCAAGATCAAGGGCACTGCTCCAGCAATGCCTGGACGGGGCGCCTCCCCAGCCAGGACAGGGGCTGGAGACCCCTGAACCCTGCCTTCTGCCAAAGTCTGGCGAGTTCAGGTCCAGGACAGCTGCCCAGTGTCCAACCAGGAGGCGCCAGTGCTGGAGGAGCTCGGGTTGGGCGCGTTGGCGGTCCCGGCAGTCGTGGAGCAACGGCCACCAGGTGGCAATGGAAGACCAGTCAGTGAAGAGGGATGCAGGACGCAGGGCCTGACCCGCGGGGTGGGGGTTGGCGGGACCGGGGGCCTGTGCCACGGGGCTGTCCCACACTACCCTCAGGCCCAGGAGCCTCGCTACCCAGGGGAACCCAGGGAGAGCAATGCATTTCCAAAGGATAGGAGCACCAAGGCTGGAATCTCAGGCTGGAAGGACCCACGTGGGTGTCTGGGCTCAGGGCAGCTTTTTCATTGGGACAAACTGCAAACTCACAGGCCTGCAGTGTGCGGCAGCCTCGGGACACCCGGGGGAATCCCAGTGGGGCCACGTGGCTCCCCAGTGGCATCCTCATGCATGGGCTGGCTCCACTCTGGGAGCACCAGGATCCCTTCTTCCCCTACACACAGCCTCACCTGGGTCAGGGGCCCCACAGGCAAGGGGGCTGCAGACAGTTCTGGGGAGGGGCTCCCAGCCTGGCGGCCTGGCCATTGGCCCTGGTGCTCAGTGCTCAGGGAGGCAGCACACGCCTGTGCCCCTTCAGGGCTTGTGGGCCGGTAGGCTCAGCCCTGGCTTTGGGGGTGGGGTTGTGCAGTGGGCCACGCCCACACCCGTCTTTCTTTGTTGTGCCAGGAGCCAGGCTGTGTTCTGGGGAAGGGCGGGGGCTCCTCTTCACGGTCACAGCCCAGGATCAGGGTGGGTGTGCAGTCAGTCCCCTAACACCTGGGATCCCTCGGCAGGGCTGTTAGGCCGTGTGAGTCAGCACGGCCTTCCCAGAGCGTCTGGCAGCCGTGGGGGTGTTGAGTGTTGGTGTCCTGACAGCTGTTTCCTCTGCTGGGGGTGGGGTCTCCCACTGGGATTCTTCTGTGGGACAGGAAGATGGATGAGGGTCCTCTGCCCCTGCTCTGGGGTTCGAGGATAGTGATGGCAGCCTGTGCTGGGCTGAGGGACCAGGGGCCTCAGTTCCCCCGCAGCACAGGAGGAGGGGTCTGTGGTGACTCTTCCCTTGAAAGGCAGCCCCAAGTCTCACCCTACAGGCCCCTGTTCTGTGCAGCCACCTGCTCCTGGCTGGGACAGCGTGTCCAAAGGCGGCCTCGCTCTCCCTCCCTCCCTCCCTCTGGGAGCAGCCTGGGCTCATCAGGGAGACCCGGTCCCTCTGGCTGCTGGGGAGTGGTGGGGTGGTTTCCAAGCTGTCCTTCCTGGGGGATGTGGGTCTGAGCCTCAGGTTGTCTGCCCAGCATCCTTCCATGTGCTTGGACCCCGTGTGCTGTGCAGGTCCCAGGGGACCCTGGCCACCCCTTTCACTGGCTAGACAGCTGTGTCCGTAGAGCTCTGAGGGACTCACAGCCCAGACATGGGCTGCAAGGGGGGTGGGTGGCTTCTGCAGGTGGGGAAGAGCAATGGGGCCTGAGCCGCATGGACCCAGGAGGTCCACCAGCACCTGTCGCCTGCTGTGTGACCATGAGCAAGTCCAGCTACCTCTGTGAGGCCATGCCAGAGCATTTTGACTCAGCCCCAAACTGAGCCTGGATCCCAGCCCACATAGAGCCCTGACCTCACACAGAACCCTGATATTTGCTCACACTGAGCCCTGATTCCAGACACATGGAGCCCTGATTCCAGCCCACCCTGAGTCTTGATCCCAGCCCACTCTGGACCCGGATTCTAGCCCACTCTGAGTCTTAATCTCAGCCCACCCTGGACCCAGATTCTAGCCCACCCTGAGCTCTGATCCCAGCCCACCCTGGACCCTGATTCTAGCCCACCCTGAGCTCTGATCCCAGCCCACCCTGGGCCCTGATTCCTGCTCACAGAGTCCTGACCGCCGCCTGCACAGTCTGACCTAGGCAGGGCTCTGAGGGTCTGTGCTGGCTGGAGGAGTATCAAAGTGGAGGGGACACATGGTTGGGGGGGGCATACCTCCTTTTGCCATGGGGTGGGGGTGGTCTTGGAAAATGTCTCCAGGAAGTATTTAACTCCTTTTATTGGTCCTCCTCGTGTGGCTCTGGGGCCCATGCCACTTGTGTGGGGCAGAGGCTGTTTGTGGCCATTTCTCTTGGTGTGGATTCCGCCGTTAGCACTTCCTTTCCATGGAGCAAGACTTGCTCTCACCAGCAAATCCCAGCTCCCCATCCCTTGGCAGGCCCTGGAGGCTCTTTGTTGGAGGGCTGCAGGCTGGGTGGTATCCCAGCCACGGGCTGGGCATCAAGGCAGGGGCTGAGCAGAGGTGACCTCAGTGGGGCAGGAGGAGCAGCCTCCGTGGCCCCTCCAACCCGAGCCCGGGTGCCTGGCTGAGCTGGAGCTGGATGCACAGGCAGCCCTGCCTCCAACTCCATAAACTTCCCTGGTGACGCCGCCTGTCAGGCTCCCAGCCCCGTGTCAGTTCATTCTCTCTTCCACTCCACCCAGGATCCTGACCCTGCATAACCACGCTGGCTGCGTGTGAGTGGTGGGGGGCGTTCTGAAAGATTACCTGCCACCGACGCTTATGTAAATCCCAGGTGATTTATGAGCATGGACGGTTTTAAGGCCACCAGCGCGCAGAGCAGGTAGTCGGCCAGACTGCTGAACCAACAGTTTCCAAAGTGAGCATGAAGGCACCGACCCAGCGCCTGCCCCAGCCTCCGTGCTGCTCAGGGCAGCTGCCTGTGTCTCTGCTGGGTCCTTGCAGGGGACACTGGATGGGGGGGGGATCCTGTGGAGCCTCAGGCCAAGTGGGCTGTCGAGGGGAAGGCGGTGGCTCGGCCTGGGCATGTGAGGCTCACAAGAGCTGAGGGGCGGGTCCCGGTGGGTGCGCTGGAGTCCCAGCGTCTGTGGTGGGGCCCGAGGCAGGGAATGGGGGTCCGTTTTCTTCTGGGATGAGCAGGGTGACAGCAGGCTGGGTGGCCCAGGAAGTGGAGCTGAGCATCTCTTGCTCTGTGAGTGGATGCAGGCCAGGCATGGTGGGGCAGGCAGCTGGGGCAGGGAGGAAAGAGTCCAGCCTCCACCCATCCCCACCTGGCTGGGGAGGGCGCCCCAGCCCTCTGGCCTCTGGGGGCTGGGATGGGAAGCTGGCGCGAGAAGAGGGCGGGAAGTGAGGGGGAGACCTGCCTGGTGGCGGGAAGCAGGTGGAGAACACGGGGAGGCTGAGTCCCCACTTTGCCAGCCAGGCTGGACAGGGGACACAGATATGGAACCTCCTAACTCCTGAATGCTGGTGCCCAACTCAGACCCTGCGGAGGGGGCCACATTGCCTGCTGAAGAGTGTGTCTGGGCCCAGCTATGGCGAGGACAGGTGTGAAGGGCTGTGGGCCTTCACTTCTCCTGTGGGCCCAGGAGAAGTGGACACAGACGCTGGTGGGGCCAAGGGGAGTCACAAGGCTGGGGCAGGGGGTGAGGGCGGCTGGGGAAGGCACTGCCAGGCACCCAAACTTGCAGAGCTTCCTAGCCGCTAGCCACTGGGGGACCCTGAACCAAGCCCTTTCCCTCTCTTGGCTTCAGCGCCTCTGTGCCTGAAAGAGGGGTGCTAGGAGTGGTCCCTGTCACCCAGGGGCTCCTCAGCTGGTCCTCAAGGACAAGGCACAAAGTGGCACCACTCAGTGGCTTCGGGAGCTTGCTCCTGGCCATGTGCATGTGTGAGCATGCAAGCTTGTGCCTGTGTGCAATGCACGCATGGGCGTGTACATGGGTGTGTGCGTGTGCGGCATGTATATATCTGTGTCCATGTATGTGGGTGTGGACATATGCATACACGCTTGCATGGATTGGATGGATGTGTGTGCATTTGTGTGCATGTGTGTGTGCATGTATGTGTGCATGTGTGTGTGCACCGGGGAGCAGGGCTGACCGTCCTGGAGGAGGAGGAGCCAGGCCTGCAGGCATGAAACTGCAGGCGTTGGAGGCTGAGTGAGACGCACTTCTCCCCGTCGCAGTGGGGCAGGCTGTGGATTGGCATGGCTGCCATGTCCTTTTCAGTCCTCTTAATGTGAAGTTAATTAGGTAGAACATTCAAGAAAGACATTTGGAAGTTGATCTCAAATCAGGAGAGCCCTCAGTGTGAGGAGAGGGAGGGCGAGGAAAGTCCCTGCGGCTGGGGAGCCTGTCTGTGTGAAGCAGGATGGGCGCACAGAGGGACCGGGCTGGACAGCCTGGGTCCTGGGCTGGGTGGCACTGTTGCTGGGGGCACCCTGGGTGGGGCATTCCTTCCTGCCTGGCTTCCCCTTCCCCATCTGCCAAGGGTGGAAACAGTGAATGCGGGGCGCCCAGGCAGCCTGGGGGGAGTAGGGGTGGGTTCAGGGGACAGCCCGGCTGTCGAGTCTGGGGGATGAGGAGGGAGGGGTTTCTCTGGTGGCCCCACTAGGGGTGCAGGTCCTTCCAGGGCTCAGCTCCCTCTAGTTGGCCCTGGGGTGAGTCCCGCCCAGGTGTCCCCACTGTCCAGGGAGTCAGGGCTACAGCTCTAGCAGCCTGGGGACCTGCCTCAAGAAGGAAGGCAGCACTGGATGCCTGGGTGCCCTCCTGATCTCCCACTCCCTGAACGCCCGTGGTTGGGGAACATGACCTTGTCTCTGTGGGTGAGGCAGACTCTGCGTGTGGGGCCAGTGTGGAGAAGGTGGTCAGGAGCTGGAGGCCTGAACCTCGGGTCAGGAAAGCCCCGTGCCTATCCCTGGGTGTACATCAGACCAGGAAGAGGGACAAAGGCCGCGGCAGCCCCGGGGAGACGCTAGTGGGTGAGTGTGCCTGGAGACGAGGATGGAGGGAGGCAGGGTGGCAAGGAGGCCTTGTAGGCCGAGGCTATGGTGCGGCCTGGAAGGCTGGTAGGGGGATGCAGGCTCTGCCTGCACTGAGGGCAGCCCTGGGCAGGCAGAGGTGAGCTGTGGCCATGGTCAGTGAAGGTGGCACTGCTGGGTCATCACCTTGCACGGTGGTCCCAAGGCCAGCATCCCCGGGTGCCGGGACAGCATGGGGCACAACAGCCAGCCCACATGGAAATGAGGCAACGGGTCACAAGTGCAAACCCACAGCTAGTGAATATTTAACGCCTAACAAAAGTGCATGCATAATTAACCAGGCGCTGGTGGAGGAGCTGGAATAATTTGTCTTCTTAAAGGGGATTTGGTAATTTGTTAAGCTATTTTGAAATCTGCAGTCTAGCTGTGGGAGCCGCTCTGATTTCTAAATTAATTTGTGTGATTTAGAAAGTGGAAGCGTCTTGGTTCTGCAGGGGCCGCGGCAGCAGGGCGGCCTTTGCAGGCTCCTGCGTGTGCTCTGCATTTGTTCATTGTCCCATCCATGGGGACCCTGCTGAGGAGCTCAACCCTGGGCACCCCGCCTCTCCCCCAACCCTTGTTTCCATGCATGGAACCCAGTGGTCCCCCACCTCCCAGGTGAGTTGGTTTGCAAGCAGGTGCCGCGGGAAGGTGGTCTCTGGAGACTCAGTTTAATCCCCCTCCTCAGAGGATGCTCTTGGGCTGGAGGTGGGTGAGTCCATCTGGCCTGGAGGCGTTGGGCCTGGCTCTGAGATTGGCTGGCCCATCTGCAGTTCAAGGACCAGACTGTGAGACTCAAAGGGTGAGTTGTAACTTAAAGGGTCACGGGGTGACCACAGGAAAAGCCCCAATTTCCAGCCCCAGATCCCCAGACTGTGAGTCTCAGCTGTGTGTCACTGACCAGGAGCCTGCACTACATCCCACAGGGCCCTGGCAGGCCCCACAGGGCATCGCCACCCAGCTGGTGCCATCCCTGAGTCTCCAAAGACCACTCTGGGAGTCCGTCAGGCTGGCAGCTGCCGGACAGTGGGGACGTCAGACCAGTGGATTCTGTGAGGTTGAGTCTATTGCAGCTTGAAGGGAGATCCTTGGCTAACAGCAATGTTGTGTGGAAGGCCAGGCTGATGGGTAAAGATGGTCATTTTTGCAGAAGCCTTGTGGCCAGGAAAGACCAGTCCATATTCATATTAAGCATCTCTTCTAGTAAGAACTAAGTGCTGCCTCTTTCATACAAAAGCAGTCCAATCTCATTGCCTGTCACCAGGCTGCCCTGGTGATGGTGCTTCAACCTGTACTGAGCCTCAGTTTACCTCCCTAGCCAAACCTGAGTCCACTCCCAGCTGATCCTGGGTCCATCACCCCAGCTGAGCCTGACTCCACCTCCCAGCTGAGCCTGACTCCACCTCCCATTGAGCCTGGTTCTTCCTCCTAGCTGAGCCTGATTCTACCTCCCAGCTGAGTCTGGGTCCACCTCCCAGCTGAACCTGGGTCTATCACCCCAGCTGAGCCTGAGTCCACCTCCCAGCTGAGCCTGGGGCCACTTCCCAGCCGAGCCTGAGGTCACATCCTGGCTGAGTCTGGGCCCACCTTGCAGCAGAGCCTGAGTCCACTTCCCAGCTGAGCCTGGGGCCATCATCCCAGCTGAGCCTGGGTCCACCTCCCAGCTGAGCCTGAGTGAGTCCACCTCCCAGCTGAGCCTGGGTCTATCACCCCAGCTGAGCCTGAGTCCACCTCCCAGCTGAGCCAGGGTCTACCTTCCCAGCTGAGAGGGGCCCTTGTGATTGGAGCCTACATCCCTACGAAGCCATGTTCACCATGAGTGATTTTGGTGGTCCCTTCATTTGGTGACTTCTGGGTGTCAAGCACAGAGAGTGAAGCGAGTCCCACCTGGATTGGCTGGGAGTCCCCAGCCAAGTATGCCCATTCTCTTGGTGGCCCACTCCTCACAAGCCTGGGACACCAGACCCTTGGGCAGCTCCTGAGCCCGACACACAGGATCTGCTGGTGTGTCCTGGGATGGTGGGGAGGTGGTCCCTGGAAGAAGAGTAGGGGGAAACCTGGCACACTGCCCTCTCCATGAGCTGTGGCCCGTCAGAGCCTGAACACCTCAGGGAAGGACCCCATGGCCTTTGCCAGGCCTCTCAGCACTGGAGCTGCTTCTCTCCATGAGGCACCTGCTGCTGGCTCCGGAGGGGGGTCTAGATAGGGGAGCAGAAGTCTCTCCAGCCTTACCCTCAGGTGGGCTGTGCGGAGGAGGGTCTCCTGCTTCCTGGGGACTGGAAATCATGGCAGAGAAGTCTGTGGTTTCCTTTGATTCTGGAAGGTTCTGGGGCAACTGGGGAAGGGTCAGGTCAGAGACTCTTCCTGGGGAGGGGTGGCCAGCCGGGAGTGGACACAGCGACTGTTTCCTTCAGAGCCCGGGGGTCTGGCTCCTGTGGGGGCTCAGGGTATCATTCCCTGGGTAGGTGAGGGGGCCTGGGGGCTCCTGCAGACCCTGCCTTCCCTGACCTCCCTGTCTTCTCTCAGTGTCCCGGGGCCTTTGGCCATAATTTGGTTTGGGCATCCTCAGTCTGGGTGTGCTGGGAGGCCCTGAGGGATCTCCTTTTGGGCTCCTCTCCTTGAGCTGCAGGAAGAGGCGGTGACCCTCTGGCCCACGTGTGCCTATCTGGCCGGGCCAGCCCATTGCCAGCGTGCTGCTGGGACAGGATTTGAGGGGCATGATGGCTGTTCCTCTGAGCTCCAGGTTGGAAAAGGTTGCACAGGGAGCTCGGGTGCTCTGGGCCAGAGGAGAGCCCTGGGCCCCGGGGAGGTCGGGGGGCAGCCCAGGCACAGTGTCACTGCAGCCCTCTTGCCTACCCCCAAGTGCCCCGCCTGCTCCTGAGCGGCCCCCTAGTCCCTCGTCCTTCCAGGGGTGCAGAGCTTCCTGCAGGAGGCTGGGAGCCTGGGGTGAGGGGCAGGGCTGGGCATGTCTTCAAAGACCTGTGCTCCAGCAAAGCCTAAGCAGGGGCTCCAGCTGCCACAGCCTCTGGCTTTGAAGATAGCGGCCATGATGGCTTCTTTCCCACCTATAGTGCCTTTTTCAAGCTCTGGACTTCAAAGCCAGCCTGGTGGCTCCTGGAGAGGCTCAGCCCCTGATGGATATGGCTGGGGTGGGGGAAGAAGAGCTGTGTCCCCAGGGACAGCGCTGGCTACCACACGCCGCTGAGACTGAACTTGAGGGAAGCTGTGACCCCAGGGCAGATGGCAGGTGCTTGGTTGGGTGTCTGCTCCCTGGGAAAGCAGCAGAGATGACTGTGGATTGCATCTCCACAACCCCCTCCCTGGCTCTGCAGAGTGGCCGCTTTCCTAGGATCTCATCCAGTCTTTGCTGTATGGGTGGGGAAACTGAGGCTCAGAGAGACTCGCCCACAGCTGCACAGCAGGCAGGTGAGGGGCTGGGCCCCCTCCTGGGTCCCTCTTCTGGCAGGGCTCATGTGACTCTGATTTGGGGCTGCTGGTCCCCACCTGGAGACCCACTAGGGTGGAGCCTGCCCCGGTCCCGCAAGCCCAGAATCTCTCCACAGCGCTCTTCAGAGAGGCTGCTGAAACTCTAGCCTCCTCTTTGTTCTGCCCAGCGCAGGCCCTCAGCAGCTCTCTCCATGGCTGGATGCGTCCTGAAATTCTCTTTCCATTAAAAATAAATGCCCCATTTTATCTGCCTGAAATGGCCCTGCTCTCTGATTGTCGTTTCTGTGCCGCTGTATATGGAGAACTATAAAATCATAATACAACTATTAATCCCCTGTATCTGCTTGTACCTAATTTTTATTAAAAATATCCTGTGCTCCAGCTGCCTTGTAAATTACAGTGGGGTTGAAAAGTCTGCAGCTGGATTAGCCAGGAAGGAGAACGTATTGGATCGGAGACAGGCTCACTGTGGAGCACGGGGCCTGGCGGTGTGGGTTAGGAACATGGCAAAGCGATGCTGGGGCTACCCCGTGCCCTGGGCAGCTGGGGGGAAACTGGTGCCCATGGCTTGGTGACAGCCTGCCTCCCTCTCCCGGCCTGGGCTCCCTGGGCCTGGGATGGGCTCAGTGGGTCTGGTGCAGAGGAGCTCGAGGCCTCCAGAAGTCCTGGCCCTGCTGCTCCTGGTGTCGCCCGGTGCAGATTCAGACTTGAGTCTAGCTGCCATGACCACGGGCCATGGGACTCTTCTGAGGTGCAGTTTGCCCCCTGCACGGAGGAGTGACAGTGGTGCTGAGGGGAGGGCGGGGAGCAGAGTCTGGGATTCTCTGCCTTCCGAGGTGGGCATACCTCCAGCCCTCCGAGGCCTAGCGTGGCTCCTGTCCTTCTCTCCCCTTGAAAGGTGGCCGCAACCACTCTGAGGGCTTCCTGAGTGGCCGTTGAGGCTCCGAGCTCCAGCAGGATGAGCTTCTCTGACATTATTTAATGAAGCTGGACACCGCCCCAGGCCCTCACAGTTCACGCAGACGAAGGGGAGGCCCAGGGCCTCTTCCTCCCAGCCTGAGCCCTGCCTGGCTTGTTGTATGGGGACAGGAGATGCCACAGGGGCTAGGGTGACAGCTGGACATTCCCTGGCAGCCACCCACAGCCAGTACTGCAGGAGGGAGGCCCCGTCCTGCCGGAGGGCAGCGAGGCTGAGGACAGAGGCATGCGTTCAGTGTGTTGCGGGTGCTGGGGGCCATTGTGGCTGGGTTATGGGGGTCCTGAAAGTCCAGCTCTGCAACTTTGCCTTTGAGTTGGACTGACCTCCCAAAGTAGGCTTTTCAGTGGGAGGAAGGCAGGAGGCTGCCCGATGATGGCTGCAAGGCTGATGGTGGCATAGCGAGGGGTTCAGGGACACATGTGAGTGCAGAGGTTTAGGGAACAGCAGGACGGGGTGGCCTCTCCTCTTGGCAGTCGCCCCTCACTGTGGAGGGAGTGTTGGCCAGATCCACAGGTGCCACAGAGTTGCGGACAGACAGTGGCCATGGGGTGCCCCACCTCTGGACTTGGGACCTCCAGGCAGCTCCAGCCCTCTCCTGCCCTCCTGTCCCCTCACCCCAGGCTTTTCCTGGCTCGCCTCTCGGCCCTCCATTCTGGAGGACTGGATCCTTGTGCCTCAGGGAGTGTTTGGCTCACAACGGGGGGTCCCAGGCTGAGGACTGGGGGGGCTGCACGGAGGAAGGGCCCCTTCCCGGAGTGGGTGGGCTGGGCAGAGGGCCCTATTGCCCCTGACACCCCAAAGTGGCCAAGCCCCGCTGCAGGTCTCTGTGTGAGCTCCTTCCTCAAAGGTGGTTGTGGAGAATTCCAAGCATACCACCGGGAGGGGACAGTGCCGTGGACTCCGTCTCCCTCCACCAGCATCCCAGTGCCGACCCCCAGTCTCCTCTCTCCTCTCCAGCATCTGTATGTCCACACCTGGGGGGTATGGAGCAAATCCCTGGCGTTGGATTCATGCATCTGTAAATATCGCTAAACAAGAAGGCTGCCTTGAAAAGTAACTACAATGTGGTTATACCTAACAATGAAAAACAATGTCTTCAAACCATCGCATACGTAGCTGCTGTTCCCATCTCCCCTGGTGTCCTGTGTCTATTTCTACGGGGTTGCGCCTCTGTTGGTCTTTTCCCCTGTGCAGTTTGTGTTTTGCAGTGGCTGGCCGTTTGTCCCAGAGCGTGCCCAGTGTCTGTGGCAGTGGCACCATGCCCGCTGTCCTCAGTCCCCTACATGGCCTGGCATTGGTAGATGCAGCTAGAGGTAGGACCCACGGGGGTGCTGCTGTGACCCCCACCCAGCTGCGTGCCCCTTCTGCTGCCCTTTCTTTTCTGGCTGTCACCAGCTGTGGGTGTCCCTGCCCCGGCAGTGGCCAGCTGGTTATTTTTGTCCCCTTCCTTCTTGGTTCTTTTGCTGATGCAGCTTCTGCAGAGAGATGCCTTCTCCACCAGGCCCTGTGTGTCACCCGTGGAGGATGCCAAGTGGAGGAGGCACACGCTCTCGGGCCCTGCGGGGGCGGCTCCCTCGGCCAGCGGCTTAACCCGGTGCTCCTATAAAACAGGTGATGCCGCCTGCCTCATCGCAAGACGTCATAGGTTAGATCGCCCAGATTTGGCAGAGGCGAGTGGAGGGCGTCTGGTGAGAGGAAGTGGGTGAGAGGTTTCCTTTCCCGCTCTGTCCTTCCAGCCGCCTTCACTCCCTCGTCCTCCCCCTCCCCAGCCTTCCCTCTGGTCCTCTCCCACTGGTTCCCAGAGGGAGGTTACCCAGGGGCAGCTGTTTGGGGTCCAGGCCTGGGGAGCAGAAGCTCTTTGGGCAATTCCAGACTTTCCCTGGCCAGGCGCAGCTCCCTGTGATGCCCCTGAGGCCCGGCACCTGCTTCTGCAAGACGCACAGAGACATCAACACCGATTCCCCACAGAGACAGAGCCTTTAATCGACATTTCACTTTTATGAACAGGTTTATTACAAAGTGGATTTCCTACAGCTAATTCCCTGCGAAGGGAAGAGGCTGGGCCACAGCAGGACAACATGGCAGCTGCCCGGGCATGGACGCTGCACACCGGAGTTGTGCCCGAGGTTGGCGCCTGCCCACCTCCTGCCTCAGGTCTCGCGGGTGCCCCCAGATCTGACCTACTGGGGCTGCTGTCAGGTCTGTCCTCAGCAGTAACAGGCCGAGAGACATGGGCTAGGACAGGTCCCCGGATTGGGCTGTTCACCCAGGGGGAGGGAGGGCCGAGGGAGGCGAGCTCTGCCTTCAGGCGGGAGCAAAGCCACCCTTACAGTGGCACCCCAAAACCACCCTCACAGCAGCACCCCAAAACCCCCCTCACAGCGGCACCTATGGGTCCTTCCTGCACTGATGGTTCTCCCCACCGTCATAGCTATTCCCCGCCCCCAACAGGAGCATCATAGGCTGGGGCGGACCTCGAGGCTGAGGGACCTTCTGGAAGACTGGTGACCCCAGGAGGAGGTGTGGGTGTGGACAGATGTCTCACACCAGTGCCTGGCTGCCAGCAGCAGGGGGCCGGCCTGCCAGAGACCTGAGGCAGAGCTGGGGTAGCCATCGGCCAAATGTGGTGGATGTTTTAGCCTCAGGGAGGAGGGGCTCTCAGGCCTGGCCTTGGCTGGAGTGGGAGTTGTGGGAGTTGGCAGGCCCAGCCCAGGAGGGAGGGTGCAGCGGGAGCCATCCTCTGGGCTAGGCTGGGCCTGACTGATTTCAGCGGTTCCTGCTGGCCTGAGCGTCCTTGGCTGCTGTCTGGACACATCCACAGCTGGGCATTCTCCGAGTGGCTTCAAGGACCCCATTTGGGGCAGGGTCCCTAAAAAGCCCTGGATGTGAGCAGGAGCCAGTGGGAACTGTCTGCCTGCCCCTCCCAGCTCCGAATCCCTCACCCGCACACCTGGCTGGAGATTCTTCCCTGCTTTTGTTCCGGTGGCTGGGAGGGACCTTCTCAGAGACAGAAGGGCATCGCTGGGACCCTGACTGGATGGGGAGGGCAGAGGACGGGTGGGCTGTGGGATGGGCTGTAATTTTGACCCTGACTTGGGGGAACTGGCTGTAACCTGGAGTGAAGACCCCTGCTCCCGGCCCCTGCCCTCCGCGCCCTGCCCGCCCTCCACACCCCTGCCCTCCGCGCCCCGCCCGCCCTCCACACCCCTGCTCTCCATACCCCGCCCGCCCTCTGCACCCCGCCTGCCCTCCATACCCTGACATCACTGCAGGGAGCTGCCTCCCTCGGCCTGGGAGATGGGGTGCTGCCCTCCATTCTTTCTGTGGGGCCAGGAGGTGTGTCCAGGTGAAAAAGGAAGGGAGGAAGCCCAGAGAGAGGCAGGTTGGGAGTGCAAACAGTGAGAGGAAAAGGGGTCCCCTGGGGGACGTCTGGAGGGAGGCAGCCTGCTCAACCCCCTCATCCAAACTGGCCCCAGCACTGACTCCCTTCCAGTCGTTATCGGTCAGTCTCCCAATAGTGACCGGTCACCAGGGACTTCAGTTAAGGTGCCTGTGACTGACGCAGTTTCGGGAGCTGAGAATGATGTGTGGGACAGCCCAGGTGCCTGCAAAGCCACTGACGGATCAGTGCCTGCTGAGCCATTCCAGGTGAAACTCAAAGGTGAGCTGATTGCTAAGGGCGGTGGAGGGAAGGATGCTTCCAGGGAGATGGTCTGAGCACCGCGTCGAGGGACCTGTGACTGTCTCAGGGAGATGGTCTGAGCACCGCGTCGAGGGGCCTGTGACTGTCGCAGGGAGCTCACGTGCAGCCGCCCATGCAGCATGGCCAATCATTTTCCTGGGAGAATGGATAACAAATTCAAACAATGCATTCTCCATGCCTGGAGAACATTCTAACAACCAGCGCAGGGTGGCAGTGAAAACCCAAATCTCTATCCAACGCAATAGCAGACTATTTTTGAGGTTTTACTTTTCAAGATAAAGACCCACTTAAACCTCTACCCTGCTATTTTCTGTGACACGTTGAGCTCGGCTGCACCATGTGGCAGTAACAAGCCATCTCCCAGCTGCAGCAGCTCCACGTGCTGCCAGCCCCGCACCACCTCTAAGGCCTCCAGGGCAGCTGCCCTCCTGGGGAGGGCTGAGCGTTGACTTCCACATCAACATGTGTCGCCTGTCCCAGGTTTTTTAGAACAGGAACAGAGAAGTAGATGGAGAGCTGAGCACTGCCTGCTGAATGCGGCTTCCCGGAGGTGACACGGAACTTCTCCCATTCCATCAGCCAAGCCAAGTCCAACACTATGCCTGACTTTGCGGGGCAGGCGGGATGCAGGATCCAGGAGCTGGGGAACTGTGCAGTTACACGAATCTGCTTCCACTGGCTACAAGTGGGTTTCTTTGGTTTTGTTGTTAGTGACAGTTATTCTTGGGAACATTGATTAGGAATACATTCAACTTTGCACTACATAAAACCCAACTTAACATGGTTTATCAAATGAGTTTTCTATTTCTATGTATCAAGAAGTCTGGAGTTCAGCAGGCACCAAAGTTGATGTGGGGTCCATGGTGCTGGCAGGGACTCGGCTCTTTCTGTCTTTCTGTTCGTTCATTCGCAATGTAGCTTTTGTCCTGCTTTTAGCCTCATGGTTGCAGATGACTGCTTCACGTCCAGCATCACATCCGTGTTCCAGGCAGGAAGAAGGCACAGGACCAAGGACAAAAGAGTGAAAGAGGGAAGCAAGACTGATGGCTGAGTCTTATTCTTCCATAGCACTTCCTGGGGCACCCACCCAGGACTGCTCCTTATATCGCAGTGGCCCAGAACTGTGCAGTGTGGTCATTGCTGGCTGCAAGGGGACCCAAGATACATTTATATTCATGAGGATTCACTGGTGCCTGGGCAGAATCAGCGGCTGCAGGTCCTGTCCCCAGAAGGCCCAGGAGATCATGGGAAGGCTGTCACTGGTCTGCCCTACGTGGGGACATCCTGGTATGCTATCGTCTTTAAGGAGAGGAAGCACAATTCCTCTTTCTTTCAGGTCAACTTCTTTTACCATAAAAGAGCATGGGCCCTGTTCCCCCAGCCATGATGACAGACGCACTGCAGGCGTTCACAGTGAGGAAGAATGTGCATGGTGCCTCCTTTGTGCTTTTGCAGGGGTGCGGCATGTGTTCAGACACGTCTGCCCGTGTAGCTGGAGACGTGCCTGACCCAGTCTGCATGCCGCGCTCCTGTCTGCGTGCTGTGCTGGACACGCCTTGGCTTCTTGGGTCCTTTTCATGAAATCTGCTGTTCTTGGGGTCCCATTTTCCTTGTCCCCTTGCTTTTGAGGGACACATAGAATTTCAGGCTTGACTGGTGTTGGTCTGTGCCCATGGCCCAGTGAGACCTTGTGGTTGAGAGGAAAGGACAGTGCCAGGATTGTGCTGTGCAGTGTGGGGAGGTGGTCTGGGCACCTGAGAGGGGATAGGGCTGGGATTCCTCCCCACTGGACGATACCATCCACCTGCCCGGACTCCCTGGGATCAAAAGCTGTGGAGAGAAGAGTCAAGCTGGGGCCGAGAGAGGGAGGCGGGGCACTAGCCTCTGTAATTAACACGCTGAGAGCTGGGTAGGCTGGCTGATGAGTTTTTTTATTAAAATAATGACGCCTTCCAGGCAATCAGGGAGAATTGCATGAAACTCAGCAGTTTTCACTGCTTATTTATGGTAACTTCAAGCAGTGGACAGTCTCATTACCATCTGTAAATACCCAGGGTCATGTCCTTGATGGTGAAATATTGTCTTCCTGGATGGGGAGGCGTGGCTCCCCGACTCCTCCTCCTCCTCCTCCTCCTCCTCCCCCTCCTCCTCAGAGGCTGTAAGACCCTCTGGGCCTGATTGGCACGTGCTTTGGACAGGCATTTGACAACCTCCTTTGTGGAACCTCCAAGGGCAGGACTGGGAGGGGATGGGAGGGACAGGAGGGACAGACTGAGACCAGTGAGGGAGGGGTGAGAGCGGGGCCGGGGAGGACATTGGGGTTGGGGTGGGGAACCGGGGCTGGGGACAATGCTGGGGCAGGGGTGGGAGCAGGGCTGGGGAGAGTGCTGGGGCTGGAGTGGAGTGGGGGGCCTGGGGTGGGGAGCGAAGGGTGGGGAGAACATTGGGGTTGAGGTGGTGAGCCGGGGCTCGGGGGATGTTGGGGTTGCTGTGGGAGCTGGGCTGGGGAGGACATTGGGGCAGCAGTGGGGAGTAGGGGCTGGGGAGAACACTGGGGTTGGGGTGGGAGCCAGGTCAGGGAGAACACTGGGGTTGGGGTGGGAGCCGGGACTTGGGAGGACTCTAGGGCTGTGGTGGGAGCCGGGACTGGGGAGGAAGTTGGGGCTGTGGTGGGAGCCGGGACTGGGGAGGACGTTGGGGCTGTGGTGGGAGCCGGGACTGGGGAGGACGCTGGGGCTGTGGTGGGAGCCGGGACTGGGGAGGACGCTGGGGCTGTGGGGGGAGCCGGGACTGGGGAGGACGCTGGGGCTGTGGGGGGAGCCGGGACTGGGGAGGACGCTGGGGCTGCGGGGGGAGCCGGGACTGGGGAGGACGCTGGGGCTGCGGTGGGAGTCGGGCTGGGGAGGACGTTGGGGCTGCGGTGGGAGCCGGGCTGGGGAGGACGCTGGGGCTGCGGTGGGAGCTGGGCTGGGGAGGACGTTGGGGCTGTGGTGGGAGTCGGGCTGGGGAGGACGTTGGGGCTGTGGTGGGAGCCAGGCTGGGCCCTGTCCTGTGCAGCCAGGCCCTCACATCCCAGGACTCCTCAGGGCATGGAGAGCCTCTGTGTTGGTGGCTTGTTGTGGTGGGAAGAGGGCTGCGGCCCCTCATCTTCTGCAGTCTTCTAGCTGTTCACAGGGGCTCATGGTGGGTTCGGGATGAGACCAGGTCATCCCATGACACCTGCTCACTCTTCCCTTCCTTCCTTCTGAAGCGAGCTCCTGGGGCAGCAGTGACATTCTGTGGGGGCCCTGCTGGTGAATAAGACATTTGGAAAGCTGGGCTGGGGCCAGGGGCTGGTGACCGAATGGCCATCTTTCCTAGAGAGGATGTGTCACTGTCCACCCAGCATAACCACCTGCACCAGGCAGCTGGCACTGTCCCCTGGGTGGTGGCTGCTGACAACCTGCACCCAAGCAGGGGCATCCCTGAGGGGAGTCTGCACTGCTGAGCCCCCACCACCCTGGAGCCACCTTGCCCCTATTCTGGCTGCACCTGCTGGGGTGTCTTGTCACCTGGTCCTTCACGGCCTCCCCATCTGGGTCTTCCTGAGTGGTCACCTGGATGCAGGTGTGTGTACAGCCCGTGTCTGTTCCCACGATCCTTGCCACCAACAGCTTCCCCCTTGTCCCCAGCTCCGTCTGTCTCATGGCCAGACTCTGGCCACTGCTGGGGGCCCCCAGGAATTCGGCTTCACGTCACTCCCACTTCATGGAAAGGTGACTGTCATTGTGCCCTGCTCAGGCCTGGCTGCTGGGTGATGCCTCTTGCTACCAGCCTCCAGACCACCCATCAGCCAGCCCAGGAGCCACAGATGAGGCCACAGATGTAGCCGTGTGTGCCTGAGGGCCTGTGGGCGCATGGGCCTGGCCCGGCACATGTGGCACTCACCTGGTGAGGAAGGAGCATCCTGGGCGTGTGCTCAACTCCAGGGCTCAGCGGATCGGGGACGTCCAGTTCACATGGGGCAGCTGGGCCACCTTGTCATTTGGAGTCACATTGTCAGGTGTCCACAGCCCCTCTGGGCCCAACATGAGCCAGGAGCCATCTCTCACGTGAGGATCTTACCTGCTGGGAGGGTTCTCTGCTGGAACTCTCCCACTGCAGCTGCCTGCCCGGAATTCCCATCGGCCTAACCCTTGGGCATTGGTGACGCCTGTGGTCATCAGTGGGGAAGGAAGGGCCTGGTCTTGCTTTCTCCCCTCTCCCTCACCTGTCACTCCCTCCTTCATGGCTGTGTCAAGAGCTGTGCTACCCAGTGGGGCTTGTCTCCTACCTCTGGCAGGTAAGGCGCTCCGTGTTCCAGTCTCTGGTTTTACGGTGAGTCCCCCCGCATGGGCCAGCATGAGGCCCAGGTGGTCCTGCAGCCATCACCTCTGTGGACCAAACTCTGGCACAGAGAGGGGGCGCTGCTGTGCCCCTGAGAGCAGGTGGTGGAGACGCCCCAGCCTCCCTCCAGCCCAAGGGTTAGAGGGCTCCTGATTTCCTGGAAGGGAGGGTAAACCAGGTGCCTGGCTGATGCTCCACGAGGACCCTGCATCGGGTGCAGCTCCGAGCTGTGTGTACTTGGGGGTAGAGGGAGAACTGACTGCATTTCCAAATCTTTGGGGCATGGCACCATCTCTCTACTTCCTCCAGGAATGTGCTGGAGCTTTGGGGTTTGGCAGCAGGGAGAGTGCCGGGTCCCACCGTGTTGCTCCTTAGTCCTGGGGTCAGGGGACCAGTGTGGGAATTCCATGAGGTGCTTTTCCAACTACGCCCTCAGGAGCTTGAGGAAGACATGGAGGTGGGGTTGCGGGCCCTCCGGTGCCTCTGAAGCAGACAGAGCTCTGCTTATCCCCTGGTCCCCTGAACTCCCTCTCTGACTTGGGGATGACAGTGTTATTCAAGGACCCCCCCGACTTCCAGGGGGTCCACTCTTTCCGGAGGGTTGCCCTGACTCACCAGAGAGATGCTCCAGGGCTGACATCGTAAAGGGCGACTGGCAGGGCTCAACCTGGGGGCGATTTGGTCACCGCCCTTGTGCCTTCCTGAGCTAAGCCAGCTTCTCCTGTGGTCCCACCGAGCACCTGGGGTTTGGTCTGTCCCTTGAACCAGGAATGTAGGGATTTGAATGTGTGCATTCTCTCTGGCCCCCCAAGCTCGGCCCCACGGTCTGGAGCCCCCCATCCTGCGTGTGCTTCTTGCAGCTCAGTGTCCTCATGTGGGTCGTTCTGGGGGCGCCTCTCCAGGCCATCCCAGGGTGACTCCACTGCTTCGGCTGCAGGAAGGGGGTGGGAATGTTTCCAGGGAAGGCGGGCACCCGGAAGTGGGCAGGGCGCTGACAGGCGGCTCCCATCCTTCCTGCTTGTGGAGTGTGGGTGGCCCTCGGTCCCTGCTGTCTTGGTCACAGAGTTCACAACCAGGGGTGGGGCCAGCAGTCGGGAGCCTCCTACCAGCCCTCAGATACTGCCTTTGAGGGAGCGACGTCTTCCTCCGTGTTTGCTGCTCCGGGTTTCCTTGTGGGGGCTTGGCTGGCATTTTAGCTGCAGTGGGAGATCCACCTGGAACCTCCCAGCCCGAACATCCTCGGAGGGTGTTGCTGCCCTCGGAGAGGATTCTGTCAGAGCGAAAGCTTGCTGTGAATGTCAGGGCACCAGGGCTGAAATTACAGCCTGCCTGGGCTGCCACTGAAGCCACATCCCCAACTGTTCTTTCCCTTTATTCCCCTCGGCGCGTGTGACAGCCCCCGGGGAGGGGCCGCTCCAGCTGGGAATCGCAGGCCTCAGGGGCTCGTGCTGGCAAAGAGGTGTGCGCCAGCCCGCGCGCCAGCTCCGGAATGAGTCAGAATAAATTAGCATGCTAACGAACGTGGGCGCACATAGGAACCATCTGGAACAAGGGAGTTGTCATCCGGAGAGCCAAGTTGGTTCCAAAGCCATACTTAATGCTTTAGATTAGTTCATCTCCCTCCCGCAACCTGGGGGGAATGGCTTAGTGCCACCCCATAGAGAGTGTGCTGAGGGCCGGGGCGGCGCGGGGACACTGCACCCCCAGAGGGACTGAGTCCTGATGGTTCCCGCATCCCTCTGGGCCTTCAGTACAGCCGGGAAAGGGCAGCAGTGAGATCCACCTGAGATGGGACAGTGTGTGTGGTCAGGGGGCAAGGCCCCAGTGGGGATCATGGGGGAGACACACAGATGAAGGGACAGGCTCACACACTTGCAGGCACACAGACACACATACTCGAACACTCAGACACACATGCAGACACAGTCATACAGACACACAGAGACACATTTACACAGACACAGGCACACAGAGACATTTGCTCACACACAGACACACACACACACTCATACACATGATCTCACACAGACACACTGACAGACACAGTCATCACAGACACACAGAGACACGCAGACAGACATAGAGATACACACTTACAGACACACTCATATTAACTCCTCTATCTGAAGCCAGGCACATTTTACTTAAGCCTGAGCGATGTGGGGCCAGATGGAGCAGCCACTGACCTACTTGAGGGCGCTGCTGAGAAGCTCGGAATCTGCATTTTCAAATATCTGGCTCTCATTTGGCGTCAGCTTGCGAGATTAACCCATACTGGATCCTGCCTGACTCCACACTGAATCACCCTCACAGGGTTAATGATAATCCAAGCCAGGCTTCAGGCAGACTTATAGTGAGACACTGACCAGGGTGTGCGGGGCCACTTCCACCCACTTCCCTGCAGCTCTAATGCATGGAGAGTCCCTCGGCAGGCTGAGCATCTGCTCCCCCGTTCTTCCACCAGAGAGACTCTCTGGCCCTGGATCTTTTTACCCAAGAGTTGCTTAAGGTGTTTTTCAGATCCTGAATTCTAGTAGCACAGCTAAGGCCAACAGGTGTGAAGACTCCCACCAAGGAACCAATAAACTACAGGAATGCAGTTGTTTCATCCTCCGCATTTCTCCACCAGTCAGCAATCCCCACACTTTAGCCCATCACCTGCCCAGACCCCTTAGGAGCCCATCCCAAACCATCTGGAACAAGGGGGTTGTCATCCGGAGAGCCAAGTTGGTTCCAAAGCCGTGTTTAATGTTTCAGATTAGTTCATCTCCCGCCCGCAGCCTGGGGAATGGCTTAGCGCCACCCCATAGAGAGTGCACTGAGGGCCGGGGCAGTGAGGGGACGCTGCACCCCCAGAGGGACTGTGTCCGGATGGTTACTGCATCCCTTTTGGCCATCAGTACAGCGGGGAAAGGGCAGTGAGATCCTCCTGAGATGGGACAGTGTGTGTGTGTGGGATGGGCAGGCAGATTGGAGGTTTCCTCCCATCTCCTCCTCCGGCTGCCTTACAATTACTGAAGTCTTCCTCTGCTGCAGCCCACTGCAGTCCACTGCCTCTGTGTATTGATGCGCTGCACGGTGGGCTACGAACCTCGTACGGTTGCAGTCTCAACTGAGTCCCTCATCCTCTCCCAGCCTCAGTTTCCCCATTTGATTAGGGGTGATGGCCAGGAGCATATGCCTCCTAGAGCTGGGGTGGGGCTCAAGGCAAGAGTACAGAGAGCACATGGCTCCCAGGACCTAGAGGAGGCAAGAGATTATGGACATCTTTGAGGAGTAGATGCGGAAGTTGTCATTTAACTATCTGCGATGCTGTCCCTCTTGCGGGGAGCAGGTTGTCCTGGTGGAAGATGTGCAAGATGTTTGCCTTTCTGAGCTACAAGCATTTTCCACCTCCTGAGACCGCAATAGTTTGGACTCTTGGAGGAGTGTTGGGACAAATAAGAAACAGGATGGAACTTGGCATCAGTGTTTGCATGGACTCAGGAGAAGAGAGCAGCGGCAGGAGCCGAGGAAGGGGCGAGTGGTCTCTGCTGAGGTCGGGTTCCTCCAGCCAGAGTGAGCACAGGGCGTAACCCCCCAGGGACGCCCAGAACCCTGAGAGGTGCCCAGCTGGCTTCTTACAGGGCAGAGCATGAGGCCTCAGCCAACATGACACAGGACAGTGGGGTTCAGGGATGTCTGGCTTCGTTCTCATCAGTGACCTTGTAGTGTTCTTACCACGCTGCGATGGTGGGCATGGGTGTTTATTCTTGATTCCTTCAATATGGGCATTTATTTTGACGGAAAAGCATCTGAGTTGCAGGACACACTAACCCTCTTGTAGGCAAATCTGTGGAAGATCTGGCTATTTGGGTCAGAAAGCCGCAGATAAGTGGGCACCAATCCTTCCTGGGATGACAAGATGAGGTGGTTCCTCTGGCGGGAGAGGGCTCTAGGGAGAAAGAAGAGCCAGTTCTGAGCTGGGTTTGCCACGAGGAGAAGGAATAGCCTCTCACACACCATCATCACCCGATGGCTGAAGACAGTCTCTGCTTTGCCTCCTCTTCTCATGGCCCAAAGTAGGGCTGGGCAGGTGGGGAGGTGGGGCTGAGGGTTCCCTGTGCACTCCTGAAGCCGGGTCCTACAATCACTGTTGGAGGATGTAACTTTTCTCCCATTCATGCAAAACAATCTCACCATTCAAATAAAAAATGGACACAATTAAACAAAGTGTGCCTTTATATGGCTTGATCCTTGGGGCTAACATTTGCCTTTTTGTTGCTAATTTCCAGTTGTATGTCTTACAGTTTTTGCTTTGTAGATTTGGATGATAAATTATTCCCTGCTTAAAGGTTAATGGTTGCTGTGCCCTCATTGGGTCTTTAATTGTTCTTCAGAATCAAATTACTCTTTGTCTCTTTTAGCACTTTGTGGCTTTATCTGATACTCATTTTGCCAGCTCTCTTTCTTATTGTTTATGCTTGCCCAACATTTATTTGCTTTCTTTTTAACATATAAGTATTTTATTTTACGTGTACCCTTTGTGAGGAGTGTATATTCGGATGATTTTCTTTAAAGTGTTTATTGTCAAAACAGACATGTTTGTTGACACATCTGTTATTTATGTTTTGTTATCCTTTTCCTTTCCCTATCTTTGGCTTTTTCTTTTTCTTTTTTTTTTTTTGAGGCGGAGTCTCGCTCTGTCACCCAGACTGGAGTGCAGTGGCGCAATCTCGGCTCACTGCAAGCTCCGCCTCCCGGGTTCACGCCATTCTCCTGCCTCAGCCTCCCGAGTAGCTGGGACTACAGGCATCCGTCACCTCGCCCGGCTAGTTTTTTTTTTTGTATTTTTTAGTAGAGATGGGGTTTCACCATGTTAGCCAGGATGGTCTCGATCTCCTGACCTCGTGATCTGCCCGTCTCGGCCTCCCAAAGTGCTGGGATTACAGGCTTGAGCCACCGCGCCCAGCTGTGAACTGTTTTCTTAGTTATTTTGTTTTTTCTCTAGTGTTTTGGAAGGCCTAGTCCTTATTTGTATGATTTTGGTGGTAAATTCTAAGTTTAAAGTGGATTTTTGAAAAACAGCTTTTTTGGGATGTAATTGACATATAATTAGCAGCCCATGTTAAAAATGGACAATTTGATACGTTTTGACGTATGTATACATTTGTGAAGCATCACCACCATCAAGATATACAAATCCCTGCTCCTGAAGCCTCTTCTTGGCTTTCGAACTCCCTTTCTCCTTCCTCCCTATCTCCTGCGGCTTCTCTCCCCAGGCAACCATGGCTCTGCTTTCTGTCACTACGGATTAGTTTGCGTGTTCTAGAACTTTATACACATAGGGTCATGAGATATGGACTCCCTTTTTTGTCTGTTTTTTCACTCAGAATAACTATTTTGAGATTTCTCCATGTTGTCTCATGTATCGACAGTTCATCCTTCTGTTGCTGAGTATGTTCCACTGTACGGAAAGAGGAGCAATTTCTCTCTTCATCTGTTGGTGGGCATTTTAGTTGTTTTCAGGTTTGGACAGTTTCAAATGAAGTTGATGTAACATCAATGTACAGATATTTGTATAGAAAACTTTTTTTCTCTTGGGTAAAATACCTACGAGTGGAATGGCCGGGTCATATGGTAGGTGCATGTTTAACTTTAAAAAAAACCTGCCAAACTATTTTCCGAAGTTCTTGCACTATTTTACTTCTTACTAGTAGTGAATGAGAGCCCCTAGTCCACCCGCATTCTCACTGGCACCAGGTGAGGGCAGTCACTTTAGCCCCTCCAAGCAGTGCGCAGCTGCATGTCATTGTAGTTTTAATTTGCATTTTTGTAATGGAAAAATAAGTTGAGAATCTTCCAATATGCTCATTGGCCACTCAGATATCATCTTTGGTTAAATATCTGTTCAAATCCTGCCTTATAAATCAAATTGGGACAAATAGAATTTAATAGATCATATCAACATTCATATTAAGTAAAAATGACCTATACACCCAAATTAAAAATAAGGATTTTAACATTGGATAAAAAAGCAAGACCCAACTATATGCTGCCTACAAGAAACAACTATTAACTATAAAGACACATATACGTTTAAAGTAAAGGGATGAGAAAATATGTACTGTACTAACATTAGTTAGAAGAAAATTGGTATGGTTATACCAATATCAAAGTAGATTTCAGAACAAACAATATTGTTGGGGTATAAAGAAGGTCATTTCCATAATGACCAAGATGTCAGTTAATCAAGAAGAGTTAACAATCATAGATGTTTATGAACCTAACAACAGAGTTTCAAACCACCTGAAACAAATACTGAGAGAACTACAAGGACAAATAGACAAATGAACATTATGGTCTTCTTTCAATAATTGATAGAGCAAGTAGGAAAAACTAATGAAAAATAGATTTGTCAATCAACTTGACCTAATTGTCATTTATAAGACACTCCACACAAGAGCAGAATATACCTTCTTCTCTCTCTTTTTTTTTTTTTTGAGACGGAGTCTCGCTCTGTCACCCAGGCTGGAGTGCAGTGGCGGGATCTCAGTTCACTACAAGCTCTGCCTCCCGAGTTCCCGCCATTCTCCTGCCTCAGCCTCCCGAGTAGCTGGGACTACAGGCGCCCGCCACCTCGCCTGGCTAGGTTTTTGCATTTTTCTTTAGTAGAGACGGGGTTTCACCATGTTAGCCAGGATGGTCTCGATCTCCTGACCTTGTGATCCGCCCATCTCGGCCTCCCAAAGTGCTGGGATTACAGGCTTGAGCCACCGCGCCCGGCCCGGATATACCTTCTACTCAAGTGCACACGGAACATTTACCAAGATATACTGTATTACGGGCCGTAAGTCTCAATACATTAAAAAACATTCAAACTATACAAAGTATTTTCTCTGACCACAGTGGATTGAAATTAGAAATCAATAACTAAAGGAAATCTGTAAAAACCTTAAATACTTAACTAAATAACACTTTTATAAATAACCAATTGTCAAAAAAATTAAAGTATGATTTAGGAAGTATTTATATTTAACTAAAATGAAAACATAACGCATTAGAATTTGTGGGATGCCATTAAAGCAGTAGAGGGAAATTTATAGCCTTAAAAATGCTTCCATTTTGAAAAAAGAAAGAACTGAAATCAGTGGTCTTATCTTATGCCTTAAAGGCCAGAAAAAGAAGAGCGGCTTAAATTCAATGTGTAGAAAAAGAAAGCAATAAAAATCAGAGTAGAAATCAATGAAGTAGAAAATAATAAAAAACAATAATAATAGAGAAAATCAGTCAAACCAGAAGCTGGTTATTCAGAAGCTTAATAAAGTTGATAAACCTCTGGCTATATTTATCATGAAAAAATAAGAGAAGACACAAATTACCAGTATCAGGAGGGAGACAGGTGACATCACTGCAGACTTATTTCACAAATATTAAAAGGATGGTAAAGGCACATATTATGAACTTTATAACAGTGTATTTGACAACTTAAATAAAATGAACAAATTACTCGAAAGATACAGACTGCCAGAGTTGACTTAAGAAACAGATAATTTGGCCCTATATCTATTCCAAAAGTTGAATTTATTGTTAAATTCTTCCCCAAAGAAACCCTCACACCTAGACGGCTTCACTAGCAAATTATGCCAAACATTTATGGAAGAAGTGATACCAAATCCACACAAACATTTTCAGAAAACTGAGGAGGAGGGAATACTCCTTCCAGAAGGCCATGATACTATGATACCAAAACAGATATTAAGAGAAAAAGTTACAGGCAAATATCCCTCATGAACATAGGTGAAAATATTCTAAACCCATTTTAACAAAATGAACCTAACTATAATTTAGTTAAAGAAAGACAGTACCACCAACTGGGATTTAAGTCAGGAATGCAGGGATAGCTGAGTATCAGAAAATCAATCAATGTAATTTATCATATTAATAAACAAAACCATGAAAAATCATACGATGAAGCCAAAATGCACAAATATAAAATTCAACATACTTTAATAATAAAACTCTCAGCAAAGCAGGAATAGCGGGAAACTTTCTCAGTCTGACAAAAGGCATCTATAAAAACCCTACAGTGAAGATGACACTTAATGTAAAAGATTCAATGCTCTTTCCCTAAGACTGGGAACAAGACAAGGATGTTCTCTTTCATCACTTCTTCTCAACATTGTACAGGTCCTAGTCTGTGCAATACAGCAAGAAAAAGAAATAAAGGGCATCCATCCTGGAAAGGGAGCAATAATAAAGCTATTTTTATTTGCAGACTGCATCGTAATCTATATACAAAGTGTAATGGAATCCTCAAAAATATTTTAATTAATAAGCAAGTTCAACAAAGTGAAAGGATACAAGATCAATAAACAAAAATCTATTGTTTTCCATGTACTCTTAGCAAACAATCAGAAATTAAAAATTAAAAATACTACTTATAGACCAGGCGCAGTGGCTCACGCCTGTAATCCCTGCACTTTGGGAGGCCGAGGCGGGTGGATCATGAGGTCAGGAGATCGAGACCATCCTGGCTAACACGATGAAACTCCATCTCTACTAAAAATACAAAAAGTTTGCCGGGCATGGTGGCGGGCGCCTGTAGTCCTAGCTACTTGGGAGGCTGAGGCAGGAGAATGGCGTGAATCCAGGAGGCAGAGCTTGTAGTGAGCCAAGATTAGCCACTGCACTCCAGCCTGGGTGACAGAGTGAGACTCTGTCTCAAAAACAAACAAACAAATAAACAGCAGCAAAAAAACCATTTATAATATAAACATATAAAATAAATATTTTGAGATGAATCTGACAAGATATATGAGAGACCTGTACACTAAAAACTGCAATGCTGGCTGTGCACAGTGGCTCACATCTGTAATCCCAGCACTTTGGGAGGCTGAGGCGGGCAGGTTGCCTGAGGTCAGGAGTTTGAGACCAGCCTGACCAACATGATGAAACTCCATCTGTACTAAAAATACAAAAATTAACCAGGCATGGTGGCAGGTGCCTGTAATCTCAGCTACTTGGGAGGCTAAGATAGGAGAATTGGGCCGGGCGCAGTGGCTCAAGCCTGTAATCCCAGCACTTTGG
Organism: Rhinopithecus bieti; assembly: GCF_001698545.2. Lineage (NCBI taxonomy): Eukaryota > Metazoa > Chordata > Mammalia > Primates > Cercopithecidae > Rhinopithecus > Rhinopithecus bieti. The sequence goes on from NW_016823852.1 coordinate 335,104, forward strand.
GAGGCTGAGACGGGCGGATCACGAGGTCAGGAGATCGAGACCATCCTGGCTAACATGGTGAAACCCCGTCTCTACTAAAATACAAAACTAGCCGGGCGAGGTGGCGGGCGCCTGTAGTCCCAGCTACTCGGGAGGCTGAGGCAGAAGAATGGCGTAAACCCGGGAGGTGGAGTTTGCAGTGAGCTGAGATCCGGCCACTGCACTCCAGTCCGGGCGACAGAGCGAGACTCCGCCTCAAAAAAAAAAAAAAAAAAAGGAGAATTACTTGAACCTGGGAGCTGGAGGTTGCAGTGAGTTGAGACTGGCCATTGCACTCCAGCCTGGGCAATGAAGGCGAAATTCCATTTCAAAACAAAAACAAAAACAAAAAATAAAACAAACAAGCAAACAAAAAACCCCACTGCAATGCTTTGCTAAAGGAAACTAAAAAAGATCTAAATAAATGAATGGTTATACTATATTTATACATCAGAAGACTAAAATTATACTATATTTATACTATATTTATACATCAGAAGACTAAAAATTGTTAAGATGTCAGTTCTCCCTGGACTGATGTATAGATTCAATTCAATCCCAATCAAAATCCCATTAGGCATTTTTGTAAGAATTAATAGGCTGATTCTAATATTCATATGGAAATGCAAAGAACTTGTAATAGGCAAGACAATTTGGAGAAAAAAAGAAAGTTGTAGAATTAATACCATCCAATTTTAACTTATTATAAACCTACATTAATAAAAATAACATGTTATCACTATGAAGATAGACAAATAGGTCAATGGAACAGAAAAGAGTCCAAAAATAGATCCACACATATATGGACTGCTGAGTTTTGACAGATGCCAAAGCAATTCTGCAGAATTCCACAGAAAAAGGAGAATCTTTTCAACAGAAGATGCTAGAAGAGTAGGATATACACATGTGCACATACCCTTTGATCCAGTCCTCATGCAAAAATTAACTCAAATGGATCATAGGCCAAATTGTAAAACTCAAAATGAAATCTTCTAGAAGAAAAACTAGGAGATGACTTTTGTGACCTTGGCTTAGGCAAAGATTTCTTAGCTATGACACCAAAGATATAATCCGTAAAAGACCAAACTGATAAATTGGATTTCACCAAAATTTAAAACAAAGACAAAAGCATTTGCTCTGCAAAAGATGTTGTTAGAAGAATGAAGACTAGCCAAATACATTATTTTCCAACATATAACTGAGAAAATACTTGTATCTAGAATAGTTAAAGAATTCTTAAAACTCAATAATAGGAGGATAAATGATCGAAATAAAATAGACAAAGAAAGGAGATACCATGATTGCAGAGGTGGTTTTCCCAGTTTGAGGCTGATCTGTTGCACTTTGGCTATGCTGACTCTGCGATTTCCCCATACTTTGTAGTAGTCAAGGACTCTACTTGTGTTCTCCCCTGTTTAAAAAAAAAAAAACAGGCTAAAGATTTTAAACACACATTTCATCAAAGCTTACAGATGATAGCTAAGCACATGAAAAGACAATATTATTCATTAGGGAAGTGTAAATTATAACTGTAATGATATAGCACTAGACACTTATTAGAATGGCTAAAACTTAAAATCCTGACCTTACCAACTGCTGGTGAGGGATATAGAGCAACTGGAATCCTCAAACCTGCTGGAAGAAACATAGAATGGCTCACTGCAAGGGTTTGATGTGTCTCCCAAAGTTTGTGTGTTGGTAACTTAATCTCCAATGTAACAGTGTTGAGAGGTGGGACCTTTAAGAGGTGGGACCTTCTTTAAGATGTGATTAGATCATAAGGACTCTGCCCTCACGAATTGATTAATGTTGTTCTGGTGGAAGGGGGTTTGTTATCTCAGGAGTGGGTTTGTTACAAAAGTAAGCCTGGCCCTCTTTTGCTGTCCTTCATGCTCTCTTGCCCTTTTGTCTTTTGCCATGGAATGGCGCAGCATGAAGGCCCTTGCCAGATGCCAGCACCTTGATCTTGGACTTCCCAGACTCTGGAACTATGAAAAATAAATCTGTGTTCTTTATAAACTTCCCGGTCTGTGGTAGTCTGTTATAGTAACACAAACCAGACTAAGACAGCCACTTTGGAAACATTGGGTAGTTTCCTAAAAAGTAAAACATACACTTACTATACAATCTAGTAATTCAACTCCAAGGTATTTACCCAAAAGAAAAGAAGTCACATATCCATATAAATACCTGTATGTTTATGTTCATATCAGCATTATTTGTATTAGATAAAATTTGGAAACAGCCAAAATGTGTAAAAGCAGCTGAATAAACAGATTGTTGCTTTATCCATACAATAAAATACAATTCAGCAACAAAAAGGAAGGCCTATCAATGCACACAACAATATAGATGGAACTTAAGGTAAGTTATGCTAAGTGAAAGCAGCCAGACAAAAAGTATTCATACTATATGATCCCATTTATATAAAATGCTAAGAAAGTCAGACTAATATAGTGACAGAAATCAGATCAGTGGTTGAGTAGGGGGTGGGCAGTGAGGCAAGAGGGAGGGATTATGAAGGGACGTGAGAACATTTTGAGAGGGATGGATTTGTTAATTAGCTCAATTGGGAAAATGATTTTGGTATATTTACATATATTCCCACATTAAAATGTATACTTTAATGTATGGTTTATTATGTGTCAATTATACCTCAACGAAACTGTGAAAATAAATGAATCAACTGACATTGTCAGTTAAGAAAGACTGCCTACCTGTATTAACAAAACTAAATGCCGATATATACTTTTTATAAGAGATCTATCCAAAACTTATGAACATGTAAAATTTGGAAGTGAAAGATACAAAAACATAGACTAAATGACTATTAACCCAGAGAAGACAAGACAATTATTAAGAATAGAAATAATTATTAGGTAATGAAAAAACTCTCAGTTTATCAAGAACATATAACAATTTTAAATCCATATACAACTAATAAAACAGTTTCAAAATAGGTAAAGCAAAATGCAGGTGGAAATAGACAAGCTCATTGTGACAGAAGAATTTAACACAGTTCTCTTAATTACAGATATACCAGTCAGCCAAAAATTGGTGTGTGTATATATATATCAAAACAACTTGTGGTGGGACGGGGGGAAGATATATGATATGAACTTATAAATTATAAACTTTTCTTCTTTAAAAGACTCCAAAAAGAAAGTAAAAAACAAATCAGAATCTGGGAGAAGCTATAACCCATGAATGACAAGGGATTAGTATTCATAATACAAAAGGATTATAATTAGTCAATAAAAAGACAAACCAAGAGAAAACTGATGAAAACTAGTGGATAACAGAAAAGAAGCATGAATGGTCAATAATAATAAGAAAATTAATCTAGAAAATAAAAATTAAGATCACAATGAGATAATATAACTAGTAGATTGAGAAAGCTTAGTGTTTTAAGGGTGTGGAGGAATGGGAGCTATACAATGTTGTGAGTCGTATTGGTATAACACTTTGTTAAATAAGTAGACTGTAGCTGCATTTGCCAATCACACACAAAAATGGGTAACTGTGTGAAATTATGGCTACATTAAATTTATTTCACCAGAGGAACCATATTACTGTCTATATGTATTTCATCACATCATGTTGTATACCTTAAATATACACAATAAAGTTGATCTAAACAAAATAGAAAACGATGTGACACTATCCCATAGATTTAAAAATAATGCATATTTATGACTCATCAGTTTCAGTCTTACAGTTCATAAAGCCTAGAGACATTTGGTTATGTGTACTAGAAGATGTGTCCAAGAATATTGAAAGCAGCATTGTGCATAAGCACAAAATCTCTGGAAACAACTCACATTTCCATAAGCAAGAGAATGGATAACTAAATTGTGATGTATCAACAGAATGGAATATTATATGACAGTGAAAATGGATATTGCAATGTTGTTTTAGAAACAGTGCCCAATGGAAGCAGCAAGTCTCTGGAGAATACACATAATGTAGTACCATCTTCATAAAGCTCAAAACTCAGAGAAATAAAGCAGAAAGCAAGTGAGTGAGAAACACAGCATCCAGGGTGGCAGTTCCTTCTGCAGGGGCGTGGGGCTGGATGACAGAACAACGGTGGAGCACACAGATGAGTGTAAGGGTATTGGTCATGTTTGTTTCTGAAGCTGGGTTCTGTTTCATGATGGTGTATTATTATGGTCCATGACTTTCATGTGTATTACAAATATTCTTTTGTATCTATTAATATTACATAATAAAACAGTAAAAATGTTAAAAGAGTTTCATGATGGGAGTGGCCATATGTGCCAATAGGACTGACTGGAGTTGGAAATAAAACCACTGCTCACTTCCACCTCTCCAGATGCCAGAGACAAGGTGGCCAGTGGTCCTAGGGTAAAGATCAAATTCAGGGCAGCAAGCCATGGTCTCAGGGTCAAAATGAAGACAAGAGTGTGGCTCTAAGACCTGTAGTCAGTATTTCAGAAATATTGAAGGACAGTTCTGTAGCCCAAGGGTTTCTTGACATCAGCACTGTCAGCATTTGGGGCTGGAGACTTCCTTTTGGGGGGCTCTCCTATGCATTGGAAGTTTAGCAGCATCTCTGACTTCTTCTATTCACCAGATCCCAGTAGCACCCTCGCTGGGTATGAACGTTGAAGGGAGGTGGAGGGTCTTACAAAGGGGCTGCCGTGAAAGCAAGTGTGAACCCTGCAGAAGTGACATGGCCAACCCAGGCCACGCAGAAGGAGAGAGCTGGGAATCCACAACAGGGCCACAGCTCCTTACCAGGGCTTCTCATTGGCCAGACCCCACTAGACTGCAGACGGCAGGGAGGCTATGGCCATTGTCCATGTGGTTGTGGTCCCTGTGTCCTCCCAGGGTGAGAGGTGTGGCAAATAGATCTGCAGGAGTGCACAGAAGATTCCCACAGTCCTAATCACTAGGTAACTGGGCAATGCGGATCTTGCTAACAGCTCTGTTCCTGTGGGAGAAGGGGACATTGACAATGAAAGGCAGGACGTGGTTTATAGACTTCCTTCTTTTTGAGGTTCCTGAACTGGAAAGACATGAGTCCAATGCTGGAAACAATTTCCTCCGGTGAATGGAAAGCCTGTGAGAGGAAGTGGCCAGTGCAGAGGAGGAAAGCAAAGCCGTGGGTGGGTGGGGTGGGTCCCTCCGGGGTATTCGTGTGGTTACGGGAGGCCACGGGGAAGGGGGATACAAATGGATGCTGATTGTGGAGCACCTTGATTCAGCCGAGCCTGCAGCTGAAACTTGACTTTTCAGTTAGACAAGCCCATACATTCTGTTCATTTTTCTTAAACCTGTTTCTGTTTACTTGGCTGCACTTAGGCATTCTAAAAATTTTTCCAGGTTCTTTCTGACATTTACCTGGGATTGAAGCCAGGCTGTAGACTCCAGGCAGGAAAAGGCAAAACCTGTGCCTCTGTAGTCAAGTCCTGTGCAAATACCAGTTGACGCGTCTCTTGTACCCTGGATGACTGACAGCGATGACTTCCAATGGCTCACCTTCCTTTTCATGCAGGGCCTCAGGCAGACGCTTCCTTTAATGTCTAGTGGGAGGTTTAAGGCATCAACGTTCTCAAGACTGAGTGGGAGCTATTGGGCTTGTTTGGTCTCCTTAGCTTGTTAGTACGTATGAGGATGACTTCATGGGATTGGAATGGTCTGCACAAGGCTCCGCCAGGCTCTCCTGTGAGGAGTTGTCAGTGTTCCAAGTCACAGGCGAAGGCTGCATTGTCACTTGGTGGATGAAGCCCTTGGCCTCCTGAGGAGGGACCCCCTGACAAGGTCACCCCACCTCTGCTCGTCTACTTCATTCTTCCTACTCCAAAATGCTGTCAATGCCTGTGTTTGGCCTTTACTCAAGGGCACCTGAACATGGGGCTGTATCTTAAGCCAACTAAGGGAGCATCTCTGACATGGGTTATGGGGCCCTGGTGTCAGTACTTTTCTGTAGCTCCTCTGTGCAGGTGAGTTTGTGAACCTCGCCTCCATGCTCCAATGGCTCCCCATCAGGTGTGGCTGCCCTGTATCCTGGACTTTTATGTCCACATTGTGCTGTGTGAGCCAGTGACCCTAGTGAAGTACAGCTGTCCCCTCTGAGCCCTACAGCTATGTCTGGGCACAGACAAGCCCTCCGATCTCTGCCCAAAGGCCCCAGAACTCCATGCTTTGGGCTGCAGTCTCCAATCCTGAGAACATGTCTGCTTCAAAATAGACAACTACTGGGACCCCAGAACTCAATAGTCCACTTCACCTGGGTAAACTGAAAGGGAAGATTGGGCTGGGCAGGGTGGCTCATGCCTGTAATCCTAGCATTTTTGGGAGGCTGAGGTGGGTGGATTTCTTGAGCTCAGGAGTTCAAGACCAGCCTGGGCAGCACGAAGAAACCCTGTCTCTACAAAAAATACAAAAATTAACTGGGCATGGTGGCACATCCATGTGGTCCTAGCTACTTGGGGGGCTGAGGCAGGAGGATTGCTTGAACTCGGGAAGTCAAGGCTGTAGTGAACCAAGATTGTAGCACTGCACTCCAGCCTGGGTAACAAAGTGAGACCGTCTCTCAAAAAGAAGATGCTTACCCAAACTTATACCATATACCATAAGCCAATTAAAGATGGGTAGGCCAGAGATTGGAAATAAACCCAATGACAAGACAAGGTCAGACTGCATCTCAGCAATCCATGCAAACTTTTCAAATGTGATCTCAAATGCCCTGAGGCCAATGCCCAAAGCCTCTGGACCCCGGCCCAGCAGAGGGTCATAATCTGTTCATTCCGTGGATGTCTGAGCTGGACTGACTTCACTACTGATCCCACGGACATTCCAAGATAACAAAGTAATACTATTAATAACTCTATATCCACAAGTTTGATAACTTAGATGAAATGAACCAATTTCTTGAAAGACACAAACTACCAAAACTCACACAAGAAAAAAGAGGTAATCTTAATAGGTACAAGTGTATTAAAGAAATTGAATCCATGGTTAATAACTTTCTGGAAAAATAGCACCAGATTTAGATGGTTTCACTGGTGAAATCTACTAGTCATTTAAGGAAGAAACGGTACCAATTCTCTAAAATATCTCCAGAAAAGAGAAGCAGAGGGAATACTTCCTAATTCTTTCTGTGAGGCTAGGATTGCCCTCATAGCAAAACTAGATAAATGCATTATGAGAAAGGAAAACAGAAAACCAATATGTTTCATGACATAGATGTGAAAATTCTCAACAAAATATTAGCTAATTGAGGCCAGGCACAGTGGCTCACGCCTGTAATCCCATCAATCTGGGAGGCTGAGGCGGGCGGATCATAAGGTCAGGAGATCAAGACCATCCTGGCTAACAAGGTGAAACTCCGTCTCCACTTAAAAAAAAAAAAAGTTAGCCGGGCGTGGTGGTGGGCACCTGTAGTCCCAGCTACTCGGGAGCCTAAGGCAGGAGAAAGGCGTGAACCTAGGAGGTGGAGGTTGCAGTGAGCTGAGATTGCACCACTGCACTCTAGCCTGGGCAACAAAGTGAGACTCTGTCTCAAAAAAAAAAAAAAAAAAAAAAAATTAGCTAATTTAATCCAACAATGTGTAAAGTATATAAGTGGAACAAAATAGAGATCTTAGAAACAGACTCATCCAAGTGTAGTCAACTGACCTTTGATGTAAGTGTGAATACAACACAGTGAAGAAAGGACAGTCTTTTCAACAAATAGTGCTGGAACCATCGGACATTCTCATGCAAAAAGATGAATCTTGACACAGATATTATACCCTTCAAAAAAATAAACTCAAAATGGATCATAGACCTAAATATAAATTGCAAAACTATAATATCTTAGAAGATAACATGGAAAGAATCAAAGTGATTTTGGATTTGGCAATGAGTTTTTACGTGCAATACCAAAGGCATGTCCCAAGAAAGAAAATATTAAGTTAGATTTCATTAAAATTAAAAACGTTTGTTCTGTGAAAAACACCATTGAAAATGGCAAGCCGCAGTGGCACCCCGATTGGAGGCTATTGACCTGGAGAAGTTGGGGTAGCTAACTAGAAGTGGGGCTCCTATGTGATTGGTTATGGGAGCACATTTGACTTCCTTTGGTTGATCCTAAGTTGGAAGTGGGAACAAAAAATTGGGAAGGTGTCAGTTATAAGTCAAGTCCTGGTCATTTGGGGCTGATTGTTGCAAAGGTTATTGTTTGGCTTCCTGGACTGTTGATAGAGATAGTGATCTGACATCTTACAAGTCTGAGGTATAGCAAGCTGACTTCCTGGGCTGGTTACTGTAGATAATGGGTTAGTTTCCAGGGCTGCTTCCTATAAGTTATTGGTCAGAGTTCTATTTCTATATTATCGGTCCATTTGTATATTTAATCTTTCAATTTTTGATCAAAATATATAAAGAAATCTCGATACTCAGCAATAAGAAAATAAGCATCCTGATTAACAACGTGAAAAAGATCTGAACACACAGCTCACCAGAAAGATACAGATGGCAAATAAGCATATGAGGAAGATATTCAAAACCATTTGTTATTATGGAATTGCAAATTAAAACAATGAGATGCCTCTACACACAGATTAGAATGGTGAAAGTGAAAAAAAAAAAAAGGAAAGAAAAAAAGAAAAGAAGCTGATGACACCTAAAGTTGGTGAGCAGTTGGGGCACCAAGTGTGGCCATTCCCTGCTGCTGGAGTGTTAAATGGTGCAGCCACTTTGGAAGACAGTTCAGCAGTTTCTTACAAAGTAAATAAACTCTTACCATAAGATCCAGTAATTGCACTCCTTGGAATCTATCCAAGTGATTTAAAAACGTATGTCGACACAAAAACTTGCACATGAATGTTTATAGCAGCTTTCTCACAATCACTCAAAACTAAAAGCAACCAAGATGTCCTTCAATAGGTGAACAGATAGACTTTGTACACCCACACAATGAATATTTGGCGATAAAAATCCACCTATCAAGCCACAAAAAGACCTGAAGGAATCTTAGATGTGTATTGCTAAGTGAAAAAAGCCAGTCAGAAAATGCTACCTATGGCCGGGCGCGGTGGCTCACGTCTGTAATCCCAGCACTTTGGGAGGCTGAGGTGGGCAGATCACAAGGTCAGGAGATCGAGATCTTGGCTAACACAGTGAAACCCCGTCTCTACTAAAAATACAAAAAATTAGCCAAGCATGGTGGCACGTACCTGTAATCCCAGCTACTCGGGAGGCTGAGGCAGGAGAATTGCTTGTACCCGGGAGGTAGAGATTGCAGTGATCTGAGATCGCGACACTGTACTCCAGTCTTGGTGACAGAGTAAGACTCTGTCTCAAAAAAAAAAAAAAAAAGAAAAGGAAAAAGAAACAAGAAAATGCTACCTACGTATGGTTTCAAATACATGACATTCTGAAAAGACATCCACAGAGACAGTAAAACATCCAGTGGTTTCCAGTGATTGGTGGGAGGGAGGGATGAGTATATGGGACACAGACAGTAAAACTGCCTATAATAATGGATATTTGACATGCATTTGTCAAAATCTACAGAACCTTATAGCCCAGAGGAACTCTTAATGTATACAAATTAAAAAAAATTATTTAGGAGGTCAAGGGATCCTAGGAAGGAACATTGACTGTGACTAGAGAATCTAACTGTATTACAAATGTGTAAAATGACCTCACTGAAGAGAGGATGGGAGAGCAGGTGCTGCCCTGAGGGTACTGTGTAAATGAATGGAGTGCGTAAGACCAAATGCAAGAGGGAACTGAGTGTGAGCACTGCACTCTAGCTGATAAGGTGCTTCCCATGGGAGTACAGATTCACAATCTGATCCCACAACTCATGTGCACTGGAATTGAGTGATTCAGTAAATGGATCATGAATAGTGGGAGTCAGGCTTCTCACTGTTAGGATTTACAGATAAAGCAGGGGATGAGGCTAGAATGGTTCATGTATTAGTGAATTTGAGTGGAAGGTATCAGTATAAACTCATGTTTAGCATAAAACAGAGACAAACGATTACATACAGAAATATTTATAGATATGTGTATGTGCATTAATTAGTATACATATATCTCTCCTCTGTCATCTGAGACGGCCTAGAAGCAATCACATTCCAGCAGCAGTAAACACACCTAGTGCTCAGATCTTGACTTCTAATACTGTTCTCCAATAAAAAGAAACAGGGCTCCTCAGAGAAATGGCTGATTCTGGGACTGGGGCAAGAAATAGACAAGATAAATCTATAGAAAGGAAGTACTAAAAAAAATCCACATCCTACATTAAAGGGACACAGGAGCCAACTGGAAGAGCTCCCAATGGCCAAAGCCAGAAAAATTTGAGCAACAAAATACAGTAGGGTTGAGTCATGACCCAAAACATGACATAGGTGTCCATGAGTCAGTGCTGATAGAAATCAGTGACTGAATAAACTAAATGGGAAAGAAGAGACAAATCACCATTGCCAAAGAATTCCAAATAATTTATGCAGATACCCTGCCCTCAAGGAGGGCACTGTGACTCCCCTCCTCAAGTGTGGGCTGTGCACCTTGACTTCCTTCCCAAGAATGGTGGAAGGCAGGTGGTAACTGTTGAGGGGGGTGATGACTATCTGGGTGGTGGTGGTCCAGGGTAGGGGGAGCGTAAAAGAATTTCCCAAGACAGTTGTAGATAAAGAAGGGCAGATTTATCAGAGAAAATGGGAAAATACGTTGCGAGGAGGAAACAGGCAGACTCAGTAGAAAAGGAGCTGACTGCTGGGGTTCAAAGGCTTGCTTTTTTTTTTTTTTTTTTTGAGACGGAGTCTGGCTCTGTCGCCCAGACTGGAGTGCAGTGGTGCGATTTTGGCTTACTGTGAGCTCCGCCTCCTGGGTTCACACCATTCTCCTGCCTCAGCCTTGGACTATGAGTAGCTGGGACTACAGGCGCCCGCCACCATGCCCGGCTAATTTTTTGTATTTTTA
>NW_016823852.1:346356-421003 GCF_001698545.2 Rhinopithecus bieti
TTTTTTTTTTTTTTTTTTTTTTTGAGACGGAGTCTGGCTCTGTCGCCCAGACTGGAGTGCAGTGGTGCGATTTTGGCTTACTGTGAGCTCCGCCTCCTGGGTTCACACCATTCTCCTGCCTCAGCCTTGGACTATGAGTAGCTGGGACTACAGGCGCCCGCCACCATGCCCGGCTAATTTTTTGTATTTTATTTTATTTTATTTTATTTTATTTTTTTGAGATGGAGTCTCGCTCTGTCGCCCAGGCGGGAGTGTAGTGGCCGGATCTCAGCTCACTGCAAGCTCCGCCTCCCGGGTTTACGCCATTCTCCTGCCTCAGCCTCCCGAGTAGCTGGGACTACAGGCGCCTGCCACCTCGCCCGGCTAGTTTTTTGTATTTTTTAGTAGAGACGGGGTTTCACCGTGTTAGCCAGGATGGTCTTGATCTCCTGACCTCGTGATCCGCCTGTCTCGGCCTCCCAAAGTGCTGGGATTACAGGCGTGAGCCACCGTGCCAGGCCAATTTTTTGTATTTTTAATACAGACGAGGTTTCGTCGTGTTAGCCAGGATGGTCTCGATCTCCTGACCTTGTGATCTGCCCGCCTTGGCCTTGCAAAGTGCTGGGATTACAGGTGTAAGCCACCGTGCCCGGTCTGCTGGAGGTTTCATAGGATGGTTCTTGGGCTGCAGAGGGCTGTGTGCAGTACTAACGCCAGGGTTGCAGGGAGCTACCTTGCGTTTTCCTATCAGGTGAGGGTCTGGTGATAGCTGGGCACAGGAAGATTGTGAGTTATCTGTGCAGGAGGGCTGTGTGTGCTGCACCATGAAGAAAGGCAGACTTGTACCTCTTCTGCTTCTTCTTTTTGCTTCCCCTGCTCCCCGCAGCCTGACTCCTTTTCCCTAATTAGGACCCCACAGTGACTTCACAGCGGAGAAGCCTGACAGCACGACCTCAGCCAGGAGCCAAGGTCAGTGTCAGCAAGGACAGCCATGTTGAGAGCGTGCTCTGGGTAGGGTGCGATGCCAGTGGTGCGCCGCCCCTGTGCTTTCTTTCCCCCAGCGCATAACACCAGTCACTCATGAGAAAAAACTCATGTTCCAAGAGTGGGACATCCTGCAGAATTTCTGACTGGTACTTCTAAAAACTGTCAAGGCCATCAAAAACAAGGAAAGTCGGAGAAGCTGTCACAGCTGAGAGGCACCCAAGAAGCCATGCCGACCAAATGTCATATGGTGTCCTGGACCGGTCCTTCCTGGGACAGGGCAAGGACATGAGGGAGAGATTAGGGAAATCTGAATGCAACATGGAGAGCAGGGCCTTTAGTCAATCCTCATGTTTCAATACTGGTTCATCAATGGTGGCAGATGTACAGCACTAATGTAAAATTTTAATCATAAGAGAAGCTGTGTGATGGCTATGTGGAGACTCTGTGACATCTTCTCAATATTCCTGTCAATCAAAACTGTTCTAAAAATAAAGTCAGCTTAAAAAACTATCAGCAACATGCACACGGCTGTGGGTGGGTGCTCTGAAGAATGGGGAGCAGCCCTCCTGAAGTCATTTGCATGAAAGGTGAAGACTTCATATCAACGAAAGCCATTCACAGGTCTGTGTTTGGAATCCTAGTGTTTGGAAAACATCTTCTTTCCCCTGGAGGTGAAATGTGAGTTGGTCCTGCTGCCCACATGCATTCCCCCAGGATGCAGAAAGCCATGCCTGTCTGTTATTCCACTGATTAGGCCCTGGCAGGGCCGGACCGCTCCACATGGGGGCAGGAACCCAGGTGACCACACAGCAGGGATCCCCTCCATGGTTGTGTGGTAAAGTCCCTGGAGACCGAGGGACGTTCAGCAACGTCACGGACCCCAGATCTCAGGCAGGCGGCACGGGGTGCTAAGCCCCTTCCTCCCCTTTAAAAATAAGAACCATGGTTTTGTTTTGTAAGAAAGGTCTGGCCTCATATTTAAAAAGCAAGTAACATAGGAGACCAAGAGGACGTCAAAAGCACGCTCCAAACTCTCCTTCCGGATAACGAACTTCGTTCAATCTCACAGAGGACAATTCTCCTCTGTGGGTCCAGTAGAACTGGAAAGAGGGACAGGAGTAGAAATAATGTTAGTCACGGGCACCGTTTATCAGAAAAAGCATTTCCTGTGTTTGAATTTCACAAGAATGAACCAAAGTGAAGCTGAAGGAAACGCTTGAGATAAAGGTTTCACCTCCACAGGACGCAGGCACTGGAAGACCCGCTAAAAGCTACTGTCAAAGAGCGTGCAAATGAAGGGACCTCCCCTTTCGTAAACCAGATGTTCCACGTTCGAAGTTATATTTTTACTCCCAAGCCCTCCATGCTTTCTAATATTATTATTTTTTGTACATGATCAAAATTCATAACATTTCACTTCTGTTCCTCTCCTGGTGGTTTCCATTGTCACTGTCACTTGGTTTAACATTCAAATGATTTCAGAGCTTGTCCCCAGCCTTTGCCGTGGTTCCTGCCCCCTTGAGTTTTGTCTTCATCAGCGTTTGTCACCTGGATTTTGTCACCTGAGGTTGCTGGAGAGGCCCCTGTGCTGGCTCACCATATAATTTGTCGTCCAACCTGGATCACTTGGCTTCTACTTTTTAGACTTTTTATCTGGAAGTGATTTCAAACTTACACAAAGCCACAAAAGCAAAAATAGTGCAAGGAATAGCCATATACCCTTTGCTCAGATTCACCTATTATTCTATCTCATTTGCTGTATCATTTGTGTTGTAAGAACAGGGGTATTCTCTTACATAACCTCAACACAATCATCAACTTCATACATCTCCACTAGTATTGATAAGAAGTATTTTTACATGATATACCATTTGTATTCTAATGTTGTCAGTTGTTCTGATAACATCCTGTAATTAATGAATTAAAAGATGAGGTCTTGCTCTGTTACCAGGCTGGTCTAGTTGTGCAATCATGGCTGGCCACAACCTCAGCCAACCAGGTGCAAGTGATCCTCCCACCTCAGCCTCCTGAGTAGCTGGGACCACAGTTGTGCACCACCACATCCAGCCTCTGATACTGTCCTCTCTAGCCTTTGTAGCACCCTTTCCCTCTCAAACTTGAGCACTTTTTAGAGCAAGAGTGTGCTATGAACACCTATGCTGGTGATGGGACAGATAAGGCCGAAAGTGGGGCTCAGCCTGAGAGAGCTCTTGGCTTTGCCCAGGAAAGAATTCAAGGGCAAGCCAGAGGCAGAAGAAAACAGCTTTATTGGAGCTGCAGTGTCACAGCTCCAGTGGCAGCTCCGTAACTGCGCCTGCTGGGCCGGGCTACCCCATAGGCAAAGAGGAGCTGCTCAGGGCTGTTCTGCTCATATTTATACCCACTTTTTTTTTTTTTTTTCTTGAGACAGAGTCTCACTGTGTCACCCAGGCTGGAGTGCAGTTGTGTGATCTTAGCTCACTGCAACCTCCACCTCCCAGGTGTGAGCCACCGTGCCTGGGTTCCCACTTTTAATTGCATGCAGATTAAGGGGTATGCAGGGAAGGGGTAGTAACTTTTGGATCATTGGGTACCATGGAAAGAGGCAGTAACTCCTGGGCGTTGCCATGGCAACAGTAAATTGACATGGCATATTGGTGGGCAGGTCTGATTGAAAACTGCTTTCACCCTGGTGCTGTTTTAGCTAGTCCTCAATCTGTTCCATTGTCTGAGCCCTGCCTCTGGAGTCAAGCCCCACCTCCTGCCTCACTGGGACAACAGGAATCTCGGACTGCCCCAGGCCCAGGAGATCCCTTCTCCCTCCTCCTGTGGGCGCTGTGTATTCTTCAAGTTCTTGCCTACCTGAGAGTCTGTTTCCTTTATACGTCAAATCAGGATTATTGGATATAAAATCCTTAAGTCAAACTTTTTTTTCCATCAGAACTCTGTAGCTACTGTCTTCCAATATTTAAGTGATGCTCCGTCTGATTATTTCCATCCCCCTGAAGTTTAACAATGGCAGCAGCATACATCTTGCTGTTTTGCTGGCCCCACTCCTGCCCCCAGAATGTGTACTCTGCAGAGCTGCAGATTCAAGCTTAAGGAACATGTATTCGTGATGGCCCAGAGTCTGTTTTTCTCAGGCTTATGTGTTTTGTTCTATTCTTCAGAAACATCAATTGAGCATATGTTATATCTTCTTGGTTTGAATTTTGTACCTACCATCTTATATTTACATTGTAGTAACTTTCACTTTATTGTGTGTGATTTCCTCAAGCTCAACACTTTATTCTTTTAAAGGTATTTTCAGCCATGTTTATTTTTCTCTTCTTTCAGATGTGGTTATGGTCTCCAATCAACTTCTCTCTTCCATCTCCTTTCTGGGCTCCGGTGGCTCACATCTTCTGTTATCTTATCATCCCCTCTCTGAAACCACACATCTCCTTTCTGAGTGCTTCTCCCCCTTAGGAGATGAGGTTGTCTTGAAGCAGTAGAAACCTTTTCGTCTACACTTTGCCTGTGTTTCCTTGGATTATTCTCACGGGGATGAATGTTTTTCATCTGTCTTTTATGTATAATTCCTTCATTTTAATGTTTTGAAGTATTTATGCATAGGCGTGAAGTTACTTCCTAATAGTAACTTGTCTTTAATAGGGGAGGGCTACCTGCTGGGGTGTGTGAGAGACTGCAAGTGTGAGTGTGTGTGTGTGTGAGTGTGTATGTGTGGGAGTGTGTGAGTGTGTGTGAGTGTGTATGTGTGGGAGTGTGTGAGTGTGTGTGTGTGTGAGTGCGTATGTGTGGGAGTGTGTGAGTGTGTGTGTGTGTGTGTGAGTGCGTATGTGTGGGAGTGTGTGAATGTGTGTGGGATGTGTGCATGAAAGTGTGTGTGAATGTGTGGGTGCGTGTGTGAGCATGTGTCTGAATGTATGTGAGTGTGAGAAAGTGTGTGTGAATGTGTGTGTCTGAATGTGTGTGTGAGTGTGGTGTGTGAGTGCATATATATATGTGAGAGAGTGTGAATGTGTGTGGGTGTATGTGAAAGTGTGTGAAAGTGTGTGTGTGTGAATGTGTGTATGTGTGTGTGAATGTGTGTGTGAAAATGTGGGTGTATGTCTGAAAATGTGTGGGTGTGTTTGTGTGTATGTGTATGAATGTTTGTGTATGTGTGTGAATGTGTGTGGGTGTGTGTGAATGTGTGTGTCTGAATGCATGTGTATGTGTATGTGTGTGTATGTGTGTCTGAATGTGTATGTGTGTCTGAATGTGTGTATGAGTGTGAATGTGTGTATGTGACAGTGTGTGTGAAAATGTGGGTGTATGTCTGTGAAAGTGTGTGGCTGTGCTTGTGTGTGAATATGTGTGTATGAGTGTGAATGTGTGTGGGTGTATGTGTGTAAATGTGTGTGTCTGAATGCGTGTGTAGGTGTGTGGGTGTGTATGTGTGTGTGTGTCTGAATGTGTGTCTGAATGTGTGTGTGAGTGTGGTGTGTGGGTGTATATGTGTGAAAGTGTGTGGATGTATGTGTGTGAATGTGTATGGGTGTGTATGCGTGTGAGTGTGTGAATGTGTGTATGTGTGTGAGAGTGTGTGTGAATGTGTGTGGGTGTGTGTGAGAATGTATGTGTATGCGAGTGTGTGAATGTATGTATGTGTGTGAGAGCGTGTGAATGTGTGGGAGTGTGTGTGTGAAAGTGTGTGAGTGTGTGTGAATTGTGTGTGTGGCCATTGCAGGCCACGCCTCCAGTCTGGTTTATTTTCTCAAGGGCCCTCTCACAATGTCTGTTTTCCTTTCCTGGTGGACAAACACCCCTTCAGACTTTAGTGCAAGTGGTTAATTGTGGCTTATAGATTCTTCTAGACTACAGCCCCTGTGTCATCAGTTGATAATCACTATTATCAATGTCTCAAATGTCTTCTAGAGTTTCCTTAGGAAATTATAAGCAAATCTGAATCTATTCATGTTTCCTATGTTTATGCAAAAGGTAGCATAGGTAGCATACTACACCTATTCCTTTGCAGGTGCTGTAAAGTTTGCCACTAGACACTGTGCTGTGAGGAGTAGGCCTCTACACACGCTGCTGGGCACATCTGCACATGCTGCTGGGCACATGAACAAGAGTATTTATAGACTGCATTTTCAAAAGTGGAATCGCTGGGTGAAAGAGTACATGCATTTGTAATTTTGATGGAAACGTGCACATTGCTCTCCAGAGGGGCTGCACCTGTGTGTGCTCATGCCAGAGTGGGCTGTCTCCCTGGCCTGGCCAGGCAGGGTGCTATCAAGCTTTTGGGTTCTTGCCACTCTGATGGAGGAAAATGTCCGCTTGGTGTAGCATCTATTTTTAAAAATCGAAGTGAAATATGCAGATATTAAGTGTATAGTTTGAGGAGTTTTGACACATGCGTATGTGAGCACAGCCCCCACCTCCATGAAGATGTAGCACACTCCACACCCTGGGTTCTTCCAGCCCCTTCCTGTGCAGTCCTCCCCACCTGGGGCAGCTGCTGTTCTGGCATCTTTCATGATAGAGTCATTTTGCTCTAGAGCTTCTTATACAGGGAGTTGTAGAGTAAATGTCCCCTTATGTATTTGTCTGTTCACACTCTGCTGATAAAGACATACCTGAGACTGGGTAATTTATAAAGAAAAAGAGGTTTAATGGATGCACAGTTCCACATGGCTGAGGAGGCCTCACAATTATGGCCGAAGGAGAAAGGCATGTCTTACATGGCGTCAGACAAGAGAGAATTAAGAATCAAGCAAAAGGGGTTTCCCCTTATAAAACCATCAGATCTCATGAAACTTATTCACAGCCACGAGAACAGTAATGGGGACACCACCCCCATGATTCAATTATCTCCCACCAGGTCCCTCCCACAACATGTGGGAAATATGGGAGCTGCAATTCAACATGAGATTTGGGTGGGGACACAGGCAAACCAATCCCCTTACATCTGTCTTCTTTCACTCAGCATGCTGATTTTGAGAGGCATGCATATCTTTCTGTCAGCCTTCATTGCTTTTCCTTGCCAATGGACCATTCTTGGTGTAGATGGACAGGACGTTTATTCACCTGTGGATGGATGTTTGGGTCTTTTCCCTTTTGACTTGAGGAACGAAGCTGCATGGTGTTTATCACCGATCGATGTGTGGACAGGTTTCATTTCTCTTGGGCGGGCACCCAGGAGAGGAGTGACTGGGTTGTGGAGCGGGCATGCCACCTCACTGAGGCCCTGCGGGGCTGGCTCCTGACATCAGCATCTGGATGTCACCATGTCCCTCCACCCTCAGGGTCCGGGAATCTCAGATGCTCCACATCGTCACCAACTCTTGGTGTCATCAATCTTCTTGCTTTTGCCATTTAGTGGTGTACAGCAGTGTCTGAGGTTTCTTTTGTTTCCTGGGTCTGGAACATCTCCTAGGCTGTTGTTTAGTACATTTTAAAAGAGTAAGCCCCACTCTTTAAAAAATGAATCCTGCATGGTGGCACACTCCTGTAGTCCCATCTACTTCGGAGGATGAGGTGGGAGGATCCCTTGAGCTGGGGAAGTCAAGGCTGCAGTGAGCTATGATTGTGCTATTGTACTCCAGACTGGGCAATAGAGAGAGACCCAGTCTCTAAATAAATAAATAATAAATGAGGCTGGGCACAGTGGTTCACACCTGTAATCCCAGCACTTTGGGAGGCCAAGGTGGGTAGATCACCTGAGGTCAGGAGTTTGAGATCAGCCTGGCCAACCTCATCTCTACTAAAAAGACAAAATTAGGCCGGGCATGGTGACTCATGCCTGTAATCCCAGCACTTTGGGAGGCCAAGGCAGGTGGATCATCTGAGGTCAGGAGTTCAAGACCAGCCCGGCCAAAGTGGTGAAACCCCATCTCTACTAAAAACACAAAAAAGTTAGCTGGGTGTGGTGGCACACCCCTGTAATCCCAGCTACTCGGGAGTTGAGGCAGGAGAATCGCTTGAAACAGGGAGGCAGAGGTTTTGGTGAGCCAAGACTATACCATTGCACTCCAGCCTGGGTGACAAGAATGAAACTCTGTCTCAAAATAAATAAATAAATAAAAAATAAATGAAGTGCTCATTTGGATCTGTCTGAAAGCTGACGTGGAGGAGGGTGGAGGGTGAACTCTCCAGAGACCAGGCCAACTGTGTGGCTGCTCAGGAGGCCATGCTGTTGAGGAGGCCTGATCCATGGCTTGTGTGGGACTTTTCAAGCAGTGTTTAGCAGTTGGGTGGAGACACAGAGAATCAGGCAGCCGGTGATCTAGTTTGAACACATGTCGCTGCCAGATCTCATGTTGAATTGTGATGCCTAGTGCTGGAGGTGGGACCTGGTGGGAGGTGTCTGGGTCCTGGGGGTGGATCCTCGTGGACTGGTGCTGTCCTGGCAATAGTGAGTGAGCGCTCATGGTATCGGGTGGTTTAAATGTGTGGGACACCCTCTGCCCCGCCTGCTCCTGCTTTCTCCGTGTGGCGTGCCTGTTCCCCTTTCACTGTCCATTGTGACCGAAAGCTTCTGAGGCCTCCCTGGGAGCCGAGCAGATGTGGGAGCCACGCTTCCTGCAGAACCCTCAACCAATGATACCATTTTTCTTTATAAATTGCCCAGTCTCAGGTATTTCTTCATAGCAATGGAAGAATGGCCTAATACAGCTGGGGGTTTGTGTTGGGGTTTGTCAGACGGGTGCAGCGCAGGAGCCAGGGAACAAAGGAATTCCTGGTGTTGGTGAGAGTGGTGGCCGTGGAATCCATGCATGGCCAAGTGGGATGGAGGCCACGATGCCTCCTGTCTGAGGGCAGCCGGCTGAGCCAGCCTGGCTCAGAGTTCGTCAGGGAGATGAGTGCGGGGCCTCAGAGGGCTCTGGGTCTTCTTGTCCAGTGACGGCCTCTCCAGTGACCTTTGTGTCTGCCCCAGCTCCACGGCCACAATCCGGATGTTGCTGTTATCCTGGAAGAAGAGCCCCAGGTCCCAGGCTGGCTAATGTGCTGGGAAGGCCCATGCAGTGGAGGTGAGATGGCGCAGGTCTGTGTGGGAGGAGACTGGTTGGAAGGCAGTAGCACTGAGGGCCGGGGGTCCCCACACCACCCACAGCCACAGACCCCATCCTCTAGTGGAGGCTGCTGCCGTCCCCACGCTGGACCTCAGGGCTCTGAGCAGGACTGGTCCTCCTGGCTTCCTGTGCTTGGGATGAGAACATCCTGGCTAATGTGGCAGGCTCCAAATCCAATGGCAAACGTCCTTGTAAGAGAGCATGGAGGAGGCACACAGAGGTGGAAGAAGCCTGCATGGAGACAGAGGCAGAGTTGAAGGGTGGTGGCCATAAGCCCAGGAACACTGGAGCCCCCAGAAGCTGGAGGAAGCAGGAGGGGTTCCCCCTTGAGTCCCTGGGGGAGTACAGGCCTGCAAGGGAGGCCAGCCCACTGCAGGCCTGTGACTTTACCCCAGAGGCCTTGGCAGGATGTTATCACTGAGCCATACTTGTGGCAGCAAGGCTCCCATTCTAAGAGAGGAAGGGGCCTGGAGGCCACAGGGAAAAAGGGCCGTGGGAGGTCAGGAAACCAGGCTCCAAGCCTGATCTCCAGGACCAGGATGGCGGCCTGGAAGGTGCCCTGAGGAGGCCTGTTTCCGCAGCCAGGGAGAGGATGGGAAAGCCGGGCCTGTGGCCTGAGACCCTGTGGAGCTGATGGGGAGAGGCCTGAACTGCTCCAAGGAGATGAAGCAGAAGACCCCTGTCCACCTCTGAGCAGATGCTCAGTTTTGTGTGGCCCCAGCAACCTGGCACGTTGTGGTGCTGACAAAGCTCGGGAAACCTTCCCTGTGATGCTGTTACTTCTGACTCTCCCTGCACAGCCTCCTTACATGGCTCCCACTCTGCCCACACTGATGGATGGGCAGTCCTGGGAGCGATAGACAGTGGGTTCCAAATCTATGCCACTGCTGCCGTGGCCAGGCTGCAGCCCCCAGGGCCTCTACAGACCCAGGTAAGAGCAACAGAGTGAACCAACAAAACTTTCTATTAAAATGTAGAAAACAGAAGACAGGGAAAAATCTTGAAAGTAGTTGGAAGAGGCAGACAATCTTCAAAAGAGCAGCCAACGTCCACACAATTGGCCCCTCAGTGTGGCCCACAGAACCCAGAAGACCAGGACTCTGTGGAGAGATAGCAGTAACATGCTTGCGAAGATGGTGTGAGGTGCAGCATCTTGTATTCACCCTGGAGGAAGGAGCTTGACATACTCCACACCACTGAGCCCTGGAGACTCCACTGATGGGCGGGCCTCTGATGTTTTGTGGGGTTTATTTCCTACCTTCTAGTTAATGTTTGCCTTACTAAGGCATTTAAAGTTATTTTCACTTCCTTCTCATCAGACAGTCAGCTCAGCGTAATGTCATGAGTGTAGAGGACCAGCGTGATGCTTTGTAGGAGGGAATATCTCTGCTTCTTATCACCGCAGGTGGGAGAATCAGCATGACCCAGAAGAAAGACTGTGCAGGTGCACTGTTGGCCCTGCCAGGTGAGAAAATCAAACTGCTCTGGTGATCTTTCCACACTGATACAGAGAAGACATTGGCGAGGTCAAGAGCTGGATACCAAGGGCTAGGGGCCATGCCATTTTCTACAGTAAAGATAATACACATGGGACAACAGGTGCGCCTGGATTCACCACCTGCTTCAGTTTACAGCAGTGCAGTCATTCTCCAAGGTTCATCAGGTTCATCCAACTTTTACAGGCTTGACAGGCGAATTAAATGTGTGTGTGTGTGTGTGTGTGTGTGTGCAATGATCACTTTTGTTTCTTTCAAGCCTTGATGATGGCGTTAATGTCTGAAGTTTCCCCAGGAATGTGATGTTGATTCTGGTTCTCTTCTTGATAGGAAAGGAAGTCCCAGATTTTTCCATTTAGTTCCTCTACCACAAATGCCCTCACTCCAGGGCTCAGGGGGCCATGCTGGGGATCCTGCTAATTGGCAGTATAATCTATTCCAATTATACATTCAGGAACTGGGGATACAACCAGACTATGGGCCCATGGATAGCCCACCCTGTGAGAGGTGAGCTAATAGGGGCTCCATCCATGACCCAACCACTGTATGTTCTCCTGTGACTGGTGGGCTGTGCTCATGTTTTTGGTTCCCAAGGATTAGCATCAATTCAGAGCCTGTGTTCAGTAATTCATGAAAGCCCTGCATAGTTCCATTCTCCGGCTCACACTTACTCCTGTGAATGGTCATACATCCCTTTGGGAAAGGCATGGAGGAATATTTCCAACATGTGCTGTAAATCACAGGTCATTGGATTGTGCATTGACTTGGGTGTGCAAATGGGTGCGGGGCTGTGACTGGCCACTGCAGTGACTCAGGTCAGGGGTTTGGCTGGCACACCTGGGATTCTCCTGTTGTTTAGACCAACGAATACCCTAGTAGGCTGCCCACCACTTTTGTCCTTGAGATCCTGTGATTAATTAGCTGTCACCAAAGACCTTGGTGATCAAGGTGCCATGATTATGCATGTCCCTGCTTTCCCTCGCCATTGGTGGGCCGCCTGGTCTCTGGTGGCTAGGTGCTGTGTTGGCCTCTGCTACTTCAGGATACCATTGTCCCCACTGAAGGGAGGAATTTCTCATGGTGGCATCTTCCACAGTCACACCTGGTCTACAACCAGAAAGCTTGCAGGGAGCCTACAGCCAGGGTGAATGCATTGCTTCACATCTTAGTCAAGAGAGTGTCCCGTGGCTCCTCAGGGACCACAGCTGGGAGGTGGCTGTGAGGTTGCACATAAATCCAGCCTAGCAGTCCTTTCTCCCTAAGCTTTTGGGCTCTTTCCTCCACATCACACCTCCTACATTAACTGTAGGCCGCAACTAAGTTCAAGTTTCAGATGAGCCACCAAGTAAGTTAAGCCACCCCCAGATGTGTGCGTCAACACATGAAATCCAGGCTCTCTGGAAAGTGCACCTGTGTCAAGGAATTTGGCCTAGTCTAAGGTTATATCTCCTCTCCCCTCCTGGGTCTAACACCCATTTAATCCACTCTCAAATATGTTCCCCATTGTTACTGAAGATTTATATTAGCAAATTATTACGATTCTTTTTATGTGTAGATCAATCCCTCCTGGGTCTTAGTGTGTATCTGTCTCCCTGCAGCATTGGAGATCTGACCCCAGTTAACTGGTGGCAGGTGCTGGTTATGAGGAGTCTCGAGGAGAGTGTGCATCCTGAATCTAAACTAATCTGGCCCAGGTTCGGGTCTTGCAGGGTGTTCAGGCCTAGTGGGGAGAGTCTTAGGCACAGGGGCACAAGCCACTGCAAAGGCAGAGTGCCGTGGGGGAAGCGTCTGGACTCATGTTCTGACGCTCGGCAGAGGGAGGACCTCTGCTGTCCTCCACACAGTGGACATCCTCCTGAGGTGGGAGTTGGGACTCAACTCTGGAGGTGGGGCTCAGACACTGGACCAAATTGAGGACTAGCGAAAACAGGGATGGGGTGAAGCAGCCTTCCATAAGACACGCCCAGCACTGTGCCATGTCAGTTTACCACTGCCGTGGCACCACCCTGGGGTTACCACCCTTTTCCATGGCAATGACCCAGTGACCCACAGTTGATGCAGAAATTTCTGCATAAACCGCCCCTTAACCTGCCTGGAATTAAACGTGGGCATGAATATGACCGCAGAGCCACCCTGCGTGGCTACTCTCTGCCTACGGGGCAGCCCTGCCCTGCAGGAGGAGTTACAGAACTGTGACACGGCTGCTTCAATAAAGCTGTTTCTTCCACCTCCAGCTCGCCTTTGAATTCTCTCTTGAGTGAAGCCAAGACCTCTCACGTGCAAAGCCCCGCTTTGGGGCTCACCTGCCCTGTGTCACTCCCTTGGGACTGGCGTTGAGTGAACCTGCTTCCCACACCCACATCCCATTCCCCCATGTTGACCTCTCCCGTTAGGGGGTGCGCTTGTTCTGGGTAATGAACCAATGCCAACGCAGTTTTGCTAGAGCCCACATTTCATTCACACTTTCCTCTTTCCTGGTTTTTCTCTAATGTCTATTTTCTGTCCCGGGGCCCATCCAGAATCCCACTTGAGCTTTCATCATCATGTCTCCTTAGGCTCCTCCTGGCTGTGACAGCTCCCAGACTTTCCCTGCTTTTGACGAGCTTGACAGTTTTGAAGAGCACTGCTCAGGCATTGGGCTGCCCCTCAGTCAGGATGTGTCTGCTTTTCTCATGATTAGACTGGAGTCATGGGTTTGGGGGAGGAAGACCGCAGTGGTGAACTGCCATGCTCACGCCATCCACGGGCGTGCACGGTAGATGTGGCTCATGGCTGGCTGGGGCCTCCCTCGCCCGGCGGGATAGCGCGTCAGGCTTCCTTGCCCACGCCTCCTCCGCACACTGGTCATTTCTTTGCTCCTTCTCACAGCGTCCTCTTCGGAGGGAAGTGACTGCACAGCCTGCACATAAGGGGTGTGGGGTAGCTACAGAAATAATGAGTTCTTCAGCACGGGGGCTTTGCCTCTTTTCCTTCACTTATTTATTTATTCATTTATTTAATCATTTGTTTCTATCAATATGCATTTATCGATATTTATTTTATAGTTTGGGTTAAAATCTAATGCTATATTTTCTTGCTCAAATTGTTCCAGCTTTGGCTGTTGGGAATTTTTGTTTTTAGACAGAGTCTCACTCTGTACCCCAGGCTGGAGTGCAGTGGTGCGACGTCGGCTCACTGCAACCTCCGCCTTCTGGGTTCAAGCAATTCTCCTGCCTCAGCCTCCCGAGTAGCTGGGATTACGGGCACGCGCCTGGGTAATTTTTGTATTTTTTTTTGCAGAGACGGAGTTTCCCCATGTTGGGGAGGCTGGTCTCGAACTCCCAACCTCAGGTGATCTTCCCGCCTTGGCCTCCCAAAGTGCTGGGATTACAGATGTGAGCCACCGCACCTGGCGGGGAGTTCTTTAGGTTGGCCTTGGTGCCCCTTCGACGTGCTCCATTGTGTGTGTGTGTGCATGTGTGTGTGTCTGTGTGTGTGCGCGCGTGTGTGTGCACGTGTGTGTGTGCGTCTGTGTGTGGATGCACGTATGTTTGTATGTGTGTGTGTTTGTATGTGCATGTTTGTGTGTGTATGTTTGTGTATGTGTGTGCGTGGGTGTGTGTTCATGTGTGTTTGTGTGTGTTCATGTGTGTGTGTGTGTGCGTGTCTGTGTGTGTTTGTGTGTGCGTGTTTGTGTGTTTTTGTCACTACAAGATGTCCCGTGTTGATTTTCAGCAGTATTCTCCCTGTGGTTGCAGGAATGAGGGATTCTTTTGGAGCAACTGCGAATACTTTATTTTACTT
The DNA here is from genome assembly GCF_001698545.2 of Rhinopithecus bieti. Taxonomy (NCBI): domain Eukaryota; kingdom Metazoa; phylum Chordata; class Mammalia; order Primates; family Cercopithecidae; genus Rhinopithecus; species Rhinopithecus bieti. The sequence continues at coordinate 360,641 of NW_016823852.1, forward strand.
TATTTTTCGGAGCATGGTCTGCACGGGAAGGGGCCCCCTAGCTGAGCATCATCTTGCTGGAGGGGCCCCAGTGCATCAGGAACACTGTTCCACACTGTGGTCCTTGTCACACTTGCCACTGTACACGTCAGAGCAGCAGCCTCCTGGGACCCCAAGGCACACGCTTCAGCTGGCGTTTCATGAAACCACCACAAGCGTCAGCTTGATTGATCATGATGTGAAGGTGGGCTGGGGAATGGGCTGGGGGTTGGGCCATGGGTCGTCAGCATCTGATTTCTTATTGACGAGAAACTCAGCACCGCACTCGAGTCTCAAAGCACAGACACACCGTCCACCCCAGCCTCGGCCCGGACACGCCGTCCACCCCAGCCTCGGCCCGGACACGCCGTCCGCCCCAGCCTCGGCCCGGACATGCCGTCCACCCCAGCCTCAGGGGTGTCCCTCGGGATGGCTCCTGGTACTGTGTATCAGTCAAGGTCCAATCAGGAGACAGTTGTCATGCAGCAATTTGAACAGTGAAGGTTTAGTATAAAGAATTCTTAGCTGTAAGAGGGAGTTTCCTGTTGAGTGGCACGAGAATGCCAAAACCACAGGAACAGTAGATACAGGGAGCAGCTACTTCTAGGTGGAGACAGAGTTCTCCAAATAGAAGCAGATCTGGAGAGGTCAAATCCCATCCCGGGCTGCGATCCCAGCTCCAGCGGGGAGAGTGTGTGTGGCCCATAGGGTCGGGGAGAGGTTTGCTGGGATGCCGCGCTGCCGGAGTGGGTGGGAAGGGTGGGAAGGGCTGCAAGGAAGCCATCCCTGCAGATGAGGTGCTAGAAAACGTCCCTCTGGGGAGGTGCCGGGCTGTGGAACTCCATGGGGAGCTCCTGGCAAGGGGGTTGCCTGTTAGGGCACTGCTGAGCTGTGAGACAGGAAACACTGCAGTATTTGATTTCAACAACATTCGCCCTGGAGTGTCAATAAGTGAGAGATCTTTTGGATGTTGTGGAAACTTTCTGGGGTGGGGGGCAAAGCAGAAGGTCTTGCCTGGAGAGTTAGAGAGGGGACAGGAAACTGGCAGGCCCTGAGGCCTTGGATTGGGTGGGAAGGAGGGTCAGAAGAAAGGGACCCTGGAGATCCGACACGCTGTCTCCACAAAGGCCAGCATCTCTGCCAGCCCTGCCTCCCCCTCAACCTCCTGCCTACCCCGCTCCAGTGGGCATCGAGCCCAGCAGATCAGCTTGGGGTGTGACTGACCTGTTCCATTCCATTTCCCTGGCCTCAGACGGAAACGGCCTCTGGCCATCCCCTCTCATTCCCCGGACCCTCGTTTCTCTGTCCAGCGATAACTATGGGTGCTGCTGAGAGGGGCCAGGTGCTGCGCAGTCTCCTCCCCAGCAGGAGTCACTCTCTCCGGCTTCCTCGCTGCAGGATCCTGCCCCTGTGAGGCCTTTGTGCTGGGCAGGGTGGAGTGCAGGACCAGCACAGGGCCCTCCAAACATCACCGTAGTCCATGCCTTGGCCCTGCTCCAGGACATGCTGAGCCAGATAGCACGCACGCCCGCCTCCACCAGGATGGCCTCCTCCCAGCCCAGCCTTCCGGGAGAACAAGACTCCACCCCAACCTTCTATGTCCACGGTGGAGCCTCTCCAGCCTGGGAGAGCGGCTGCATGCAGCTCTCTCGACTCAGCCAGGGTCCTTCTACCATGTTTTGAAACTGAAGAGCTGGGGGTCCCTGGAGGCCATTACACTTACCCTGCTTGTTGTTCAGAAGGGGAAACTGAGGTCCACTCATGGGTGGGGAAGGCCTGGAGCCTGAGAGTCAAGACCCTCATGTCTATGAAAGGCCGCATATCTGGGAACAGGCCAAATGCAAACAAACTGACTTCTGCCAGGGCCTTAGAACAGTGTCTGGCACCCAGAATACGCTGTGTAAGTGCTGATAATAGTAACAACAACAACAGCAGTCTCTGACCTTGGGTTCCATGACACCAAATTCTAAAGTCCAGCTACTACTTGGAGCTATCCGGGTAACTGCTGGTTTTCAGAGTGCATTCAAATGTTGGCAGGCATTTTGCAAAATGACCCTCTCCCCAGTGCCTGGAAGGAGACCTGGCACATAGTGGGCGTTCAGTGTGGATGTGTAGAGTGAATGAATGAACGAGTGTCGGGAAATGCAGCCGTCTCCCCAGGTGCGAGTCTCCCACTCCCTTACAACGCAGTTCATGAGGCAGCTCGTGTTCCCCGAGCCCTGGGTCTGTCTCCATGCAATGCTTCCTCCAGGAACCCTTCCTGGATGTCCAGCTGAGTCAGGAGCCTCCTGAGGGCCTCTCCCCAGCACGAGCGGAGTGCAGTCCATTGCCACTGCCTTTTAGGGACGTATGAGCATCTTGGTCATTTAGGGACGTATGAGCATCCTGAGGGTGGGTGCTGGGCCAGACGCATCTCATGTCCTCATCCTTCATCCCCATATCTGCGCAATTGTGAATTCCTCGTGTTCTCTTCTCCTAAAAATACATCAAACCCACCCACTTCTCTCTGCCTTCCCCGCAACAGCTGCCACACTGGCTGGGGCCGTCGTCCCCGCTGGGTTGGCCCAGTGCAGGGGCCTCGGCCCGTTCTTCCCAGTTCCTACCCAGCTGCCTGCAGCCTTGTCTCTGCACGTCTGTCAGAGGGAGCAGCTGGTGTCCTTCTCCTCCTTCTCAGTGAGATTAACTCATCATTTTAAAGGGTATAATTTGGTGGTGCTGTGCAGCCAGCGCCACCACCGAGCTCTGAAGCATTACGACCGCCCCAAAAAGAAGTCCTGTGTTCACGACAGAGTCATTCCCCATTGCCCCTCTCCCCAGCCCCTGGCAACCCCTCATCTTCCCGTTAACGCATTCGTTGTCTGTTCTGCATATTCCACGTAAAAGGAATCATACAACACATGAACTTTTATGTCCGGCTCCTTGCTGCAGAAAGTTTACAAGCTTCAGCCATGTAGCAGGAATCAGTATTTTATTTCATTTTATGGCTGAATAATAAATATTCTGTTGTGTGGCCAACCACGATTTGTTTAGCCATTCATCCGCAATGGGCTCGGGCCAGGAGGAGCTTCTTAACGCATGCATTTGGTGGAGTCTCTTCTGTTCAGAACCTTCCAGGGCCTTAGCAAGATCTACAGGCCTCTTTGTGGCCCAGCCCTGGGGCCCCTGGGGACCCGTCTGCACCACCTCACCCTCATCTTTTTTGGTTCCAAGCCCTGTTTGCCATCTTCCACCTCACCACACTCTGTCCTGCCTCAGTTTCCCGCCTGCCATCTCACTGCCCAGGCTGAGCGCCTCTGTCTGTTTCCCTTGACTGGGCTGTACTTACCCTTCCAGTCCATGTTGGAACGTCACTTCCATGGGGACACCTTCCTCAGCCTCCCAGCCGTGCCACGTCAGCCACATGCAATGACCGTGGGTCCCATTGGGCCCATTCAAGCACGGCACGTGGGGCTGGGTTATCCTCCCACCTCCTCCATTTTCGCTCTGCAGCCTGAGCTCCTCAGGGCAGTGCCAAGTCGATTGGTCTTGGCAACCCCACAGTACCACAGCAACCCTGCCAGGGCGCCTGGCACGGAGGAGGTGCTCACCGCAGGCTGTGTGGACTCCTGTGGGGGTGTATGTGTGTGGTGCATGAGGAAGTGCCAGGTAGCAGTGCTGTATCGTGGGTAGTGCTGTTTCTGCTTGGCATGGAATAACAAATTGGCATCTGGTACAAACTAGTAACTTCTTATCCAGTTGGCCCAAGCACAGAATTGGTCTATACCCATACCAGAGGATGTGACATATTTTTATTTAAAAAAAAATCAGTAAATCATTTGTGGAACTGTCACCAGTAACGATGTGACTGAATTAACCTCTCATCTGCCACGAGGGTGATCTTTCTGTTACTTAACCTTAAGTAACTCACAGAGTCTGGGGCACCTGTCAGGCAGGACCTTTGGGCCAGAGGTTGATCTCTAAGGAACTGGAGGGCAGGAATCTCAGGGAACCCCCAGGTGCCCACCAGCCCCTGCTTCTCTGGGCACTCGGTGTGAAAGGTCCAGGCTGAGGAGTGGTGGTCCCTGATCCCAGGACAAACCCCCCGTGGTGGTGGCCCTTTGGGTCTGAAATCCCCGCCCTGAGCTGATGCGGTTGCATGGATGTCGCTGAACAAACCTGAGGGGGCTGCTGCTGTCACGGTGGGCTTCTGGTGAACTCCTGCGGGAGCGGGTCAGCTAGGGCTGCTGGACTGGATCATCGGCACCTTTTCCTGAACATCGGCCCCCTTGGTCCCCGACTGACCCCGATCTCCTGTCCCCCAGGCACAGCCACCCAGTCTGGCCTGGCCCCACTCCCCAGCACAGGACACCTCTGCACCTTTGTGCAGGCTAGGCTCCTGGTCTGGAGTGCCCCGTCTGCACAAGCCCCTCTCCCTCGGGAGGCCTTCTAGAATGTTCTAACCCTCCACTTCTTTCTTGAGCCCGAGCAGTGCTTGTGCTTGGGTATGTGTGGTGCAGCCCAGCCCGACAGCTCCTGCCCGGCCTGCCCCGTGTGTCCACAGCCAGGGTTTGGAGGATGTGGTGCTGGGTGGATGCTTCCCTCGGCCGCCCCTCCCTCCCTGGCCTGGCGGGGTGTGGGGTGCCCATGGCGGAGAGTGACTGGTGTCCCTGCCATGCCCACTCCCAGTGAGCTGCCCTGCAGGGGCTAACTTATCCCAGAAACAGGCTGTCCCCCAAACCACACGTTGTTAGCTTTGAAGCACGGTGGATGTTTTGGCAGCAGATCCACCTTCTTAATTATGTCTCTCAGCTGCTATTTCAACCAGCGTGTGCTCCGAGCATGTGCCAGCCTCCACAACGTCTGTGTCCCCCACAGGATGGCTCTGCATTGTCCCCTCCCATGGCTCCTTGTCGTCGTGGGGCTGGCGATGCTGAAGCCACTGTACTGGGCTCCCTGTCCCGGCTCTCCTTCCCCATCACTGCCTGGCTCTGCGCTGACCACAGGGGAGCCCCGACCACCCCAGCCTCCCATCTGAGGCCCCACTGTCAGGCTCAGCCTCAGCCTCAGCAGCCTGTGGCTGCCTCCCTCACCTCGCCATTCCCTTGGCAGGGCATTCTTGGGGGACACCTGACATGCCTGGCTTGTTGAAGCTTCTGTGCTTTCTTTTTTCTTTTTAGTTTTTGAGGGTCCTGCTCCGTCGCCCAGGCTGGAGTGCGGTGGTGTGATCACAGCTCACTGCAGCCTCAACCTCCTGGGCTCAGGTGATCCTCCAGCTTCAGCTACCCAAGTAGCTGGGACTACAGGCATGTGCCACCATGTCTGGTAATGTTTGTGTTTTTCATAGAGACAAGGTCTCGCCATGTCACCCAGGCTCGTCGCGAGCCTGTGCTTCGGGTTCTTTTGATCCTTCTCTCTTGATGTCCTTGGCTTCTGAAAGGATCCTGTGGTTCTAAGGGCGCCTGAAGGCCCCCTGTGGCAGGAGCTCCCCCGCCACTCCCCAGGGCATCCCCTGTCTGCACGCCTCTCAGCCGAGTTTCCTGCTGCCCTGTGCCCCTGGATGGGTGCTCTTTGCAGGTAGGAGTGGTGCACGAGTGACCCTCAACCTCCAGCCTCTGGGGTACCACGTGGTAGTCGGTGGGCGGGCAGGGTCTGCTGTGCTGGGTCTTGCACTGCATCCATGGTCTTGCCGAGGGTCCGTGCGTGACCTTTGTTTCTCTCTGTAGAAGTACATGAGAAGCACAAACGCAGGGCAGGGGATCACAGGCGAGCGAGATTCCTCCTGGGACTGCCCTGAGCCAAGTGTCTGCATACTCAGACCTGCCTACAGGTGCCTGGACAGCTCCGGAAGGTGCTCACAGGTGCACTGAGGGGAGGACCTCGGGGAAGGAACAGTATGGGGGGCTGGGGTGCAGGTGAAGGAGGCTCTCACTTTTTAATATGAAGCCTGCTTTAGTGTAGTATTTGTATAGCTGTAAAATAATATTGTTAAAAATAACATTATCCTCATTGAAAGACTCTTCTTTTCTTTCTTTTCTTCTTTTCTTTCTTTTTTTTTTTTTATGGAGTCTTGCTCTGTCATCCAGGCTAGAGTGCAGTAGCACAATCTCGGCTTACTGCAACCTCTGCGTCCTGGGTTCAAACGAATCTCCTGCCTCAGCCTCCTGAGTACCTGGGATTACAGGCATGCGTCACCATGCCCAGCTAATTTTTGTATTTTTAATAGAGACACAGTTACGCCATGTTGGCTAGGCTGGTCTCGAACTCCTGACCTCCAGGTGATCCACCTGCCTCAGCCTCGCAATGTGCTGGGATTACAGGTGTGAACTGCCATGCCCAGCCTAAAGACTTCTTTTAATGGGTTAAATAGTAGCAAGTCCTTTTAGGAAACGCCACTGCTCTCCATCTACTGTGCTCTGTGACCTGCCCACCAGCGTGGGGTGTGGGTGGCAGGCTGGCCCCGGCCCCCTGCCTGGAGGCCTCCATGTCCTCAGCCCCAGCTATGTGCATTTTTTCATGCGTCCCCTGCACACAGAATGCATCGTACCATGTGCCCGGCTGTGGGCTGTGTGTGTGGTAGGGATGTGCAGGTCCCTGGGGTGGTGAGGGGAGTTCTGCGTTCCCGGGACGACATGGGCAGGGAAGGAGATGCAGGAGAGACACACACAGGACCTGTGGGGATTCCAGGGTCAGAGCAGTCAAGCCCGGCGGCTGGAGCTGAAGATGGGGTGGGCTGTGCGGCGCTGGGGACGGGCGCCGCGGCCTGGCTGGGGCGCTCAGGTACCAGCTGCTTCTCCTGGCTGGGTCTGGCTGGGTCTCAGCACACGGCCAAGCCGGCAGCACAAGCACAGGCCTTGGTCTTGGCTGAGAGCAGGGCTGGCCCTGCCAGGCACCAGATCAGAGCCAGGAGCGCGCTGGCAAGCCCCGCAGGACATATTGTGCGTCANAGGGGAGTTCTGCGTTCCCGGGACGACATGGGCAGGGAAGGAGATGCAGGAGAGACACACACAGGACCTGTGGGGATTCCAGGGTCAGAGCAGTCAAGCCCGGCGGCTGGAGCTGAAGATGGGGTGGGCTGTGCGGCGCTGGGGACGGGCGCCGCGGCCTGGCTGGGGCGCTCAGGTACCAGCTGCTTCTCCTGGCTGGGTCTGGCTGGGTCTCAGCACACGGCCAAGCCGGCAGCACAAGCACAGGCCTTGGTCTTGGCTGAGAGCAGGGCTGGCCCTGCCAGGCACCAGATCAGAGCCAGGAGCGCGCTGGCAAGCCCCGCAGGACATATTGTGCGTCAGCTACCACGGCAGCCCTTCCCAGACAGGCCTCTGCTTGCTTGGGGAGATGGTGGCGGAATGTGGAGGTGCCCAGCCCTGGCCGCCGCCCCACCCCTGCACTCTGAGCTGCCAGTCCCACAAATGTCCTCTCAGACCCTGGAGGTGGCGGGTGCTTTCTGGGGAGCTTTGCCTTCTCCCTGCTCCCCATCTGTCCCTGACTATTGGAGTCAGTGCCTGTGTTTGAGCCCCCAAATCAAATAGCTTTGCAATTTGTCAAATTATGCAGAAGAGACAGTGGAGAGGAAAGGGAAGTAGTTTGGTTCTATTATGTGGAAATTAGCTTTGAAACAGAGGCCGTTTGCCTGTTAGAGCAATTTCTCCCCATTTATTTCTAGAGAAAATTGCCTGTGTGGCTCACATCCTCATCTGGTGGGGCTGGCTGTTCCCCAGGCCATGAGGCGTAGGGGCTGGAGGCCTGCGCCAGCCCTGAGGGCATCTCCATCCTGGCCAGGGAATGGGTGGGAGACCAGGAGGCTTCACACTGCTGCCCCTGGTGCTGGGGCAGGAGGGGAGGGGGCAGGCCTCAGCTCACTGCCCAACCCCCATCTACCTCTGAGACATGTCTTGGTGGCTCTTGGAAGTCCAGGTCCCCAGCTCCCTGCAGGATGGGCCCAGCCAAGCCTCCTGGATGGGGGTGGGAGGCCCTGCCTGAGCCTGACTTTGGCAGGACAGTGCTGCAGATGATGCTGGGATGGGTGGGAGGGGACTCCAGGAGGAGGGACCAGCTGAAGGCACCAAGAGGCCCTGTGTTTGGGAAAGGGCAGAAGTCAGGCAAGACCTGGAAGTGGGAATCCCAACTGCATTTTCTATCTTTCTGGGTGGAGCTGCCACCTGTCTGTGGATCCCAGCCTGGCCAGCCGGCACCACTGTGGGGCACACGGGGATGTCTTAGGGAGACTGACAGAGTGATTGCTGCAGGCTGCTGCCCTTCACTGAGCCTCCTGTGGCCACACTTGCGGGGTGCCCCGTGTACACTGCCTGGGGGTCCCCGCATCAGCCCTCTGGGAGGCACGCGGGCTCCAAGGTTCCAGCGGGGAGCTTATAGTGTGGTGAGGGGGGACCTGCTAGGGTCACGCACCACTGGAGGGCAGCAGCCCCCCACCACTGTGACCCCGTCTGCTGCTCCGGAGTTCAGAGCAAGGTATGCACCTGGGCATCCTGAAGGAGACTCAAAGCCAGGACGCTCAGGTGGGGTCTGAGTGCAACATCACACTTGGCCGTGGCTGAGGAGAGAGGGCAGCCCTTTTGTGCTATTATCATAGTCTTTTGGGGGAATTACTTTTTATGAAATAAATTTTACATAAAGTGAAATGTGCAGATCTTAAGGGTACCATCTGATGAGTTTTGACAAATACACACACGTAACCAACACCCAATCAATTTGTTTCGAGCTTTATCTGTGTAGTTTATCCGTTTTATCATTGAAGGGCATCCCATTTTGTAAACATAAAATCTATTTACGCTTTTCCCTGTCAGTGTACCTTTGGGTAGTCCAGTTTTTGACTGTTATAAATATAGTTGCTATAAACATTCTTGTGCAAGTATTTTTGGGTATAAATATTTCTATTTCCTTTGGATAAATAGGGAGGAGGGCTATAGGGCAGGTGGAAGTTTAACTATGTCAGAGATTGCCAAGCAGTTTTCTAAGTGGCAACACTGTTTTACACCCTCACCTGCAGTGTAGGCAAGTGCCAGCTTCTGCGTGTCCACACTGACATTTGGTATTGTCAACCTGGTGGGTAAAAAACTGCTTCCTGGAGATTTTCTTTTCTATTTCCTGATGATTAATGATGCTAATCTTTTAATTGGATTACTTTTTATTGTTGATTTGTAAGAGCTCTTTATATATTTTGGATAAGTGGATTGTCTTTTTATTGTTGATTTGTAAGAACTCTCAATATATTCTGGATGTAAGATGTATGTGTGTGTGATTGTGTATATATATGTGTATATGTGTGTGCATATATATACATATATTAATAGAGTTAGAGAAAATATATTTGTGTATATATGTGTATATATACACACACGTATGTATATATACACACGTATATTTTTTCTCTAATTTTATGAAATACCTCTTTGTTTTTTAACAATGTCTTGATTACCTGAAATTTTAAATGTTGATGAATTTCTGCTTGTCATTTTGTCTTTATTGGCCAGAGCCGTTTGTGTCCTCTCTAAAGAGTCTTTGTTTACCTCAATGTTGCAGATTTTCTCCTGTGTGTTCTTCTAGGTATTTTCTAGCTCATATTTTAGATTTAGATCTGTGGTTTATCTTAAATTAATTTTCATGTATGGTATGAGGAAGGGGTTGAAGTTTATTTCCCTCATACATTTATCCAGTTGCTTCAACATCATTTGTCAAAGAGACTTTCTTTTCTTTATTGAATTTCCTTGCAGCCTTTGCTAAAAATCAATGGGAAGTGTATTTATGGGTCTAGTTCCTGCCTCTATATTTTCTTCCATTATCTAAGTGTCTGTTTCTTCACCAATATCTCACTGCCCTGATTTCTGGGCTTTGCAGCATCCTGAAATCCGATCGTATGAGTCCAATGGAGCTCTCCTTTTCGGGGATCACTTTTTCTTTTTCAGGTCCTTTGCACTTTCAAATGCATTTTAGAATCCATTTGTCAGTTTCCGTTAAAAAGCCCACTGGAATTTTTATGAAGATCACATTCAGTCTGCTGATCATTTTGGGGTGGTCGAACATCCTAGCCGTGGAGAGTCTGCCCATCCATGAACCTGGTATACTTCTCCACTCATTCAGCTCTTCTTTAATTTCTGTCAGCAATACTGTTGCAGTTTGGGGGATAGATCTGGACCTGGTGCTGTCAGAGTTAGGACGATATGGGCAGAGCATTTGACTGTAATCTGGGAAGCGAGGACTGGTGCCCACCTGTAGGCCTGTGGGGGCTCTGGGCAGCAAGGCAGGCTCTCAGCTTCTGCCCAGGCAGCAGTCACAGCTCACTGTGGTGACGGATATGCACATTTCCAGGGGCCCATTGTCCTTCTTCCCACCTTCCAGTCCACGCTCAGGAACATTCTAAGCTATCTTTGTTGGATGGGGCAGGAGAGAGAAGAATCCAGAATTCAAAGGATCCCCAAACCCTGATATCTCCGAAATGCGCTTTTGCCAGCCCTGGTGTCTGCTTTTGTGTCCTGGGTTTGGTTACACGTTGACAAAGATGCTCACTTGGAAAGTTGAGCAAGACCAGCTCTCATCTGTTGTTATGGTTACGAGGAGGGAAAACCAATTTCCTGTGAGTCTCTTCTGATCACTCCTGTCGGATGCTGGAGCAGATTAGGCCAGGCGCCATGGTGATGGCTTCTCTGGTTCTGTGGGGGACCACGTGACATTCATTTTGACCTCACACATGGGGTTGCAGTCTGCCGGCTCAGTCAGGGGAGATAGACGGATCTCATTAAGAACCATCAGAGGATCACTTTGCTGGTTTTATTGCAGTTGCAAAATTGCCTTTACCTCACTCTCTCCCAAATGCCAGATTGCAAACATCACAAGAGATCAAAGAAGCCTGGGTGGGCCCAGCAAAGCACTGAGTGCATGCCACTGGGCAGTGACCAATCACCAGACTCAAGGGGGTCCACATGGCAGGCTGTCTTCCTGCTACACGGGGCCCGCCCACTCACAGCTGGGAGCCCCTCCAGCAGCAGGAGGCCCAGGCCTCCCCGACGAGAGAACACAGTCTCTGCAGGGGCAAGTTCCACCTCCCCACAGACCCAGGCCCCCCAGTTACGGAGCTCCCCAGAGCTGCAGAACGGCAGAGGGAGGCAGCAGGGAGATAGACCCATAAGGCTGGTCTTGGAGCAAGGGGTGGCTGCAACCAGGTGGAGCCGTGGGCGGGGCCATTTCCTGGTCACAGAATCACTTCTATCCCAGCCCCACGGCAGCTTGGGGGGAATCTCCCCCTCTGCTCTCTCCTGTGGGAGAATCTCCCCTTCTGCTGATTCTCCAGGCAGGGCCTGGGCGGCACACACTGGAGGAGCAGTTCACCCTGAGCCAGCCAGGTCTCTGCCCTTCTCTTCCAGATCCAAGCGCCCAGTGTGGCTTGCAGTCCTCACCTGTCTCCTCCTCTTGCTTTGGATGAAGCTTTAGGGTCCTGCCAGTGAGGAAATGACCAAACACTGAGAAGGTGAACCCGGCCAGCTGACACCCCACTGTGGCTGCCCTGTGTTGGGCAGCCGCTCCAAGCCTGAGCCTGGGCCTGGGGCAGGGGGCAGGAGGAAGGGGGTCTGCAATGTGGTGGTTGCCCTGCTGGAAGCTTCTAGGATAAGAGGTCACCTTAATGGCAGACAAGAGGGGAGAGTGTCCGGAGGTGCCTGGCGTCAAGATGCTGGGCTGGGTCTCCAGGGAGGGGTGCAGGGGAGGGGCTGCGCACTGCTCCTTGGGTGGGACAGAGCAGGGACAGGAAACGAGGAGGCTGAACCTGGGGGCCAGGGCAGGAGGCTGGGTGGGGTAAGGGTGCAGGCTGGTAGGGAGTGTGTGTCTGAGAGGAGGGTGGCGTTGCTGGGGGAACCAGCATGCCAGGAGGAGCAGGGAGGCTGGAGGGGAGGAGGGGTGGTGGCAGGTGGGAGACCCCAGGGGTTTCTCTTTAGGAACTCATTTTCTGCTCTGTGGTGTCCTCAGGTTTTAAGTTGCCTGATCCTGCAAGTGGAAAGGCTTACAGTGGCAGGTGGGGTCCCCAAGCTGTGCCCAGAACTGAAGGTCAGGCAAAGGCTGCAGGTGGACCTCAGCTCTGAAGCTTACCTCCGTCTTGGCCCCTCAGGGTGACACCTTCTCCTAGGAGCTCCCAGCGGGGAAGTCATCCCAAATCCAGCCTCCTTCCCCAGCCTCACTCGGGGCCAGCCAGCCAAGGTCACCTTGGCTGTGATAGGTCAGTGTGGTCCTAGGGGGGCCCCTGACACCTTGTCTGAAAGACATGGAGAAGGAGGGGCCCCAGCCCCAGAGACTGTCAGTTCTCCGCACCCACAGACTCTTCCCAGCCCCCCAGCCCGGCAGGGCAAGGGCCCGGGCGGGGGATCTCGGCGGCCCTGCAGTGCGTCTCCCTCCTGCCGGCAGTGTGCAGAGGGTCCCACGTGCTCTGGGACCGCGATTACATTTTCACAAAGAAATTGGAGAAATTACAGCAAACACAGCTCAGCCGCTGAGCTGAAAGGGTTCCCTTCCTCTTTCTTCACTTTGTCCTCTGCGAGTTCAGTTACAGGATCCGGCCCTGGCCATGTGCAGCCCCGAGTCTGGCCCTGGAGATGGGCTTGCTGTTTTGAGGGCGGAGGACGTGGCCCAGAAATCGTAGTAGAAAGGCAGCTCTTGGTGTGGCCAGCTCCCCAGCTGGGGTGTCCAGCCTGTCCAACGGCCCTGCCCAGAGGGAGGAACAGAGAGGAAAATGCCAAGGCTGGCTGGGGCAGGTGCCAGGTGTGCCCGCAGCAGCCCTGAGGGTGGGGGTGCAACCATGTGGGGGGTGCAGGTGCCACAGTCACCTTCCGGGTGGCCCAGTGGCTACACCGTCTTCACTATCCTGGGACTTGTCAGGCCTCCTGGCACTTTCCCCCATGGTGAAGAACTTCTGAGGCAGCCCTCTGCTCTGGCTGCCCCTATTGTGGCTGTCAAGCTCAGCCTGGCTGCGGGCAGGGGCCGGCGTCTCCCGGGTCCTATCTCCTGGGTTGCTATTGCGGATCTGCAGACTGAGGGGCTCTGGGGTGTGGGCGGGATGAGGTTTGCTGAGGAGCCTTGCATTGGAGGTCTGGCCTTATTAGAAAACATTACTTTATTGTCTCACGTTTCCAGAGGCCAGGAATTCAGAACAAGTCTCATGACTTTAAAATCGAGATGTCAGCAAGACTGGTTCCCTCTGGAGGCTCAAGGGGAGAATCTCATCCCTATCTCTCCAGGCTTTGGGGGCCCCAGGTGGCCCCGGTGTGGCTGTGCCCCTCCATCTCTGCTTCTGTTTTTGCGCAGCCTCCTCCTCTGCCTCTGCGTGTGCCAAATCTCCCTCTGCTTCCTCTTGAAAGGATTCCCGTGATTGCATTTAGGGTCCACCCCATCCAAGAGCCACTCCCCAGCTCAAGTCCTTGACTTAATCACACCTGCAGGGGCCATGTGAGGTCACATATTCACAGGCCCCAGCCACCAGGATGTGAATCTTTGAGATGTCAGTTGATCAGCTACCACACTAGGGTGTCGTGACCAACTCATCCAGTCTGCCTGGGGCCTTCCCGGCACTGGCGTTCAAAGTCCCATGCCCTGGGAAACCCCTCAGTCCCCGGCAAAGGGATGGGGAGCCGCCCTCCTCTGTGGCAGCCTCACCTTAGCAGCTCATGTCTCCAGGGCACCTGTAGCACCAGGATGAAGCCTGACTCTCGGCAGATGGTCAGGAAACCCTGGGATTCAATGCACGTGCGGAAGAGCCAGTGCTGTGCTAGCTGCCAGCCACCCCTCCTGGCTTTCCCAGCTCTTCCTGCTGAATGAGTCTCACTCTGTGTGTAGGGGTCCCGGGGGCCGGTGACACCTGGAGGGCAGCGGGACCCAGGCTGGCACGAGGTCTGAGGCACACCCATCTCTAGCTCAGGGCAGGCTGATAACTGCTCCTCCCCCTCCCCAGCAGGTCTAATACCTCGGCCCCAGCAGAGACCTGTGCCTGCAGTTGCTGACATTCAGCCCCTAAGTGAATGAGAAGCTGTGTTACGTGGTGTGCTGAGGAGCCTTGCTTTGGAGGGCTGGCATTACTAGACTCCTCTGGTAGGCTGGGATGGCCTGAGAGGAAAGGGGGCTGTACTGGGTTCTGGGCCCAGCACTGTGGCCCGGTTGTTTTCAGGAGGGCTGGTGTGGACAGAGCTCCTCTAGGTGCAGCCCGCTGGCCCATGGACCAACTTGGTAGGAAATCAATGTTTTTGCAGGAATGTGCATGTGTGTTGGCGTGGGGGTTGTAAACACAGGGTTCAGAGCCGTTACCTCAGTGCCCAGGCTGCAGGAGGACATGGGTGGGCAATAGCTGAGGGTGGTGCAGGGATAGGCATGCTTGTATTAGCCTACTTGCCACCATCTGCTAAACAACCATGCCTCACCACTCCCCGGGCTTCCCTTTCTCTGAAATGTGAAAGGCTAGCACCAGATGGTTTCTAAGCTCCAACCAACCTAAACTCTGTGATGCTGCTGAACTCACCACAGTCATATTAAAGTGGTAAAGATGGGTTAGATAGAAATGAGTACTTTTATATCATCAAAGATCCATGGGCAGAGTCCCCTACTGCAGCTTCCAGACTCACTCTTCTGAGTTAAGCAACTAGAAAACTGGGCAAAAAAGTATGAAACGATAGTTCTCAGACATTGGAGAGTGAGCAGTACTGTCTTAGTCCATTTTTGTTGCTATAAAGGAATACCTACGGCTGGGTAATTTATAACAAAAAGAGCTTTATTGCCTCATGGTTCTGCAGGCTGTACAGAAGCATGGTGCTGGCATCTGCTCAACTTCTGGTGAGGACCTCAGGCTGTGCCACCTTCCCCACTCACAGGGGAAGGTGAAGGGAAGCTGGCGCATGCAGAGATCACATGGCAAGAGAAGAAGCAAGATGGGGGAGGTGCCAGGCCCTTTTCAACAAGTCCCTCTCATGAGAACTAACAATAAAAACTCGCTCTTCCCTGAGGAAGGGCATGATCTATGGATGGAGATCCACCTCCACCACCCAACCACCTTCCATTAGGCCCCACCTCCAACACTGGGAATCCAATTTCAACATGAGGTTGGGGGGAAAACATTCAAACCACAGCAAGTGCAGAACTGAAACACCCATTCAGAAGGAAACACATAAAGTGAGCCCTCTGAGGCCTGGACTTTCTATGTGGAGACAATGTCCAAGTGGGCTGCTATGCTGAGGACTGGATTGTGGATTAACGGGCTGTGATGGGGAAGTAAGGCCCTAGTCAAGGCATGGTTGACCTGCTTCCTTGATACTGACTTGAAGATTCCTTTAGGATGGCTGGACGTTTTTTCAGTTCTCCATCCTTCCTTAAGGCTGACAGCTCTTTGTCTTCTTATGAGAGGAGGGACCCACACAGAGCCTGGTGGTCTCATCGGATTGAGGAGATAGAGATCAGAATTTTGGGAGGCTGAGATGGCTAGAATTTGCATGGCAGAATACCAGAGAAGAGGGAAATAGGCAGAAAAAGAGTGCCAGAATTCTGCATAGGAGTTCCCATAGGTGGAATTTCTAGAGGTGGCAAATTGTGCCAATCTCTGAAGTGAAAAGTTCACTGGATGGGACGGGACACTGTAGAAAAACCAGTGAATTCACTTTAGTATTTAAAAGCAGGGGTTGGTAAACTGTGGCCTGTGGGCCAAATCCAGCTTGTTGCCCATTGTTATAAATAAAGTTTTATTGGAATGCAGCCACACTCACTTTTTTATGTACTGTCTGTATTAGTCCATTTTCATGCTACTAATAAAGACTTACCTGAGACTGGGTAATTTATAAAGAAAAAGAGGTTTAATGGACTCCACCTGACTGGGGAGGCCTCACAATCATGGCAGAAGGCAAAGGAGAAGCAAAGTTTGTCTTATATGGCAGCAGACAAGAGAGAGAGTATGTGCGGGGGAACTCCCCTTTGTAAAACCATCAGATCTCGTGAGACTTACTCACTATCATGAGACTAGTGTCAGATAGACCTGCCCTCATGATTCAGTGCCTCCCACCAGGTCCTTTCCACAACATGTGGGAATTATGGGAGCTACAATTTGAGATTTGGGTGGGGACACAGCCAAACCATATTGCTGTCTATGACGGCTTTCATGTAACAACATCAGAGTTTAGTAGTTGCAACAGTTGCGTGATGCACCAAGGCTAAAATATTTACTAGCCAGCCTACTGCAGAAAAAGTTTGCTGACCCCTGGTTTAAAGTATTTACCTTGTGATCCCTTTATACTACAAATTGTAGAGCAAGTCCTTTATTAAAGATAAAGTACACAGTAATTTTTAGCCAGTTAGATCAGAATTATTCCAAAACGGTAGAACATGAATTCCCAGGAATGGGCATCATGACCTCAGGTTACAGTTTGAGCATGGTGGAAACTGTAAGAAAGAAAATACTTGCACAAGGGCAGGTCATTCCTAACCTGCTCTCAACTCCCTCCTCCATGGCCCTGCCTCACCCATCCTGTGTTGCCCTGTGTACTGGGGTCTTTGTTCTGCTCACTTTTAGGAGATCTCTCTCCTTCTCCCACTAGAACATGAGCTCCCCACTGGAGACACATCTGTCTGTCTCATCCTTTGCCCCATGGGCAGTGAAGGCCCAGCCTTGGGTCACAGATCAGACGCAGGCATGAGGCCCAGATATGGAAGGACCGGCCGTGAGTTCTGGGTCATGCCCCAGCACACTGGCTGGCTTTGGGAGGGATAACCTCCCCTCTCTATTCAACAGCAGTGAGTTTCACCCCCTCCACCCTCTCTTTTTATTCAGTGTTTTAGCTGACATCTATAATTGGAAAGCCATAAAAATGAATATAGATGAAATATTAGAGGGCGGCAGCCTGAGAAAAGCGTGGACAAAGAGGCTCTCACCGCCTTCAATAGGTCTTAAAACCGCTTTCATCTCCACGCCGCCTCAGCCCAGTGAAATTGATTCATTGACCAAATTGGCCATTTAAAATTCAAAAGCCTAAGCTCGCTCGGTGCAGCTCCCTCCTCTCCAGATTTATGGGGCCGCGGACAGGCACTCGGGGTGTCTCTAGTTTCTTTTTTAAGGATGATCTACAGTGAGGCAACAGGCCCCTTCTTCCTGGAGAGCACACACTTGCCCACAGCCACTGTCTGAAGCGGGCGGCCGTGCCAGGCACTGGCTCTTGGGACCACCAAGGGCACCTTTGCAGGTGGTGTCCTGGGAGCCCTGTCTGTGGGGATGATCTCCCTTCTGACCTCCTGTCCTGGTCAGTTGGAGGGACAAGGACTGGCAGTGCTTCCCAGGAGGAAAGAGGTGGAAAGCAGCCTGGGATCCCAGTCCTTCGCAGCAGCTGCGTGAGCCAGGACTGTTCTACCTGGCCTCCGGGAGCCTGGGAGTGCCCAACCTCTGCTTCTGGACTCACTTTGCTGTCCTGAGCAGAGTCACAGCACCGGGCAGGCCTGCAGGCTGATCCCAGAGGTGACACAGGGCTAGGCATGAACCTCCTGTGCAAAAGAATTTTATGGCAACCAGAGGATGCAAGAGTGGGGCCGTCTAAGAAGGAAGTGGGGGTGAGCCCCTCCCCGCTAGGTGGGCAGGCAGTGGAGAATGATCAGTCCCCAGATGGAGTTACACTGCAGGGAATTCCCTCCCTGGTCACATGGGCTCTGGCCACCTCTGCTAGGTAAACAAGCTGCCCCAGCAGAAGTCTGCAGTCTAGAACCACGAGACTTCTTCAGGCTGCAACCGGACAACTGGGAGGGGACATGGGAAAAGGGGACTAGAAAGTGAGTAAGTACTCCAGAGCTCCTGTTCTAGAACAGTAGGGCATCCACCAGCCCAGAATGAAGCTCCCAGGGGACCTCAGGTGGCAATAAAAATGGGGATAAGAAAGGTTTGGAACTGTTGTAGCTGCAATCAGGGTTCAGTCTGAGACAAGGATTTGTGGCTCAGCCTGAGATCAAGGTTCTGGCTTAGTTTGAGATCAGGATTCAGGGCCCAGTCTGAAATCAGTACTGGGCTCACTCTGAGATGAGGATTTGGGTTTTGATATGGTTTGGCTCAGTGTCCCCACCCAAATCTCATCTTGAATTGTAATCCCCACGTGTTGAGGGAGGGAGGTGATTGAATCATGGGACGGTTCCCCCAAGCTGTTCTTATGATAGTGAGTGAGTTCTCATGAGATCTGATGGTTTTATAAGTGTCTGGAAGCTCCTCCTTCGCTCTTCTCTTTCCTGCCACCTTGTGAAGAAGGCACTTGCTTCCCCTTTGCCCTCCTTCATGATTATGTTTCCTGAGTGCTCCCCACAAACCATGTGGAACTGTGAGTCAATTAAACCTCTTTCCTTTATAAACGACAAAGTCTCAGGGAAGTTCCTTATAGCAGTGTGAAAATGGACCAATACAGGCTTAGTCTGAAATCAGGATTCAGGCTTAGTCTGAGATAAAGATTCAGACTTAGTTTGAGATCAGTATTCAGGCTCAGTGTGAGACCAGGGTCAGAGCTCAATCTGAGGCAGAATTTTTAGGGCTTAGTCTGAAATCAGGATTCAGGCTCAGTCTGAGATCAGGATTTGGACTCAGTCTGAGTGATACCAGTGTTCAGTCTGGGAACAGGATTCAGGCTCTGTCTGACGTCAGGATTCAGGCTCAGCCTGAGACCAGGGCCAACCCTTAGTTACTTAGGTGGTCTCAGTTTCAATCTGTGCACAGGATAGCTTTCCTCAGTGTAAAGTGACCTGGCTGTCATTTAATTCAGGAACCCCTGCCTCTGCCCTTCTAGAATGACTCGTCCTTCCCGAGCTTGCTCCTCTGAGCTCTGTTACTGTTCCCCCTGCCAGGTCACTCTTCCTGGGCTGGGTGGAGGCAACCTATAGGTCATCACCTCCTTCTCTCAGCACAGCCTGCCCATAGTCTGCCTGAACACTGGTCCCCTGTGGGCCCTGCATCCAGCACGGCTGGCACACAACTGACTCCCTGGGTGTCCACTGAGCACCCTGGGTCCCTAGGGACCATGGGTCAGGTGAGGGGCTTGCTTGAGAGAAGCGAGACAAGGAGGGAGGGCAGCCAAGAAGGGCTCCCTTGCGGGGGGGGGGGTGCAGCAGAGTGATCCACCTGAGAGCTCGGGAACTGGGACATCCAGCCGCGCATCCCAGGGCTCCCTGTTCCAGGCCAGCTCCTGAAGGGGCTAAATTCCTGGCACTTCTGTCCTGCGGCAGAGACAGCAGGAGGTCCCAGGGCATTTGGCAAAGAGCTGTGGGCACTGGCAGTCAGAGGTCAGCCCTGTGTACTGAGATACAGGGGGGCCCTACAAGCCCCAGGCCCTTATCCTTCCAAGCCCCTCATCTCAGGACAGCAGAAGGTCAGCCCACTCCTGGCCACATCCCCAACCGAGGCCCGCCACCGGGAGGCTGCCTGCTCCCCTGCAGTGCTCACTCTGGGTAGAGTCGGGAGCCCCCCAGCCCCAGCCCCCTGCAAAGCCCCAAGTCTCCATTTAATTACTCTATGTTATTTTGTAACTTTAATTACACAGTAAGTGACATACTAAAAAACCACTGTTAAAATTTAAGCCTTTGTAATAACACCATTTTATTACATTTTGATGACTTTCTAACTACGATACTTTATTGTTCGCTCCATGTTATTTTATGAAGGCACAGTGAGATTTTTAATATCTAATTACGGTACAGGGTGATCATGAAACATGTCTCATGCAGAAGCTAAACCCGGGTTCCAGGAGCACCTGGTGCCCAGGAGCCCACCTCATCTACGGTCAGGAGGGACCCACGAGGCTGCGGGGGCAGCAGTTTTGCTGTGCACTCTCAAACAAGCATGGAGACCGATGGGAATTCTGCAGCCAGACCCACCACATCAGTCAGAGATGTTTCTACAAGATAAGCTGCACATGCGTAAGGACCTCGGGCTCCCGGGTGGTGGCCCTAGGTGGCCCAGCCTCTCAGGCCACTGCCCCAGAGAGGCCCCACCTCCACTGGACTGCTCCCTGCAGGGGTGACTGTCCTCCAGCAGTGACTCCAAACCCTCAGGAAGGCTTCTGGGCTGGGCCTTGACTTCAGGATGTCCCACACAAGGTGCTAGGCAGAGCCTCTCCTCCCGGACTTTAACACCTGGGGGCACCCCAGGGGCTTCTGCTCTCCTAGAAGCAACAACTCAGACTAGGGAGGGGTCGCCCGCCCCACCTGAGGCCATCCTTCAAATCATTGGTGGCCCCAGGAGGACCCAGGTCTCACACCCCGATCCCCAGCGGACTGAGCGGCTATAGACCTACCTTATGGGCGAGAGGCAGGCCGGGTGGGGAGATCGGCAGGGGGCCCCGGGGGCAGGAGGGGAGCAAGAGAGGCGGACTGGATGGCCCACTGCACAGGAGCTTCCCACCCTCCACCTTCTCCAGACACTGCTCGGGCGATTTCTGCGGAGAGTCCCACACGGGGTGACTGCCTGCTCAGCATGCCTCCCTCCAGCCTGTCTTGTCTCAGGGACTGGCCTGAGAACTCCTCAGAGGCAGAGGAAGGCCCAGGCCCCTAGGGAGGAGGAATTCTGAAATGCTTGTTGCTGAAGAGGTCGTTTCCCCTGCGTGGCCTGCAAGGTCCTGCTCCTGTGAGCCTTGGCCGCTGGCGGATCACCCGGCTCCCTCTGGTGCAGCGACCCATAGGGGCCTCCTCTCTGCCTGTTCTCGGGCCTGGCCGCAGATCTTAGAAGCCTGGAAGGGGTCGATGCCAGGTTTGGGAGCACCCTGGGCTTCCCGGCTGGCACTTCACGTTTCTCTGAGTTCCTGCTGGGCCTGGGTCCTGCTCTTGGTCCAGGCCACTGAGTGCCAGCTCTATCCACTGCCACACCTGTCACCCGCCAGTGCCCTAAATGTGGTGTCTGGACATAGCCTCTCTCAGGGCTGAGTTTTTGCCATCCTGAGGGCTGAGAAGTAGCATCTCAAGGAGGCCCCTTGTCTCCCATGGCTGACCCATGGAACCCTAGCCCCAGGGGCCAGGGAGGACGCACCAGCAGACTGGAGGCCCCAGCTGGCAGGGCCCAGGCAGCATGGGTGGGGGCCTGGGGCCACTCGACAGGTCCAAGCAGCCTCCAGTTGAGAACCCAGAACATCTCAAGGCAGGCAAGCTAGCAGATCCTTGACTACTGCCCCCTACATCAGCATCACCAACGTGGAGCCCTCCCTGCCCCGTGCAGGACAGTAGTCCACGCGGCAGTCCCTGACCCTCTGAGAAGTGCTGCCCAGGGCACAAAGAGGTTCCACCCCAGCCAGGATGAAGGGATGGTGCCTTGGCTGTGGCCCTGTCAGCTCCAGAGGGCACCCAGGGCAGAGGCTCATGGGGTGAGCCAGGGGGAGAAACACTCACGAAGCTGAGTGCTGGGCGGACAGCGGGCATCTGGGGAGTCCGTGTCATCTCCAGGGGAACGGAGTGTGGCTGCGTTTATTTCCACAGCTGGGCCTGGCGCCCCTCGGGAGCAATCTTCTCCACGGGAATGAAGGGCCAGCCGCATGGGGCCCCCTCCTTCTGATCCCATGATTGAGTAGCTTTGCTCAAGCCCTGGTAGGATTTGATCATCCTAGAAATGAGATCGCTCGCTCGTCCCACTCGGAGGAAGCTCAATTAACGGCATGAGGCGCGGTCAGCCCTGCATCAGTGCAGGACAGTGGCACCCCTGAGCCACGCAGCAGTGCCAGGCCTGCAGTCCTGACAAGGGGGTATGAGACCCCAGCCCCGAGGCACCATGGACAGCCCTCTGACAGGTGATTCAGTGTGGGACCACCGCAAAACCACCCAGGCTGGGCAGGCTGGGCACCTCCCACCTTTTCCTGTTTGCCTAAAAGTAAGTGAACATAAAATTGAAAAAATCTGAAAGAGAATGTCTGGGGTGATTCTGGCTCCATGCCTTAGGGGTTTCTTTGTGTCTGGAGGGACCCCAGTGCCTGAAAAGGCTGCCGCCTCCATGACATGGGGCTTTTTAACCAAGAGCAGGCAGGAGGTTCATAGTCAGGGGCCATGGCCGTCCTGGGGCTCATGCAGAAAGGCAGGACCTGCCTTGTTCCAGGGTCCCCATGCCTGTCCCTGCCTGCATCTTCCAGCACAATCTGCCTGCCCAGGAGCCCCTGACAGGAGCCCGGGGCCTTGGAGTCCCTCCAGTCCTGTGCTAGAGAGACCCTGTGCTCTGGTCCGGGCGTGCAGGGCCACTGGTGTGGGGGCTCAGCCCCTCTGCTCCTGGTGGGGCGCTGCCTGTGGGCAGGGGGTCAGGGCGGGTTCTGGCAGGGAGGGTTCCCTGGGGAAGGGCTGCAGAGGGGCCAGCCGAGGCCTGTTGAGGAGACAGTTCCCATGACAAGTCTTAGCTGCCTTTTCAAGGCGTCAGGCACAGCGGTATGACAACTTTCATTTTAAGTGCCTGAGCCTCAGTTTCCTCCTCCGTAAGATGTTAATTCTACTGTTTCATACCTCCCAGGCTTTTGATCAATGCAGAATTCAAAGGTTTTTAGTACATCTGTAGAGCTTCACCATCAAACCATTACCATCATCTGATGTTAGAACCTTCTCACCACTCGCAAAAGAAACCCCCATATCCATCGCGGCCACTTCCCATCCACCCCACCGCCAGCCCCTGGCGACCACGAAGCTACTTTCTCTCTTCAGCAGGTTTGCCTGTTCTGGGCCTGTTCTATTTGCTTGTTCAGGACCATTTGCTATGTGGCATTTGTGACTGGCTGCCTTTACCCAGCGCCGTGTGCGCAGTCCCTGTTAGTGTGTGGTCGGGGCCTCACTCTGCTGGCTGCCAAATCACACTGAGGGCCTCCCAGGTTCCTGCCGGGTTCCGCCCAGTGGCTGCAACCTTCTACATTTCCACCAGCGGCAGGTGAGGCTCCAGTTCCTCCATGTCCTTGCCAACACTCGCTATTTTCCCAGAGAGCAGCTGGGGCTGTGGCCATCTCCTGCCTCCAGGATCCCAAGCCTGTTTCACCTGCATTTCCAGCACAGCCTGCCCAGCAGCCCTCATGGGAGTCCAGGGCCTTGGAGTCCCTCCTGTGACCCTTCCTTCCCTCCCTCCTTCCGTCTCTCCCTCCCTCCCACCCACCTTCCTTCCTTCTTTCCTTCCCTCCCTCCTTCCTTTCCCTCTTCCCTCCCTCCCTCCTTCCATCTCTCCTCCCCTCCTTCCATCCCTCCTTTTCTTCTTCCTACCTTCCTCCCTCCTGCTTCCTTCCTTCCTTCCCACCCTCCTGCCCTCCTTCTTTCCTTCCTGCCTTCCCTCCCTCCTTCCTTCTTTCCTCCCTCCCTCC
This sequence comes from Rhinopithecus bieti, assembly GCF_001698545.2. Classification (NCBI taxonomy): domain Eukaryota; kingdom Metazoa; phylum Chordata; class Mammalia; order Primates; family Cercopithecidae; genus Rhinopithecus; species Rhinopithecus bieti. The sequence continues at coordinate 383,932 of NW_016823852.1, forward strand.
TTCCTTCCCCCTTCTGCCCTCCTTCCTTTCTTCCTACCCTTTCTTCCTCCTTCCTTCTTCCCTCCCACCCTCCCTCCTTCCTTCTTTCCTTCCTTCCTTCCTTGCTTCCTTCCATCCTTCTCTCCCTCCCTCCCTCCTTCCAACCCTCCTTCCCTTCTCCCTCCCTCCCTCCTCTCTTCCTTCATACCCTCCCTCCTTCTCCGCCTCCCTCTTTTCCTCCCTCCCTCCTTCCTTCCCCTCTTCCTTCCTTCTTTCTTTCCTTTCTTCTCTCCCTCCCTCTCTCCTTTCTTCCCTCCTTCCCCTCCTTCCCCTTCTCCTCTTCACCATCCTAAAGGGTGGGAAGTGGCGTTGCTGTGGTTTTGGTGGGTTCTCTAGTGACTGATGGTGTTGAATCTTTTCATGTGCTTGCTGGCCATTTGTAGGTCTTCTTCGGAGAAATGTCTTTTCGACTCTTATGCCCGGTGCCTGGTTGGGTTGTCTTTTTGCTGCTGACATGTAGCTCCTAGGAGTTTAGTGAGACTTGAATGTAGGGCTAAGAGAGGGCTCACAGCAAGGACTCAAGCTCTGGGCTCTGGAGGCACATGCTATGTGTGAGGGGACCGTCTTGACCTCCCTGGAAGACATGGAGCCAGGAGCCCCGTTCACCTCTCTTGGATCCACCAATGCCAGTTCCTGTCTTGTCGCCTCCTCTGTCCCTGGCTCCCTGGAGCCCCAGGTACCTGAGTGTAGGAAGCAGCTCCTCTCTCTCCAGGCTTTCTGAGGTTTGTCCACACTTTGCAGAAAAGGCAGGGCCGGGCCCGACTCCAGGGTGGCCACTGACCAGGCGTGTGACTCTTATCACTGGGAGAGGGGTTGACACCTCCGATAGCATTGTTTGCCTGATAGTCTGAGAGTCGTCTCCGACCCCAGGCTCTCCTCAGAGGCAGAGAACACAAATCAACCTAGAGATAGTTACCTGCAGAGCCGCCGGAAGTGGGGAAGCCGATGGGCTGATGAATGCTCAAACAGCTTCCAGACACGCCCGACGCCAGGGAGGAGGGCTGGGCCTCGGCTTGCCCTCAGCCACCCTTGGCGCTGCCCCCAGGGACACTGACCAGGTTCTGTGCCTGGGTGCCCAGGCGTGTTTGAAGCACTGACCAGGTTCTGTGACCAGGCGTGTTTGAACAGACAGCTTTCCTATTCCCAGGTCCTAGGCCTGAGGGCTTCCAGCAGGGACACTGCCGGCCCTGGAGGAGGAGGCTGCCCTGATGGCTAAGCCCCACGGAGCTGCCAGCCTCGGGGACACTCAGGCGGAGCTGTGTACTGAGCCGGTGTTAAGAAGGCCTCTGCCATCCCTGGAGAGCCGACCTGTGCCTCTCTGCTTGTTTACAACATGGCCATTGATGGAGGGACAGGGGCAGGGAGCAGAGACCCCTCTCCTGGGTGTCCCAGCCCTTCCCTGCCTTCATAGTCAGGGGCCTTCCAGCTGGCTCCTGCACACGCCCAGGCCCAGGCCCAGGCCCAGGGTCTCTTCCCAGGCCAGGCCTGGGTCAGAGGGTGCCTGCTGCCTCAGCTTGAGGGCCAGGACACTCATGAGGCGGCTGTCCCCAGGCAAGTCACTCCCACTGTGGCCTACTCCTTCCTTCTGTCAGTGGCTTTCCTCCCTCTGCCCTTCCCCACCTGCGTGGTCCCCTTGACCGGCTTCCCCACGGAGGCCACAGCTGCTGTCTGCTTGCACGTGGTCTCCCTGCCATGCTACTGCCCATGTTTCTGCCTTTGTCACCATCACTGGGCCTCGTGGGGCCTGTGGGGACCAGACGCCGTGGCCTCCCCTCTGTGCTCAGCTGCCTCCCACTGTGGGCCTTTTGGGAAACCCTGCTGGCCACCTGAGCAGTACAGTCTCATATTCCACAGCTGAGTCGACCTTCCTGATTCACGGAAGTGAATGAGCTCATTTTAATTTATTACCTCTTTAGAGACCCCATCTCCAAAATCAAGCACATTCTGCATACCGGGACGGGGGCTTTCCCATAGGAATCTGGAGGGACCCAGCTCAACCCCTCCGTTTTCAGTTTCAGGGTTATTTTTCCTGATTCTACAAACAATGCTGTGGGTAGAAACATCCTTGTTCTTACATCTTGGCAGACTAGTGCCTTCATTTCTACAGAAACAAGCGCAAGGACTCTGGAAGGGGCCGAACTGGGTCCCTGCAGTTTCCTACACTAAAGCCCCCACCCGGGTATGCAGAATGTGACTGTGTTTGGAGATGGGGTCTCTAAAGAGGTAATAAATTAAAATGAGTTCATTAGGGTGGACCCTAATACTAGTTTCCCTGTAAGAACAGGTGATTAAGACACATGTGCGCACATGCACGAACAACTATGTGAGGAGGACCCAGGGAAAAGACCACGTCGCAGGCCCAGGAGGGAGGCCTCAGGAGAAAGCAGCCCCTTGTGGCTTTAACTTGCATTTCACTGATTACTGGTAATTTTGAACATTTCTTATATGATGTTAGCCATTTGGATTTACTCTTTTGTGAATGTGTATTTTTTTTTTTACCCTTTTCCTATCGGAATTTTTTTTCTCAATTTGTAACCACTTTTCATCTCTTACTGATGCAGCTTTCTCACTGCTGTTTTCATCACAAATCACTTTTTGTTTTCCTTTTTTTTTTTTTTTTTTTTTAATTTTCTGAGATGGAGTTTCATTCTTATTGCCCAGGCTGGAGTGCAGTGGTCTGATCTCAGCTCACTGCAACCTGCACGTCCTGGGTTCAGGCGATTTTCCTTCCTCAGCCTCCCAAGCAGCTGGGATTACAGGCGCCCGCCACCACACTCAGCTAGTTTTGTATTTTTTAGTACAGATGGGGTTTCACCATGCTGGCCAGGCTGGTTTTGAACTCCTGACCTCAGGTGATCCACCTGCCTTGGCCTCTCAAAGTGCTGGGATTACAGGTGTGAGCCACTGCACCCGGCCCACTTTTTGTTTTTCTAAACTTATACTTTGTCTGTTGACTTGGATTTAGGTATCTATTCATAGATGAGTTTTAAATTGTTTTGTAGTGCATCATACTTACACTTTCTTCTAAGAATTTCTGAGCTTCCAGTCTTGCTTAATGAGGCATCCTTGTCCTAGATGGCACGATCTTCCAGATTTTCTTGCAGTATTTTTATTTTATTTTACTTTCTTTTACGTTTAAGTCTTTAATCTACTTGGAATTTAGTTTTGATTAAGAGGAAGGAGTGGGTCCACTTTTGTTTTCTTCTAGATGGCAGCTGCGTGTGCTAGATCATTAATTAAATGGTGCTTCCATTTACCCTGAAACAAACGACGCTTGATCTTACCTTCTTGCTTATCCTGAGGTCGTTTTCTGGTTTTCTGTCCCATCCCGTGGGGTGTTGTCAGTGTGTACAGTGGCAGGGCTGTCTCATCTTGCATGAGTACTTATCCTCCCGTAAAAACGTCAACATAATTCTACCCAACAAGGCCACACCAAAACCCCTAAGACTCTGTTGGGAATCTAATGAAATGGCACTTGACTAAAAGATACATTTCAGGAGAATTGACATTTTTAAATTGAAAGTTCTTATCCAGAAAAATGTGTCTGCTTTGTGTCTTTAAATAAGAGTCTATCATTTTTTTCTCCATAGGGATTGTGTCAGTCAGGTTCTGACCTGGAAACCAGAAATCACTCTGGATCTTTCAAGCAGAGGGAATTTAATGCGGGGAGCTGGTCGCAGGGGTTACTCTGGATGGTGGGAGGTCACCCATCATATTGAGACTCTCAGCCCCATTTGGGACCACGGAGAAAGGGGCTTTCAGGTGGAAGCCCACAGCCACTGAGGAGACCCAGCTGCAGCTGGAGGTGCCACTGGGACAGAGAGAGGGAGAGGAGGGCCTCGCGTGTCTTTTCATCCCACCCTTCCATCTTGGGTCAGCACCGCCCATTGGCCAAATCTACTGGGAGACAGAAGGGAAGGGAGCCTGGAGTATGGAGCAGGGCAGGACAGGAAGTGGCTCCGAGTAGCAGTGGGCAGATGCTGGGCACATAGTTCCCGGGTCCTGTTCCGTTGCTCCCTAAGTAGCTCACGGTTTTGTCACTGTTGTGAACAGACTGATTCTTCCCCTTTCCAGATGCCTGTCATTTGAAAAGAGATAATGCATTGGTTTCTGCCTAATTATATGACATCATCTCATCCTATCACATTTTCTTTTTAATTCTAATTTTAAAATACAGTATCTGGGTTGTGAAAACTAATAGCTATATCTTTTCCACTGTGTAAAGTATGTGCTTCATTTTTTTGGCCATTTGCATCTGCTTGAACCCTCAGTGCAATGTCGAATTGGAATGGTGGGCCTCCCTTGCTACGCTCTGGTTTTAATTGTGTTAGTTTGGTGTTTCATCATTTGGATATCATCTGTGTCAGGTGGCCAAGTCATCCCTAAAGGGAGCGTGGCGGCGGCTATGAGGTCAGCAGGCTTCACTCCCATAGACCTGGCTGCCAAAAAGACAGCAGCCAAGAGGATTCAAGACAGTGTATTACTCACACAGACAGCAAAGCCACGACCAGTGCGGTGTCAGGTCCCGGTGCCCCTAATCCACAGGTGGACTAACAGAAAGGTCTGGTGATGGCCGACTTGAGTGGTGGGTCACTCTGCCATTGAGGCGTCCCCTCTAAACTACGGCCAAGCATTTGTACAGACTACACTGAAGCCGGCAGCTCCACATGACAGGGGAGTGGTGAGGAAGAGCTTTGTGCTCAAACCGGGGAGCTTGAAACCGGGGAGATGGATGAGCAACCCTTGGAGACATTCTCACACGGATCGGGGCTGCCCTCGCTGACTCCTCCCCAGCCTAATCTCCCCTTGCTTCAGGAGGAATCACTCCCAGGACTCAGCTTAGACTGTGGCCAAGCCTCCCCTAGGAGGCCTATAAGGAGATGTGCAACATGGTAGGGGCACCATGGGAAAGCCATTCCCCTACAAACAGCTGCTGGGTTTAGAGATCTCTTTTTTAATAGTTTCTTTTTAGTATTACTTTTCTCAAGATTTTTTTGCAGGACGGATTGCTGAGTTTCCTCAAATGCTTTTTCTGTGTCTATTGATGGGATCATATGGTCAATGGATACACTAAATTTTGTAGCTGGTTTCTTGGTATTGAACTACCCTTGCATTCCTGAAAACCAATACATAATACTTGGTCATAGCGGATTTTTAGAAATATATTTCTGAATTCTATTTGCTAATGTTTTATTCAGATTCTTTTTACATGTATATTGTGAGTCAGTTTATAGTTATCTTTTTCTATTCTCTTTTAATAATATGATTAAAATTTCACTTATGCAATTAAAATTTCCCATCTTTTCCCATGTCCCAGAACGTTCAAAATAACATTGAAATTATTTGTACTATTATATAGAGAAAGCCAGCTTTGACCTTTTTAAACCTGGTGACTTTTTTTTAAAAAAAGAAACAGTTTCATCAAGGTATAATTTGCACACCATGTGAGTCACCTAAAGTATTCACATTGATGTGTTTTAGTATATTCACAGGGTTGTGCAACCATCATCATAATCTAACTTTAGAACATTTTTGTTTCTCATAAAAGAAATCTGTTATCCATTAACAGTCACTCATATTCCTCTCTGCTCACTTTTGTAATCCATTTTCTGTCTCTAAGCAAATTGTAATCCATTTTCTGTCTCTATGGATTGGCCTGTTTTAGACACTTCATTACAAATGCAATCCTATAATATGTGGTTCTTTGTTACCAACTTCTTGCACTTAGCTTGTTTTCAAGGTTTATCCCTGTCAACATTTTGTGGAATGTATCGGTATTTCATTTCCTTTTCATTGCCAAATAATATTTCATTATACTGATATAATGCATTTTATTTATTCATTTATCAGTTGATGAATATTTGAGTTACTTCAGTTTTTGTCTATTATGAATAGTGCTGCTATGAAAATTTGCATGTAAAAATTGTGGACATGTGTTTTCATTTCTCTTGGGTATATGCACTTAAGAGTGGAATTACCAGGTCATACGGTAAATCTATGTTTAACATTATAAGAAATTGCCAACCTATTTCCAAAGCAGCTGCAGCATGTTGCAACCCCATCAGCTTCCAGTTCCTTCATATCCTCATCTGCAGCTGTCATTATCTGTCTTCTTGATCCTAGACGTCCTCAGGATGTGGAGTAGAATCTGGTTGTGGTTTTGGTTTGTACCTCCCTGATGAGGAAAGATATTGAACAGCTTTCCACGTGCTTATTGACCTTTTGTATATTTACTTTGAAGAGATGTCTGTTTAAGTCCTTTGTCCCCTTTTAAATGGTATTGTTGTCTTTTTGTTATTGAGCTATAAGAATTTTTAAATATATAGTGGATATAAGGCCTCTACCAGATATGTGATTTGAAAATATTTTCTCCAATTCTATGGTGTTGTACTTTTGCTTTCTTGATGATACTATTTGTAGCATAAAAGTTTAAATTTTGATATGGCCTAGTTTATCTACTTTTGGTTGATGTTTTTGTTTGTGCTCTTGGTGTCCTATTTAAGAAACCATTGCTTAACCCAAGGTCATGAAGATTGACTTTTATGTTTCGTTCTGAGAATTTTGTAGTTTCAGCTCTTTTATCTCATAGACATTGAGGTTTATGATCCATTTTGAGTTTTAATTTTTGTGTATGGTATGAGTTAGGAGTTATTCATTCTTTTGCCTGTGGAAATATAGCTGTCCCAGTGCCATTTATTGAAAAGACTCTTCTTTCCCCCCACTTAACTGTCTCAGCAGTAGAAAACCAATTGACTATGAATGAAAAGATTAATTTCTGGACTCCCAATTCTATTCCATTGATCTGTGTGTCTGTCTTCATGACAGTATCACATTGTCTCGATTACTGTCGCTTTGCAGTAAATTTTGAAATCAGGAAATGTGAGTCTTTCAACTTTGTTCTTTCTTTTCAATTTGTTTTCTTTGCTGTTCCGAGTCCCTTGTGTTTCCAAATGAATTTTAGAGTCAGTTTGTCAATTTCTATAAAACAGTCAGCTGGGATTTTGATAGGGATTGAGATGACTCTGTAGGTCGATTTGGGCAGTACTGTCATTTTAACAATATTCAATCTTCTGACCTATGAACATGATATGTCTCCATTAATGTTGATTATTTTCAGTTTATTCCAACAATGTTTATAGTCTTCAGTGTACAAGGTTTACACTTATTTTGTTTAATTTATACTTAAATCTTTTGTTTTGAATGCAATTATTAACAGATTTTTCTCCTAATTTTATTTTCAAAGTGTTCATTTCTCGTGTATAGAAATATACTGATTTTTGTCTTAATATGTTAATCCTGTATCCTTCAAATTTGTTTAAGTCATTTATTAGCTCTAATAATTTTTATTTTGTGGATTCTTTGGGGTTTTTTAAACATACGAAATAATATTATTTACAAACAGAGATAGTTTTACATCTTCTTTTCTAATCTGAATGCTTTTATTTTATTTTCCTGCCTAATTGTCCTGGCTAGAAACTCTAGTACAATGTCAGATAGAAATGGCAGCAGCAGACATCCTTGTCTTATTCCTGTCTGTAGAGGGCAAGGCTTTAAATCTTCCACCATTAAGTATGAAGTTTTCTGTAAGTTTTTTGTACATGCTCTGTTTTTGTTTTGAGATGGTGTCTTGCTCTGTCATCTAGGTTGGAGTGCAGTGGCACGATCTTGGCTCACTGCAACCTCTGTCTCTGAGGTTCAAGCAATTCTCCTGCCTTGGCCTCTTGAGTAGTTGGGATTATAGGCATCTGCCACCATTCCCGGCTAATTTTTGTATTTTTAGTAGAGACAGTGCTGATCAGGCTGGTCTCAAACTCCTGACCTCGTGTCTGCCCACCTCGGCCTCCCAAAGTGTTGGGATTACAGGTGTGAATCACTGCATCTGGCCATGTACATGATTTTTATTGAATTGGGGAAGTTCCCTTTTATATCTGGTTTGTTGAATTTTTTATCAAAAAATGTTGCTTGTTAAATAATTTTTTCTGCATTGAGATGATAATATGATTTTTGTCTTTTATTCTATTAATATGGTGTGTTACATTGATTGATTTTTTAATGATAAATTAACCTTGTACTCCTGGGATAAATTCCACTTGGTCATGATACATAATCCTCTTTGTATGTTGCTGGATTTAGTTTGCTAGTTTGTTTTTTTTAAAGAATTTTCCCATCTCTATTCAGAAGAGAATTCACCAGAGTTATTTTTTTTTCTTATGATATTTTTGTCAGGTTTTTGTATCAGGTTAATACTGAACTTATAGATTGATATTAATTCTATGAACCTTTGGTAGAATTTGGCAGTGAATCTGGGACCTGGGCTTTCCTTAACACGAAGTTTTGCTTTGTTTAGTTTTGTTTTTTAATTATAATTCGATCTCTTTACTTGTTAGAAGCCTATTAAGGTTTTCTATTTTATCTTGAACCAGTTTCAGTAGTTTTCTCTTTCCAGGAATTTGTCTATTTCATCTAAATTGTCTAATTCGATGGCAGACTGTTGTTTATAGCGTTCCCTTATTTTCCTTTTTATTTCTGTAAAGTCAGTCATCTTATGGATTTTAGTGGCTTGAGTCCTCTCTTTTTTTTCTTGGCCAGTATAGCTAAAGATGTGTCACTTTTGTTCATCTTTTTGAAGAACCAAACCTGTGTTCAAAAGAACAAAACTTTAGGTTTTGTTGACTTCATTGGTTTATATTCTTTATTTCCTTTATTTCTCCTCTAATCTTTATTATTTCCTTCCTTTTCTTTTCTTTGGGTTTAGTTTACTCTTGCTTTTCTACTTTCTGAGATTGGAAGGCTAGGTAATTAATTTGAGATCTTTCTTCTTTTAAAATATAGATACAGGTATACATTTTCTCTGAGCATCTTTATTTGCTTTTTTGCATCTCATAAGTTTTAGTATGCTGTGTTTTCATTTTTATCCATCTAAATGAATTTTCCAATTTCCCTTGAAATTTCCTCCTTAACACATTAGTTACTTAGAGGTATATTATTTCCCACTATTTGTGAATTTTAAATTTGCTTTTATTATTGATTTCTAATTTAATTTCCTTGTGGGTGGAGAAAATATTTTGTATCATTTAAATAATTTTAAGTTTATTGGGATGTGCTTAATTGTCTAACACAAGACAATTGTGTTTAATGATCTATCCCAAGGAATGTTCCATGTGTACTTGAGAAGAATATGTATTCTGCGGTTGCCGGTGGCATATTCATTGGTGTTTTTTAGGTCTAGTTGTTTACAGTGTTGTTCAATTCCATTTCCAAATTGGTCTCCTGCTTTAGTTTTTCTATTCATTATGGAAAGTGGGGTATTAAAGTCCGTAACTATTACTGTTGAATGATCTATTTTACATTTCAGTTCTGTCAGTTTTATCTCAAATGTTTGTGGGCTCTCTTGCTAGTTGCATGTATGTTTATAATTGTTATATCTTCTTTATGAATTAACCCTTTTTTCATTGTGAAATGTCCCTTTTTATCTCTAGTAACCTTTTTGTTCATTTTTTTTTGACGGAGTTTTGCTCTGTTGCCCAGGCTCTAGTGCAGTGGTGTGATCTCAGCTCACTGCAACTGCTGCCTCCTGGGTTCAAGCAATTCTCCTGCCTCAGCCTCCCAAGTAACTGAGATTACAGGTGCCTACCACCATGCCTGGCTAATTTTTGTATTTTTAGTAGAGACAGGGTTTCACCATCTTGGCCAGGCTGGTCTCAAACTCTCGACCTTGTGATCCACCTGCCTCAGCCTCCCAAAGTGCTGGGATTACAGGTGTGAGCCACCGCACCTGGCCACTCGTTTGTTTTAAAGCCTATTTTGTCTGATCATACGAAAGCCACTCCAAGTCTTTTATAATTGTTGTTTATGTGGTGTATTCTTTTCCACCCTTTCTTTCAACCCATTTTTATCTTTGCGTGTAAAGTGTATCTCTTATAAAAAGCATGTAGTTTGATCTTTTTTTAAAATTTTGTATTTTTTTTTTTGGATGGAGTCTTGCTCTGTCACCCAGGTTGCAGTGCAGTGGTGTGATCTTGGCTCATTGCAACCTCTGCCTCCCAGGTGCAAGTGATTCTCATGCCTCAGCCTCCCAAGTAGCTGGGATTACAGGCACGTGCCACCACACCTGGCTAATTTTTTTGTATTTTTAGTAGACATGGAGTTTCACCATGTTAGCCAGGATGGTCTTGATCTCCTGACCTTGTGATCTGCCCACCTCGGCCTCCCAAAGTGCTGAGATTACAGGCGTGAGCCACCGTGCCCAGCCTCGATCTTTTAAAAATTCAATGTGACAATCACTGCCTTTTGATTGGATTGTTTAATTCTTTCATATTTAATGTTGTGATTGATATAGTTAGATTGACGTTGGACATTTTACCTTTTTCTATAGGTCGCTTTTCATTTTGTTACATGAATTCTCCTTTATTGTTTTATTTTGTATTAAGTAGATATTTTCTAATGCAACACTAGATATCACTAATTTCTAATTTCTTAAATAATTTTTACATTGCATTTTGAGGTTTTTTTTTTTTTTTTTTTTTTTGCTGTTTCCCTAGGGCTTACAGTATGTATCTTAATATATCAGGGGTATACTGACTTATTTCCAGAGAAATATAGCTTTACTCTTACATTCCTCAATTCTCTCCCCATTTTTGATGCCATTTAGAGGCCCAACAATACACCTGTATATTACATATATTGTTTTATGTAATTACTTTTTAAGTAAGGCAAGAAAATAAAGGGAAAGTATGCAATTATGCAGTCTTTTGTAATTACCTATATAAGTACCCTTACTGACACTTTTATTTATTTGTGAGAATTTGAATTACTGTCTTGTGTTGTTTGCTTTCAGTCTGAAGAACTTCCTTTAGTATTTCTTGTAAGACAGATTTGCTGGCAATAAATTATCTCAGTTTTTATCTGGAAATGTCTTTATTTCACCTTTATATTTCAAGATGGTTTTGCTGGAAATAAGATTTTTGGTCGACAGTGTTTTGTCTTTTGACACTGGCTTTTTCATCCCGCTGCCATCTGGCTTCTATTATTTCTAATGAATTTAGTTGTTAATCTTGTTGGTGTCCCTCTGCATGAACTGTTTTTTTTTTTTTTTTCTCTCGCTGTGAGGACTAAATGGGGACCGTTTTCTCTTGCCCAAATACCCTATCTAAGGGGACTGGGGAGTCATGCTCCACAAACCATAAAATCTCATCAGACAGGTTTTATTAAATGTGGCTTGCTTTCCACTTGACTTTGGTATAATATCACATGACAGATAGCAGACTCTAAAGGAAATATTAATAAACATATTTTTACCACAAAATATATTTCTTTAACGTACTTCGCAATGGCTGCCACTGTGCCAACAGATTAAAATGGCCCTGCAAAGCCATCTTTTATGGGGACAATTTGCAGCTATAGAGAATCTCCATGAATATAACTAGGTATTTTCCCTTCCAGGTGTTCTCAGATCTTGGAGAGATTAATGGAGAGCCTGACACCTTTAAAATCTGAAAAGAGTCATTCACCAGCTATTCCATCTCTGAGAACTGCCACCCATGAGGCTTCATCTACATAATAAGAACCTGGCCTCCAAAACTCCCTAATCTTAACTAAGGCATTCCTTTCTACTGATGTCGAGTCCTTAGACAATAGCTTAACACTCTCAACCAACTGGCAACTGAAGAATCCTCTAAACCCACCTATGACTTGTAATCCCCGATTTGAGATGTCCCGCCTATTCCGGCCAAACCAATTGCATCCTTCTCATATCGATTCATTATTTTACCTGCAATTCCTGTCTCCCTGAAATGTGAAAAACCAAACTATAACCCGACCACCTCAGGCACACTTTCTCAGAACCTCTTGAGATTGTGTAACCTGGGCCATAGTCACACTTGTTGGTCCAGAATAAACCTCTTTAAATATATTTTTGCAAAATTTGGATTTTTCTGACATCAACTGCTTTCAAAATTTTCTGTTTGTGTTTGTCTCTAACATTTTGATCATGATGTGTTTGGGTGTGTTTCTCTTTGTTTTTATCCCACTTGCCATATTCAGCTTCCTGGATGTGAGGCTGGTATTTTTCATCAGATTTGGAAAGTTTTTAGCCATTGTGTCTTTGAGTACTTTTCCTGTCTTCTATTTCTCCTCTCCTCTGGCACTCCCAATACATGCAGGTCAGGGTGCTTAGTGGTGTTCCGTATTTCACGGAAGCTCTGTGAGTTTTTTTCTATCTGTTCTTCAAGTTGAATACTTTGTATTGATTTGTCATTAAATTAGTTCATTATCTCTTCTGCCAGTTCAAATGTAGCATCAAACATCTCTAGTAAACTTTCCACTTTCATCATATACTTTTAATCTCCAGAATTTCCACTGACACTCCAGTCACAATAAGCGCACCCAGTGCCTACATCTTGGTGTCTAATATCTTTCTCCGATAAAAGGAATCAGAAATCCTTAGACAAATGGCTGATTCTCGGGCTAGGGTAGGGATTATACAAGAGGAGCCTAGAGCATCGTGTAGTGCCAGGAGGTAAAGAAGTGTTTAAAAACCCCACAAGAATGAGATTATGCCAGAGGGACACAGGAACCAACTGAAAGGGCTCCCAATAGCCAAAGCTGAAATAATCTGCCATCCTGGCCAACACGGTGAAACCCCATCTCTACTAAAACACACACACACACAAATCAGCCGTGCGTGGTGGCGGGCACCTGTAGTCCCAGCTACTTGGTCAGCTGAGTCAGGGGAATCACTCGAATCCAGAAGGTGGAGGTTGCAGTGGGCCGAGATGGTGCCACTGCACGCCAACCTGGGTGACAGAGGGAGACTGTCTCAAAAAATAATAATAAATAAACAAAAATAAATGTTCACGAATCCTTACTAATATATATGTGCGTATATATGTATATATACATATATATCTATAAAGTGGTGTATATATATGCATATGTATTTCTAATGTAGATTGCCTAGTGATACTTTTATCTACGTTATCATAAGGCAATCTACATATTTATGAGTAAGCCTTGTAAGTCTTCCAAGTTGCTGCCGCTCTCAACCTCTTTCTACTTCCCCGTGTCTGGAGCAGGGAGAACTAAGCCCACCCAGGAGCCAGAATCCCTTTCAGAAGAGGTGGGTAGGTTGATTTGAGAAAGGAGGGACACAGCCATGCTTCCAGCATCCCTCTTCCACGATTTAAAGTGGAAAGTAATATCAGATGCCCCAAGTCTCTGCCCTTGACTTGAAAGAAAGGGACCAGTGCCACTAGGAGGGCCAGGTGGCCAAAGCCACCTGCCTCTGGAGCTTTTCAAGGAAGTTATGCCTCCAGTTCTGCCAAGGACGACGTGTCTCTAAACATCAGTCAGTTAATATTTTGCGAGTCACAAATTCTGCAACGAAGTGACATAAAGGGATAGCTTTTCTCTCCCACAGCAGTGACCGGTCAGGGACCACTGGAGCAGAGTAATGAGAATAGCTGAAGGAGACACCCGGGGATGCTGGGAGCCGCCCCCCGGAGCACGGTCCAGACACCTCCACGGCGAGTCCCAGTGTCAGGAGCAGGCGAGGGGAGGCCCAGGGAATAACCAATGAATCACAACATTGTAAGTCATTTTAAAACCAATTTATCTGCCAGCTCCTCCTTCCTTTCTTCCTCCATCAGCTCACCCTCAGCCTTGTGGCGGGCGTGTGAGTGAGTCAGACATGCTCCTGTGGCCTCGGATGCCATCCTCAGCCTCATGACTCCCAAATCGTTTTTATGCGCTGCTGACCTATGGCTGTGTCTGACCACTGCCCCTGTCAATGGTACCCCTAACTTCAGTGTGTGAATTCAAGTTGCATCCTCTGCCCTGGAACACACCTTTTCCTTTTGGGGTGGGGGGCATTGAGCAGAGGAAAGAAATATAACACAAGAGATGTCAGGAGTCCAGTCACGGCCCTGCCCACCCCATTGCTAGTCCCCATCGTCTGGGACACCCGAGTCATCGGAGGGCAGCAAGGAACGCAGTGGGTGCTGTGCTGGGCTGATGGTGTTGTGGGTGCATTGTCCTACAGGCAGAGTGGATGACAGCCACTCAGAGGACGCAGGCCCTGCATCCCGGTGTTGGGAGAGAATGCACTTGGAAAACCCAGAGAGGCCCTCAGATCCCTAGCCCAACAGTCACCAGGTTGCCTATTTGGTGGAACAGATGTGTATGCATCAACCTTTTTGCTCTGGAGAGAAATACGTCCTCCTATTCCCTGGGTCAGTTACTATTTTGGTGGAACTACTCCCCTATAGGAGGCTTTCTGGTAATAGATACCTGGATAATGGCTCCACTCTCTTCCTAGAATTTTTTGTCCATTGAGCTGTGTATATGTGGGGGTGGCGGTCATCAACAAGAGCCAGTGGTCAGCAGAGGGTGGGCACAGGGCCAGCCTGGGTGGCTACACCAGGGGTGAGGATGGGGAACCGGTTGCAGAATCAGTTATGACCAAGCAGGCTTTGTCCTGGGAACATAAGCATAAAGCATCGCTAGGCAATCCACTTTTATCATCAGCCTCATCAGCATGTCTCAGGAGAGAAGCTTATGGTCATCTCAGAGGATGTAGCCCAGGTTTATTTCACCCTCCTTCCCAGCAGAGGCTTTAGATAACAAGAGCTACAAGGATGACCTTAGCCTGGTAAAAGGCCACCATGGCGAGCCGGTATCAAACCTCAAGCTTCCTGTGAAACTCCAGATGCAGTCCCATCCAAGTGGAAAGCAGGGAGTTGACTCTCTCATAGCCATCACTCAGCGTGGTCTGATGATCCAGCCAACGTTACAAGACAAGATGGAAAAAGAGGGGTGAGGATTGGAAAGGAGGAGACATAAATTTTCATATTTTTTGGGTAGACAATATAACTTTCTACATAAAAATTTTTTAAGACTTTACAATGAGAGCTAATGAGGTTTAATATAAGAAGATATAAAAGTCCACAGCATGGCTATGCAATAGCCAACACTAATTGGAGAATGTAATAGAAAAAACACACCATTCGCAATAGCAATAAAACACTAAGGTATTTAGAAATAAGTATAATAAAGATGTGGGACATCTTAAACGAGAAACTAATAAAATTTTATTAAGGGCTATAGACAAAGATTTAACTAATTGGAAGGCTACATCATGAATGTAAAAACTCAGTTTCAAATGTTCAGTTCTCCTGTAAAATAATCAATAAGTTAAATGCAATTTCATTAAAATCCTAGCAGTGTTTTCTCATGGCACCTGATTAGGTGGATTATTCCTTCACATGGAATAGTAGAGGACCAAGGATGGTGAAGACAGGTTTGAAGAAGAAGCAGAGGGTAGAGATATTTTCTCTGACAAATAGCCAGAGATTTCCTCTAGAGTTTTGATAAAGACTATTCAAGAATAAACAGATCAGCGGAACAGAACAGAAAGGCAAAAGCAGACCTTCACAGAGTGGAAACCTGGTACACACCACAGGGATCCATACGTCAACAGGAATGGGGGTTTGTTGGTCAAATGCCACTGATAGAAAGGTAAAATATTCATATTATTATCTAACACTACACTGGTAATAAAGTTCAGATGGGTTAAAGTCCTACATACGAAATGCAAAGCTTTAAAACATTCAGAATAAACTATAGTGAAATAGGTTTATGATGTCAAAATACAGAAAAGTTCCCTGTTTTTCTGAAACAGAGTCTTGCTCTGTTGCCCAGGCTGGAGTGCAGTGGCTCACTGCAACCTCCACTTCCCAGGTTCAAGTGATTCTCCTGCCTCAGCCTCCTGAGTAGCTGGGATTACAGGCACACGCCATCACATGGGGCTAATTTTTGTATTTTTAGTAGAGACGGGTTTCACCATATTGGCCGGGTTGGTCTTGAACTCCTAACTTCAAGTGATCCACCTGCCTCGGCATCCCAAAGTGCTGGAATTACAGGTGTGAGCCACCGTGCCTGGCCCAGAAAAGTTTCTTGTAAGACATACAAACATAAACCCCATAAAATTGAAGTTTGATAAAGTTGACTATGTTATGATTAATAGCCTCTATACAACAAAAGATGCCACAAACAAAGCTGAAAGTCAAAAGACCAGCCACACTCAGGAGGAAATATTTGCTATAAACATAACAGACAGATGATGATTATCCATCTCATATGAAGAGCTCACACAAATCAACAAGACAAATAGAAGTGAAGCATTTATGAATAGAGTGGAGCCCTGGTATGTCATTTACCAATCCCATTTTCTTCTCTCTTTGACAGCCTTACTAATCATGTTTGAAATCTTTATTACAATGTATCCTGTTGTTTCAGTAAAGATATATATGTTTATATATGCAAGTTTACTGTGTAATGAACTAAGTGAAAACCAGGCAAATGACACAAACTCGCAATTAACAGGTGAGGTAACGAGACACACAATGACCATGAAAAGATGTAACCTCTCCCCAGGTACCAGGAAAATGAAAATTAAAGTAACCTTTAGTTTGACAGTCATCAGATTAACAAAGACTAGGGATCTAAGAGTAACAAAGCTGGCAGTGGGCGAGGGAGCGCTTAGCCCATGCTAAAGGGAAGGTTCATTGGCTCCACCCTTCACAGAGACATTTGGCTACTCCTAGGGAGGCTGGAACCAGGCATGTCCCTCCACCTGGCAAAGTCCCTCTCTCCTAGACTAGAGACCTTGTTGCATGTTTGCACAAAAAGGGTTCCCCGGCAATGTGCGCTGCTGTCCCCCTTCTGACAGTGACCCGTCAGGACAATGAGGGCTGGTGAGTGAACACAGGCTACACATCCATGGCATATGTGTACAAAGTACTATCCAGTAGTTGGTCTGTTATACACAGTGTTCATCATCCAGCATGTATAAAGAACTCACAGAAATTGGTAAGACAGAGCCATCTGCAGCAGTCGGTCCTGCACAGAAGCATACCAACCTGAAAATGCAATGTGGAGTTAAAAAAGAAGCAAGTGGCACACATTATGAGCACCGTGGGGTATGATTTGTGTAAAGTTTAATACTTTACACAAGCATATCTTTTCCAAGCTACAGGATAGACTGTGGTAAAGATATCAAACATGATTGAGAAGGCTGTGGAGGAGAGAGGAAAATGGGACTGGTGAGTGACATACCAGGGCTCTATCCATAATGGTTTACTTCTAAAAATGATTGCCTAAAGCAAATATGGCAGAATGCTAATATTTATCATGTCCAGGTGGTGGGGTCAGTTCATATTATCCTATGCAATTTGTTCTGAATGTTGGAACTATCCCATAATAAAACACTGGGGCAAAGAACACAGATCATGAAGAAAAACAAAACCTAAGAAGAAATACAGCAGCCACAGCAAAAGGAAGATGCTGGGGTCGCTGAATAGGGTGGGAAAGGAGCTAGCGCAGCGAGGACAGGCATGAAAAAGAGAAACCGTCTCAGAAGCAGGCAGAGGAGACTGCTGGAGGCGGCGTCAAGGACATTTACTCATTCAACAAATAATCACTGAGCCTGTGAGAGTCAGGCCCTGAAGACTCAAGGTGCCTCCCCGCGGAGAGAGAGGCAAACAGCCAGGAAGAACAAGTCCAGAAGATTTCGGATTGTGCTGCTGAGGGCTGTGCTTGGTGGTGTGGCAGGGACTGGACAGGTGGACTCGCTCTGTAGGGGTGGACCCAGGCCCGGGGTAGCAGGGGCGGTGCTCAGAGCCTGCCCAGCTTGGTGCTGGCAGTGGGAGCGGCCGATGCAGCGCTGGCTGCAGAGGGCTTGGCGGACTTGGGAAGAGAAAGGCGCCCACTTGGCTGGGGGATGAGAGGAGGCTCCAGTCCTCTCCAGCCATGATGTGGACCTGGAGCTCTCCCTAGAGCTAGAAAAGGTGATCTCCATGGGTGTTGGAGCAGGGACATCAGGGCCACCCCGGACGTGCGGGGGAGCTGTGGGTAGAGAGTGAGCTTCCTGGGGAGTGGGAAGCCCAGCCAGGAAAGGGAGCCTCAAGCTTTGGGAAACATCAGAGTGACAACCTTATACCTTGGTGTGGCCTCGGAGCCACCGGGAGAGCAGAGGAGCGTGGAGATAAAGGCGCTTAGGGAGAAGAAGGATCTTTTTGTTTCTACCTCCAAAGAAAAGAAAAGAAAAAAAAAAGAAGAACAACAAGAAATAGAGCAGAAAAGAATTCAAGCATGGATGGGTGTGGGTGGGGCTGGGAAATGGAGGGCTCCAAGCAGTGGAGCAGAGGGTCCACTGCAGGCAGCACGACTGGCGAGGTGAGGTGGGAAGGGCTGGAAGGAAAGCCGGGATGGGTCCAGCCTGAATCACTGGGGCAGGGGTCCTCAGGGATTGCCCAGGAAATTGCCACAATTCTGGAGTTGCCATCTGTAGTGGTGATGGGGGAGTGGTGGAAAAGCTGGAGAAGCCACCAGCTGGTGGAAAGGCCCTGGGTCCCCCAGCCTTCCAAATTTCCCCTTGCTCCTCCTGTTGCCAACCTCACTGGAGCCATCCAGGGGATGGGGCCTGGGAGTCCTTCCTGGCTTCTCCCTCTTAACGCAGGAAAGAACTTGACATTGGAGAAATGTGGAGTGGGCATTGGACCTCCCATCCAGCCTGAAAGATGTAGGAGAATGAAGACAGTCCCCGAAGCAGAGAAAGCCACCCGCCCAGGGCCAGCGGGGCAGGCTTTGTTCCGGGAACACCTTCTTGACCAATGCCGCACCCTGAGAGATGCCAGGACAGGGTCCTGTAAGTCTCCCGAACATGCCGATGGTGCTGTGCTGACTAAAACAATGTTCTCCTGTGCAGGAGAAGCAGGCCGAACGGTGCTGAGTGAAAGGCATGGACCTGGTAACATTCTCATAGACCATGTTTATTTCCTATAAAAATAAGATCAGATCCCACTGGTGACAAGTGCTGTGACCAGGACTGAGTTCTTTGAGATTGCAGGACTGAGGTCTCTGTGTTCTTGCTGCTGTCGGCTCAGGGACATTCCCACTTCTAGAAGCTGCTGTGTTCCTTGGTGAGTGGCCTCACGGCTCCGTGTCTCGGCCAGCGCTGGAAGCCTGAGTCCTCTTGCTCTCCAGGGAGCCCTCCCTTTGCTCCTGGCAGGTGTCTGCTCACCCCCCAGAGCAGTGTTTGCTGCCAGGCCCTTGAAGTCTTCAGTGTTCTCGGTGCCCTTGGGACCCTGAACAGACGGAGTGACCCCGTGGTGGAAAATCCTTGCTGCCCCGTGTCAGGTGTGTTCCTCAGACTGCAGGCCCGCGTGCACCCTGCCCGTGCGCAGTGCCTCCTCATCCCTGTCTGCTGGAGTAGGCTTCCGGGGGCCTCTTCTGTGGCTCAGGCGCTGTAAATGGTTGGACAAGAGTAGCTCGCTGAAGGTGGACAGCGCTTCAGATTTAAACTGCACAACTGAGTGCAGTTTCTTGGAGCATCTCAGGGATTGGTCCAGGTGCCTCATGACCTCTGCAGTCTCCGTTACTGCTTTTCCAGAAACACTTTCTTTGAGATGCGTCCGTGCATATTAAGAAAATCCATCAGCACCGTTTTCTTTAATTTTCAGTTCCTATTAGCAGTATTGACCAGAGGGTTCCCCAGGGCAGGGGGCAGGTGGGGTGAGGGCAGCTCCCCTGGCTCAGCCTGTCCATCTCTCCTGCCTGACTGGTGTTTAGATTATAGTTCAATTCCATTTTAATCCACTTCCAATTCAATTCCATTCCGTTCAAATCCGAATTCCATTCCATTCCAATCCATTTTCATTCAGTCTAACTCAATTTCATTTCAGTCCAGTTTAAGTCCACATTTAGTTTCTATTTTGCTTAATACAGGTTCAAAGACCTTCCACTGTGCCCCAGCCTCACGCTGGGCACCAAGAGAGGCAAGAGCTGGCGGGAACCAGGGCAGAGGGACCCAATGTGGAGATGTGGGGGAACAGGCCTCACCCAGAAATGGCCACTGGAAGAAGCAGGAGCATGTAGGGGCCACAGGACAGGAAGTCCATCCCTGTTCCTTAATTGAGCCACCCGTGCTGGCGTGACCCCTGCTCAGGCTGGTACTGTTGCCTGGACATGTCGTGGTGGTTTTCCCAAGCACATCCATGGTCGCTGTCCTGTGGGTCAAACGCATGGCTGGGCCCGTGGGAAACATGGATTAAACGCATTGAGCATTTCACTGCAGTCCTTCCCAGAGTCTCCTGGGCACTGATGGGCATTGGCAACTTCTAAGAAGGGACAAGCGTAGTTTCAGGGGCCGCAGAGGGCAGAACCTGGCTGGGAGCCAGCTGGTCACTACTGGGCAGGTGGGCAGAGCAGAGCTGCTGTCTCCCAGTGTGGAAGGAGAGTGAGTGTGTCAGGATTGCCTGGCTCTGGGGCACTTCCTGGGTTGGAGTCTCAGCTTTTGGGAGCCCCAAATGAGCCCCTCATTTCAAGGCTGCCAGGGGCGCACTTTCTGCCTCTCAGGATAAAACTGACAAGGAATTTGCCAAGTCCTGCCTGTTCAACCATGTGTGAGTGACGAGGGCTTGCGCACACACACATCTGGTCCCTGGACTGCCACGAAGGAGGCAGAGGAGTGTCTGCATCTGCAGGAGCTCTGCCGGTGCCCCCAGCACCGTTCGAGCTGGCCTGGAAATGGAGTCCGGCTCCACGGCTGCTCTCCTGGGATGTGGTGGCCAGGCCTGCCGGGATCCCACGAAGAGGCGAGTGGAGAAGCCAGTTCCCCCTGGATTCTGTCCCCGTGGGGGCTAATGGCCACACTGCCCCAAAGTTGCATCTGGGACTCTTCAGAGCAGGAGTGGTTTGCATGAGAAATTGAGGACGCAAACTCAATTCATCATTATTTATGAACCAGCACAGAGGAGTTTATTACTCTGATCACTCACTAATCATTCCTTATAAATGCGGGGACCGACAAAATCCCACAGAATCAATAAAGTGGTAAGTTCCCGGTCTAAATCACGGTACCTAGGATTCTTGAGTAAACCTTTCGGTAATTTACAAAGGCTGTTGAATTTTATAGTAAGTGTTTTTCAAACCAAGCTGGATTCTAAACAATAATGACTTTTTAATGTGGCTCTGTGATTACATTGTCATCGTGAAATACGGGGGTCTTTGACTGCATCCAAAATGAGCCTGGTGTGAATTACTTGCAGGCACAGACCAGCACGGCCCCAGGTAAAGCAATCTTCATAAATTACCCTCCAATCCGGGTGGCCTGGCAGGCGAGGCCTGATGCCAATGTTTGTAACTCAATTTTCAATGGACAATTTGTAAACAACCTCTTCCTTTTGTTCGGGGCAGTGGCCACAGCCGCCGCCTCTGAGTGGAGGGGGCTGAGCTCCCCCCAGCTTTTCACGTACCGGCTGAGATTTTGTGTGAGTCCAGGACGGTGGCTGCTCATCCACGGAGCTGATTAAAGGGAAGTGAATGAAAGGAACCGACGCTGGGTGCCAGCCACGCGCCAGGTGCACATGGCCCACGTGGCGCCATATGGGAAGCCAAGAAAGAAACTGTTTCCTCCTCCTAGAAAGTCTTGCTGGGCGGCTGCCCTCCAACACACACACAATCCCCTCCCTCATTCACTCTAATGATTCCAATACCCCTTCCCAGAGGGCTCAGAGTCCCCGCTGCCCCTGCACCTGGGGGCCCTGCCCACCCTGTTTCTGCACTGCTGAGTGACTCTGTCTGGGTGTCTCAGTGGGCCAGGGCCTGTGGTCCATACAGTGAGAGCGGGCTTCCCTCAGAGACCTTCAGCCCACCCCAGGGAACTATGAGACATGGCTTGGGGGTAGGGGGAGCCATGGACGCACTCAAACCCAAAGCCACCAGGCAGACGGCTGAGCCTGGCTCAAATCTATGAACCCAGGTGTGGGCAACAGGGCCTGCAAGGCTGGGTTAAGGTCTGGGGACTCTGGAGGCTGAGGTGGCTCGCCTGGGGCCACAGCCATGGGTGCTGGTGCTTGCCTGTCCCTGCCCTGCGGCTCTCGCTCCACAGGCTGGGGATCCTGGGACCCTGGCCCAGGGACAGAATGAGGCTCTTCAGCCACAGGGGCAGCTTCAGGTCAGGGACTGGGGGGTGATTAGGGCGGTTCCCACCTGGACTTTCACACCAGGGCCCTCGCCCCGGCCCTCTTACTGCCCAGCCTGGGAGCTCCAGGACAGGCCTTGCTGGCTTCAGCCTGTGCCTGGGTCTTCAGGAGAGTTTGCTGAGGGCATTCATGCCCAGGGCTCTCGGGGGCAGGACTGGAATTTGCAACCCCCACCCCAGGTGCCTCCAGGTGCCTCAGTCCTAAGGGCCTCCCGGCAGATGAGCTCACCCATCCCTGGGGCAGAGGGTCCCACTTCCTGGGGTGCAAAGTCACCTCCTCCTCGTTGCTCTGGATGCTTCCATGGCAACAGATTCTTCCGCGGCAGAGTGGGAGGACACCCCTTCCCTGACCGTCTGCCTCCCAGCAGGCTGGTGGAGGGGATCACTCCCATCCACATGGCTCCTGTGGGCTCCCACCTTCCTCTGGGCACCCTGGGTGCACCAAGGCATTTTAGAAGGAGCTGCATCAGCTTGGAGGCGAGAAGGGCAGGAAGAGGCCGCACAGGTGCTCAGCAGGAGACGCTTGTGTCTTAGGACCTGGGTATTTAGAAATCTGTTTTACGCAGGCTCTCTTTCTGATTTTATGTAAAGTGGGGCTTCACAGCTATACATATTTCTTTCAATGTTCCACTGGGGAGAGCTTCCCCAGGACCCCGGGGCTCCAAACTCCATGGTGCTTGAGGTGCCTCCAGTGTGCAGTGGACGCTTCCAGGGTGCCCCAGGGTCCCTTGGGGGCTCTGTGGAGGCTTCTGTTGCTGAGAGTGGAGACCTGTGTTCGTTCTTCCCTAAAGGCCTCCCTTCTGGTGCCTCCCCGCCATTCGTGGTTGTTTTCAGAGGCAAGTTGGAAGTGGGGGTGCAGCTGGGACTGTGGAAAGCACTCCCTGCAGTGCCCTGGGGGGTCTCTATGGGACGCAGAGGCTGGAGCTGGAGGGGCTGGGGGTCCAGGGGGACCCAAGGTAAAGGCTGCCTGCACCAGGGCCTTCCCCAGCACCTGCCATTGGGGCTGCTGCGGGAACCCGGTGGGGACGGCCTCCAGGCCTGGGGTCCTGACCACTTAGCTTTTGCCCTGATCCTGCCATCTGGGGGCTGAGGTTCTGCCTGGATGGCAGCCCTGAGAGGAGACCAGGCAAACCCCTGGCTCCTGGGGTGGTCTCCTGCAGCCTGTCAGCAAGATCCCCTTTGCCCTCGACAGGGACGCTGGGTGCCCTAGGGAGGCCTCAGCAGCCTGTTTCATAGCCAAGGGTGCTGAGGCCTGGAGCACAGGGACCCCCATCTGAGGCCCCACAGCTGGTGAGAGGCAGATGGTAGGGTGGAGCCCTCTCAGTCAGATGCTGTCTGCTTTGTGGTACGGCTGTTGGGGTGCGGGGAGCTGGTTTGGGGAGGGGTCCGGGAGCCACTCCACTGGGATAGTTGCAATGCCCACAACGAAGCTCTTGGTACTGGGTCTGTTCTGTGCCCTGGGCAGGCGTCACCTCCTTCCATCCTAAAACCCCCTCCGAGGTACTCAGTATCTTATCCCTGTTCTGTTGATAGGGAAACTGAGTCCTAGAGTCACCATCAATGGACCGACCAGATAAGCTTGGGTCCAGGCCCAGGCAGCCCTACCTCGTGGGTGTGAAGGGCCTGGTCCCCACTGCCAGGCCGGCACCTGCTTACAGGTGGGGCAGGCCCTGGGCCTCGATGTGCACATGTAGAAGCTGGGTTCCTAGCGGCCACTTGACTTCACAGGATTGCTGAGAAAATCAAACAGGTTAAGGAATGGCAGATGGCTGGACCCAAATAAGGAGTTGTTAGTAAGCTCCTTTCCGGTATTTAACCAAAGCATTTGTTTGCAGCCCTGGGACTGTTTTCAAGAGGAAAAGGGCCCCACAAAGAAGCAAGCAGAGTCTCTTTAATGTCCCTTCTTTAATTTAAAAAAAAAAAAAGGTACAAGTCAGGAGCCAAATTGCCTCCCATCAAGACACCAGGGAGAACCGATTTAATTTCCATAATGTAGGACAACAATGAGCGCGCAGCCTCACGGGAGAATAAATCCAGCCACTTTAAGGGAGAAGGGAGGCGCTAAGTATATCACGTCAAATATTAACATACGAACTTCAAATCTATGCACCAATTCAAAATCTGATTTAACAAACTGCTCTTATTAAAGTCAATTGGCGAGCATTCCATTATAAAAACAAATGAAATCTTCCCCGTCTACGAGATAAATAATTTTCTCCCCACACCTAAGCGGGAGGCATTAGCTTAACGGGTAACGATCTAAATTATGTATTAAACTCAATTACTTTTTATTACTGCTTTCCAATTAGGGTTCCCTGATGACTCGCGTGGCGTGGAGACTCCTCCCGGGCAGTCCCAGATCCTCTTGGCCCCTGGATCTGGCTGTGCAGACGCCATTTGCCCCCAGCTTAATTGAGCGTGTCTCTCCCTCGCTGTAAGGAGAGAGTGAGGTGTGGCTTCTGCTGGAGAGTGAACATGGATGGCAGCAGGATCACCGACTAAATCACCGCCTAAATCTGCTGGAGCCACTCCTGGCAGCCACTTCTGAGGCTGCAGTATCTCCCCGCCCTCTAGAGAGAGCTCCTGGAATCACCAGTATCATGAGGCAACTCTGCTGAGCCTGCGGCCTCTACAGGTGCAAGCAGCGTGCTGCTGCTCCGATGAGTGTCTTCCTGTCCTCAGAGGCGCCAGTCCCCCAGCTCCTGCCCTGCGCTGGCCATGCCTCAGCTGATATTGCACCACCGTGGATTCCCCCACGCAACCAAGAGCTTTCCTTGTAACAATCCAGACTCTCTGAGAAGGGCTGTGTTCTTGGGCATATTTCTCAAACACCAGGGACAAACTCCTTTTAAAATGAAAAAGCGGGATAGACTCCCAAGTGCAAAAATGCTCCTTGTGAGGGGCCACTGAGCAGTGATTCCCGAGGCCAGCTTGCCCTGCAGAGCCGGCTGTGGCCTTCCTGGAAGCCGGGGAGCGGTGGGAACACCCATTTCTCAGAGTCGCTGAGTGGCCACTGTGAACTGCTCTGAGCAACATGGCGGGAGGTGGAAGATGGGACCAGAAGGCGCTTGAGGATGAAAGCACGCCAGGAGGGAGAAATGACGGCGTGGCCTGCTGCAGGTCGTAGGCACCTGGGAACAAGGAGCACAGGTGGGTGGGGGAAGTAGGAGTGCCAGGTCGGGGGTCTGGGTGAGAAAGCAGCTCTGAAACGGCGATGTGAGGGTGGCAAGGAGTCGGTCATTCTGAGATTAGGGGAAGTGGCCCTAGCAGGGCACGTCGCCAGGGCAGAGCTAAGCCTCCATCTCAGGGTGGGGTGGCAGCGGGTGGGGTCAGCCACTTTCAGGCTGGGCTTCAAGAGAGGCCTCAGAGCTGGCACCAGAAGCCCCCTCTGCCCCTGCCTCTGACTGCAGGAAGAACAAAAGGCTGGAAAGAGGGCCTGGCCAAGTTACACAGAGGAGCCCCCTCAGCCAGAAAGAGCCAGGGGAGTGAGAAGTCGGGGAGTGAGAAGTTGGAGAGCCGCTCATGAGTTGGGGGCGCTACAGGCAGGGTCCCTGCTTGTTCCTGAGTCTTGACTTAGATGCAGCTTAGCCTAGGACTTTTGTGTCCACCTGGGCCTCTCTGAGAGGCCCTGACAGGGACCAAGGGCCCAGCAGCCCACACATTGCCCTTGATTGGCACAAGGTGGTGGTGGGGCCTACCAGGGCACAAGGAAAGGGGGCTGGGCTTGAGCTGCCAGGTAGGGGCCCCCTGTGGGGCTTGGGGTGGGTGGGGTGGGGTGGAGCTGGCTGGGCCTCACAGTCCCAGAAGCCAAGAAGAGCTTCGGTGCCCTCACTGGGGATCCCCAGACCGGGCACTCCGGGAAGCCGGCGCCGCACCATGACAGCCACTGCTGCCACCCCACTTGGGTCCCAGAACAAGCCCTGCCAGCCCACCCCAGAGGCGAAGAGACGGGTAGGTGAGCCACAGAGGGGGCAGAAGGGACCGGAGGGCACTGAGACAGAGGCTTAAAAGGCCAAGTCTAGCTCTAAGTCCTGGAGTCAAGCAGCTGTCCATCCCGGCACCCAGCCACAATGGCATCCAGAGAGCAGCCCCCTAGCAGTGTCACTTGGGTGGTGATGCAAGAAAGCCCTGTCCTGTTGGCGTTCAGGGCCTGGAAGGCCTCCATGAGCTGGCTGCACAAGCCTGGGGCTGTGGCACTGTCCGAGGACCTGCCTGGCCTCTTCATGCAGACGAGGGTCTCATTTAACCCTCAACATACCCCACAGTGGAGAACCAAGGGAGTCTCAGGAATAAGGCACCCCTTCGGCATCAGGTGTGCAGGAGCCGAGCTGGGATTCTAACTCTGCGGCTCCGCAGCAGTTTTACGGATGACATTACCGAGGTCCTCGTGGTCGGGAGAGGGATTTGCGATGGGGCGCAGAGTAGGCCACGGTGGGGTGGGGAGGCGTCAAGGACGACGAGGTGCCAGCTGGGCATTGAAGGACAGTGGGGCTCCATCCAGCAGAGGTGGGGGGTATTACAGGGGGGATGGGAGTGTGAGGTGGTTGGGTTTGTGTGTGTGTGTGAGAGATGAGTGTGTGTGGTGCATGGTGTCTGTGTGAAGGGCCAGTGTGTGTGACTGTGTGCAGGTGTATGTGTGATGAGTTTGTGTGTGGTATGTGTGTGTGTGATGGTTGAGTGCATATATGGTGTGGTGTGTGTGGTGTACATGTGATGAGTGTGCATGATGAGCATGTGTGTGGTATGTGTGATGAGTGTGTGTGATAAGCATATGTATAATGAGCATGTGTGATGAGTGTGTGTGGTATGTGTGATGAATGTGTATGATGAGTGTGTGTGGTGTGTGTGATGAGTGTGTGATGAGCATATGTGTGGTGTGTGTGATAAGTGTGTGTATAATGAGTGTGACGAGTGTGTATGATGACGGTGTGGTGTGTGATGAGTGTGTGTGATGAGTGTGATGAGAATGTGTGTCGTGTGTGTGTTGAGTGTGTAATGAACATGTGTGTGATGAGCATGTGTGTGATAAGTATGTGGTGTGTGTGTGAGATGAGTGTGATGAACGTGTGTGTGGTGTATGTGATGAGCATGTGTGTGATTAGTGGTGTGGTGTGTGTGCAATGGGTGTGTGTGATGAGTGTGTGTGATGTGTGTGGGGAGTGGGGATGGGTGCAGGTGGAGGTGGGTGTGTGATGAGCGTGTGTGTGTATGTGAGTGTGTGTGGCATGTGTAGGGAGTGGGGATGGGTGCAGGTGGAGGTGGGTGTGTGATGAGCGTGTGTGTGTGTGTGTGTGGCATGTGTGGGGAGTGCGATGGGTATAGGTTGAGGTGGGTGTGCTCACCAGCCAGGTTCTCAGGCTCGTCCTGATACCCGTGAGTGTCCAAGGCTCCAGTGCTAGTGCTGTACCTAGCACAGGAGGTCAGAAGGACCATTGCTCCTCCCACTAGCCAGAGCGGTGTCTGACTTTGTCTCTCCCTTCGCCACTGAGTACCCCCAGCCAGGTGATGTCATCTCCTCAGTCCTCACCCGCTTTTCTGCTCCTCCCTGTGGACAGTGGGGTCAGCACAGAGACTCCATCTGGCTACCCCGGGGCCCCTCTGGCCAGGCCTGCCTGCTGGAGACTCCTCGAGTCATGTCTGGCATGGCCTTGCTGTGCCTCCCTCCTCTTCCTGCATCCACCCACCGCATTTCAGTGGCTCCATCCTTTGTGCCACCACCGACCCCTGGACATCCCTCAGTCCCTCCAGGGACAGTGTGGCTCACAGGGCTGGTGTGCTGAACAAAGGCTGAGCTTGGGCAAGCACTGCAGGGGCTAGGACATGGGGTAGTGGCCAGGAGGCCCAAGGAGTCCTGTCCAAGAGGAGACAGGCCAGGATCTCAGGCTCAAACCCTTGAGCCCTCTAGAGTGCCTAGCCCTGTGCTGGACTCTGAGGGGCCACAGGCAGAGAGAGAACCTGGCCTCAGCCTCTGAGACTGAGGAGTCCTAGTTCAAGTGTGTAGGTCAGGCAGAAGAGAGCCCTGAAGTTGGAGCAGTCAAGGAAAGCTGCCTGGAGGAGGTGCCCTTGGAGTCACAGCTCAGTGGCACCTAAGAAGGATGGACAGCGCCTCAACCCGGGGCCTGCATCCCTCCCCATCAGCATACCTTGGGGGACTGGCCTGGAGCTACAACACCAATGACAGATGGCAGGAAAGCGCTGTCCCCACAGCCGGCACGGAAAACCACCGGCCCTCACCCCGTCTTGCACAATCCCTGAAGTCTGCTTTTTGTTTGTTTGATGAATTCCTTCGATGTTCAAGAAAGAAATTAATTTTACTTATTCCTCAAGCGGTCATTAGAAAAGCTTTTAATGAACACAGTAAAAACCAACTAATTATTGCAATGGCATTTTACTCTAAATAAAATTGACAGGACCCAAGAAGATGGTGCCTATAATTCTCCTCAGTTTATTAAAACCCATTTATCACATTTTATCCAGAGGAAACTGATCATACTAGTCTGTGATAATTTAACTAATATTTCCTCACTGCATCTAATATGTAAGGGGAGTTTACTGATATTAAAGTCATAATGCATTATATGGAGATGACCTTGCATTCTAATTACTGTTCTTGGTGAGGAATGGGGAAGAGAATCATTCTGTTCTGCATACTCCAGATGAAGCCAATGCATGCTTAATGTGAAGCCTCTAATTAGAAAAAATTCCCTTCTCTGTTTCAGCAGAGTTGATGATCATTTTTCCTAGTGAAATATGTGCTGGGGACCTTGGTGTTGGAGCCCTCCCTCTACCCCAAGGGTTGTGTCCGTGCTCCAGAAACTCACCATGTCCATCCATTGCCTGAATGACCACTGTGAACCCACACGGCCCAGCTGCCTCCAGAAGCCTCACAGACAATTCTTAAGTGTGAAACAAAGTGTTTGTTTCTGCTTTTTGTTAAAATTCAGAAGTCACATTCTTCCAAAAACCATACTTGAAATTTTAGCTTTTTATTATACATCTTGCTCTGAGAGTCTTTTGTTGTCCCAGATCATGAAATGTCACGGGGCTCAGAGAATGGGACACCTGATTCACTTCCTAAATACAAGTTGCTTCTGTTGAGTTTTGCCACCAACAGCTCCTACATGCTTGCACATGTTCATGCAAAGACCCACCCAGCTTCTGCTCACAGACACACATCTCACCTCCCACACCATCTTCCCTGCTTGCGATGGTTAATTTTAGGTGTCAACTTGACTGCACTAAGGGATGCCTAGATAGCTGATAAAACATCATTTCTGGATATGTCTGTGAAGGTGTCTCTGGAAGAGATGAACATTTGAGTCAGTGGACTGAGTACAGACCTGCCCTCCTCAAAGTGAGCAAGCATCACTTAATCCATGGAGGGCTTGAGCAGAACGAAAAGGCTGAGGAAGGGTGAACCCACGTTCTTCTTTAGCTGGGACATCCATCTTCTCCTGCCCTCGATCATTGGTGCCTCTGGTTCTCTGGTCTTTGGACTCAGATTGAATAACACCACTGACTTTCCTGGTTCTCCGGCTTGCAGATGGCAGACTGTGGGACTTCTTGGCCTCCATAACTATTTAAGTTGATTCCTATAATAAATCTCCTCTTATATAGATCTCTATTCATATTCTATTGATTCTGCTTTTTGTAGAACTCTGACTAATATAGATTTTGGTACCAAGAGTGGGTCTAGAGGACAGGAATTTTGAGGATGAGTTTTCTGAATTCTTTCTGGAGTTTCTGAAATTGGCTCTTTAATCTGACTGTATGTAAAGACACTAATGACTCTATTTCTAGTAGTAAAGAGAGCACTGATCATCCGTGGCATAAACTATAGAGATATGCAAAATATCTACATTGGATCCCCCTAATTAACCACTTATAAGAAGCGAGGAGCTACCTGACTCTGTATATGATACTTTTGAACATTTTAGGAAAACTGAGGAATATAATGACATTGGTTGCTTCTGATGTCATTGGACAAAGTGGTAAAAGAAAAAGATGAGCTCAGGGATTCAAATTCCCAGGTCAAGAGCCACAAAAATGACCTAAGAGCTTCTATGTGTGCCCCAAGAGCCTTATCTCATACAAACACAGGGCTGAAATTTCTGAAAATCAAACTCAGGACCTCATCCTGCAATTGGCCAAATTACTAATACAATGCAAGTTGAGCTCCCAGCCTTCTAGAGTGTCTACTCTTAAGTGGGGAAATTAATTGGGAAAGAATGGAATACTTTAAGTTGGAATGGGGATATGTGGGAAGACCCTGATGAAGCTGGGAGTATCAAGCCCCTAAATTCTGATGTGTATTCTTTGCCAGTGGAAGAGTTCCCTCCACCCTCAACAAAAGTGGCCTTCACATCCCTAGTGGCAGCAGCATCCCTGCCAACAGTGGTGTCGCCTTTCCACCTGATTTGAAGGAGTCCCCTGCATCCTGAGTAATATCTTCCTCTGAGGTGGTGGCCAAGCAGGACAATGCTGATTATTTTCAGGACCCACCCTCACCACCCCTCTTTGTCTCTAGCCTTATAACTAGACCCAAACCCCAGTAGGTCCTGAGGTGAGGGACAAACTGTGACCCATGAGAAAGTATGCTGAACTCCAAAAGAGCAACGTGGGTTTTCTAATTTATACAAGCAGAAATCCAGGGAACATGGATGGGAATGAATATTAAAGGTGTGGGATTGTAGTGGAAGGAACATAAAGTTGGATCAGGCCAAATGTATTGATATGGGCTCAGTAAGCAGTGATTCTGGATTTAATGTTGCAGCTCAGCGAGTTAGAAAGGGCTCGGTTTGGTTGGATGACTGAACAGGGGTCAAAAGATAGTCTCCCCTGCCATGAGCAAACTGGAAAGATCCAAACTCCCCTGGGTTAACGTAGAGGGGGCTTAAAGGGCTCAGGGAAGCTGGTGTGTTAGAGTGGGTTTGTCATTTCAGACCTACTTGCCCACATCAGGGGATCTGGAAGACTGGCCTTTCACCAACACTTCGAGAAAGAACTGTGTGAGGGGCCCCAGCTTCATTGAAGAGCTCTGCCATAGCTCTTCTGTGTAAGTCAGACCTTATGGTGGGAACCACAGCCACTCAGCTGGAGACCTAAGTGCAAGGGAAGCAACTGGATCCTGCCGTCAGGGAGGCCACAGTGAGGTGGGTGTGGGTATAGCAACGGGCAGGAGTGGCACAGCAGCAATCAGAACAGCTTGGCTCATGAGACTCATGGCTCTGGCCCATTATCATGGAGCTCCTGAAAGGGAATTTGATCAGAAGCTGTGATCTGTATAAGCAGGAAAGTTTTAGGTCAAGTGAACGAAAGTCTAAGTCGAGTCTGGGTATAGTGGCACATGCCTGTGGTCCCAGCTACTCGGGAGGTTGAGGCAGGGGAATCTGTTGAGCCTGGGAGTTTGAGGCTGCAGTGAGCTATGATCACATCACTTCACTCTAGCCTGGGTGACATAAGGAGACCCAGTCTCTAAAAACAAAAGTCTAACTCCAATAATAAAATCATGACTCTCAAAGCCGAGAGTCATGGTCCCTCACTCAATTCTCAGACCTGAGCCAACCTACAGACTCAGAACCAGTGAATGAAGGAACGACAGTGTCCCCGTGAGAAAAAACCCTGTACACTACCCAAAATGTATACTCTTAATCTTTTCCCCAGCCTTCCCCAAAGGGACCTACCTTACCTTTTACCAGGTAACTGTGCACTGGTGAAAAGGAAATACTCAGACCTTTCAAGGACTGCCAGACTCTGGCTCTGCACTGACATTGACTCCAGAAGATTGAAAAGGTCTCTGTGGCCACCCAGGCAGAGTAGGGGCTTATGCAGCTCAATGATCAATGGAGTTTTAGCTCAGGTTCATTTTACAGTGGGCCCAGTGGGTCCCCAGAATCCTCCTCTAGTTATTTCCCCATTTCAGAATGCATAATTGGAAGAGACGTAACTGAGGAGCTGGTAGCATCTACACATTGAGTCCCCGACCTGTGGAGTGAGGACTATTACAGTGAAGAAGACCAAGTAGAAGCCATTAGAACTGCTTCAACCTAGGAAAATAGTACAGTAGTGCCTCTTTATCTGCAGGTGATACGTTCTAAGACCCCAGTGGATGCCTGACACCATGGACATAGAAACCACCAAACCCTATATATACTATGTTTTTTCCTATACTTACATATCAATGATAAAGTTTAATTTATAAATTTGGCACAGTAGGAGACTAACAACAATAATAAAATCAAAAAATTAGAAGAATATGCTGCAATAAAAGCTATACAATTGTGATTTCTCTCTCTCAAAATATCTTGTAGTGTGCAGCAGGTAACTTAAAATGTGGAAAGTTAAACCAGGGATAAGGGGTGACTACTGTAAGTCAAAAACAATCCCACATTCCTGGAAGGGCTGTGGAGATTCCTGGAAGGGCTGTGGACATTCATGCCACCATTGGGAACTTGAAAGGTTCAGAGCTGGTGATCCCCACCACATTCCCATTCGACTCTCCGATTTGGCCTGTAGGGAATACAGATGGATCTCGGAGAATGGCTGAAATATCACAAGCTTAACCAGGTGGTGACTCCAATTGCAGCTGCTGTACTAGATGTGGCTTCATTGCTTGAGCAAATTAACACATCCTCTGTTACCTGGTACACGGCTATTGATCCAGCAAATGCCTTTTGTCCATCCCTGTCCAGAAGGTCAACCAGAAGCAGTTTTCTTTGGCAAGGCCAGCAATACACATTCACTATCCCATCTCAGGGACAGTGTCCCATCAACTCTGTAGCCTTACATTATAATTTCATCTGCAGGAATCTTGGTTGCTTTTCCCTTCCATGGTGCATTACATTGAGGACATTATGCTGATTGGATTTAGTGAGCAAGAAGTAGCAACTACTCTCCAATTATTGGTGAGACGTCTGTGTGCCAGAAGGTGTTATCTGACCCACCAAGCCATAAAGTTAAGAATGCACAGCAACACTGTGTCATCGAATGGAAGTGGTACGTATGCGATTGGGTCCAACAAGACCCTGAATGCTCAAGTAGGTTACATGAAGTGGCCAAAGTGCCCACAGTCCCCACCCCTGCTCCACTGCCTTGCTCAGCTGAGACCCTCTCTCCCAGCCTGAGCCTGTGGCCTCCTGGGGAGCTCCCCATGATCATTTGACATGAGGAAGAGATGACTCAGGCCTGGTTTACAGATGGCTCTGCCCCATATGCAGGCACCATCTGAAAGTGGACGCTGCAGAACTACAGCTCCTTCCTGGGACATCCCTAGAGGACAGTGGGGAAGGGAAGTCCTCCTAGGCAGAGCTGTGGGCCATGCACCTGGCTGTGCACTTTGCTTGGAAGGAGCAGCGGGTAGTGGGGCAGTGATGGAGTAATTCACGGGCTGTGCTCAATGTTTGTGCTGGATGGTCAGGGACATGGAAAGAATGATTGGAAAAATTGGTGGTGAAGATATTTGGGGGAAAAGATATGTGGATAGGTCTCTCAGAATGGACCAAAATCATGACAATATGTCTGTCCTATGTGAATGACCATAGCAGAGGAGGGTTTTAAGAATCAAGTGGACAGGATGACCTCTTCTGTGGACACTGGTCAGCCTCTTGCCCAAGCCACCCCTGTCATGGCCCAATGAGCTCATAAACTAAGCAGACATGGTGGCAGGGATGGAGGTAGTACATGGGCTCAGAAACATGGATTCCCACTCACCAAGACCTACCTGGCTCTGGACACTGCTGACTACCCAGTCTGCCAGCAGCAGAGACCAACACCAAGCCCTTGATATGGCACCATTCCTAGGCGATCAGCCAGCTACTTGTAGCAGGTTGATTGCATTGGATGGCTTCCAGCATGGAAGGGGCAGCGGATTGCCCTTACTGGAAAAACCACCACCCATGGAATTACAGAATGCCTTATCTGCTGTTACAGTGCTCCACACCGCACTGCTTCTCATCAAGGAACTCACTTCACAGCCAAAGAAGTGCAACAATGTTCATATTGCGTCCTGAAGCAGCTGGTGTGATATAGAATGGTGGGATGGCCTTTTGAAGCTCAATTATAGCACCAACTAGATGGCAATACCTGGCAGGGCTGGGACCAGGTGCTCCCTGCAACTTTGTATTCTCCTGGCCTACGGGTCTTAGTTCCAGAGGCAGAAATGCTTCAACCAGGAAACACAACAGTGATCCCATTGAATTGAAAGTTAGCCTTTTTGGGGCCCTCAAGCCTCAGAGTCAGCAGGTTGAGAGGGGAATAACGGCGTTGGCCGGGGTGATTGATCGGAATACTGAGGGGAAATCAGACTGCACTCCACCATGGAGGGAAGGAACAGCGTGTCTGGGAGACGGGAGATCCTCAGGCATGTCTTGGCACTGCCATGCTCTGTGATTAAAGTCACTGGAAACCACAATAGTACAATTCAGGCAGGACCTCTAATGGCCCAGACCCTTCGAGAATGAAGGTTTTGGCTCACTCCACCAGTAAAGAACCATGGCCAGCTGCAGCACTTGCTAAGGGTAAGGAGATATGGACTGGGTGTTGGAAGAAGGGGTTTATTAATAATACCAGTGACAACTACATGGCCAGTGGCAGAAATAAGGACTGTCATTGTCAGAATTTCCTCCTTGTTTTCTAACTTATATGTTTGCGTGAATATATACATGTATTAACCAAATATATTTGTTTTCTCTGTTATCTCCTTATCATGTAGCATAAAATGTAACAACTTTGTCTCAGTATTTAAGCACCGTTAACTTTACGTCTTGGTATTTATGTTATGGGACATCAGGAGAAAAGTGACTATCCCTCAAGGACTTTACCAACTCTTTTGGGGAAGGAATTAGTGTGTTTTTGGTTATATGTAGGACAGTTGTATCAGATTAGGCAGAACTGTGATCCGATTGTATTTATTGGAGATTAAATATAGTTGAAAATTTGTATGGATGCTAAGCTGACAAAGGGTGGACTTGTGGGGTTAATTTCATGCATCAACTTGACCGGGCTAAGGGAAGCCCAGGTAGCTGGTAAATATTCTTTGTCGATGGGAGGGTGTCTCCAGAGGAGATTAGCATTTGAACCAGTGGAGAGGATCTGCCCTCACCAATATGTGCCAACATCATCAAATCCACCCAAGGCCCGGATAGAACTGAAGGGCGGAGGCAGGGCACATCGTCTGTCTCTTCTTGAGCTGGGGCAACCGCCTTCTCCTGTCACCGGACCTCAGTGATGCTCGTTCTCTGGCTTCAGACTCAGACGGAGTCGCTCCACTGGCCTTCCTGGTTTTCCAGCTCACGGGCAGCAGCTCTTGGGGCTTCAGACCTCTTGGCCTCATAATTTTGTGAATCAATTTATGTAACAAATCTCTTCATTTATACACACACACACACACACACACACACACGGCACAGACACACACAGTCACATGTTGCTTAATAATGAAGATGTGTTCTGAGAAATGTGTGGTTAGGTGATTTCGTCCTCTGCAAGCATCACACAGGTCACTCACAAACCTGGACAGTACCACCTGCCACGTGCTGGGGCCTCAGGGTGCAGCCTATGGCTCCTGGGCTATTAACCTGTACAGAGTGTGACTTGTACTGAACACGGTAGGTGACACAATGGCAAGTAATGGCGTATCTAAATATAGAGAAGGTACAGTAAAAACATGGCATAGAAGATTAAAAATGGCACACTGGCGCAGGGCTGTTCCCAAGAATGGAGTTTGCAGGACTGAAAGTGGCTCTGGGTGAGTCATGAATGAGTGTAGATGACTGTGAAGGCCGAGGACATTAGTGTACACTACTGTAGACTTTATAAACACTAAATGTATTAAAACTTTTTTCTATCTTAAATAATAAATTAATCTTATCTTACTGTACCTTTTTTATTTCATACACTTTGTAATTTTTTAACGTTTTGACTCTTGTAATAACTTAAAACACAAACAAGTACAGGTGTACAAAAACGTTTTTTAAAGATCTTTATTCCATAAGATTTTCTCTATTAATTTAAATTTTTTTTTTTACTTTTTAAACTTTTTTGTTAACAAGTAAGGCATGAACACACACATTAGCCTAAGATCAGGACCATCAAGATGTCACTAAGCCATAGAGGCTTTCCGCTGCGTTATAATCTTATGGGATATAGACCTTGTGTGTGAGGGCCGTGCTTGGAATCACTGAGATGTAGGAGGGACTGTGTGTGTGTCCTGCTGGTTGTGTGTCTCTGGGGAACCCTAAGCCACCCTAAGCCACTGCCCACACGGGTCCTTCTGGACCAAGGCTCCGGCACCCACGCACATTCGGGGTGGGGTAGTTCGTGCCGCGGTAACAAAGCATCTGAGCATCTAACCAGTGGAAGCCGAGCGCGGTCTATTGCTCTTTCCTGGCGGCTGCTGCGCGGGTCTCAGGCTGGGGATGCCGCCCTGGCAGCCTGGGCTCGGGGTGGCCTCGACGGGACGGGCGTGGCCGTCCGCACCCCGCGCTCCGTAGCTCGCCCTTTTCCGTGTGGGTGGCACAGGCGCCTGGAGGGCCGTGGTAGCCCCGCGCGACGGCTGCTGAGTCTCCTGGCTCCCGGGGCCTAGGCGTGCGAGGTGACCCCGCCAGGCCGTGCCACGGAGCCCCCTCGCCGCTGTCCTCGCTGCTCAGCCTGCAGGCCGAGGACCCTGGACTCACTCGCCCTGGCAATGCGCGTAGGCCCCCCTGGTGCACCTGCCGTCTGGGCAGCCGGGAGGACTCACGGACCCAGGCCGCGGCTCCCACCCACGCTCGCTCACGGCTACGGCCCCGGGCGCTGCGGGACCCCAGACCCCGCGGAGAGGGCGCCGCCTCCCCCTGCACAGCCGCGCCTTCTCTGCCTCCAACCGGGCCCACCCTCGGCGCCTGAGCACCCAGCCCGGCCTCGCTAACCCCCACTGCTGAGGGAGGGACAGCCCCCGCCCTCCCCGCCCCTCCTCCGGCCCCCGCCCATAGCCTCCTCTGTCCCGGCTCTTCCCGC